>NW_027185447.1:19342183-19809683 GCF_022577435.1 Embiotoca jacksoni | reverse complement strand
TCGCCTCCCCGGGTCAATACACACCTCCATCACGCTGCAAAGCCTCCGCTTTCTCTCCAATATGCAAAGGGAGGGATAATAATGGAGGGATGGATGGAGCTCAGACGGTGGCCCTCCTCCTGCTCGGGGGTGTGTACGGTGATAAACAGCCAGCTCTGTAAGACCATCCCGGCCAGATATACAGTGTCTTGTGGCAACCAGGTAGGGGCTGAGGAAGAGCAGAGCTGGCTACAAGCCCTCCAAATCGTCTGCGGGTCAAATTTGTGAAAGCTTTCTTAATAAAAGCCTCGTTGAATAGACTAAGAGGTCGCGGCTAGACTTGTTCAGACGTTGTCAGGGTGAACAAGTCTAGCTGGTAGAGAGATTACGGATGATCACAGTGACTCATACTTCTCTTACTGTGTGTAGAAAATCCAAATCTGTTCTTTAAAACCAAGTCGTGACATTTTTGGGGAGATGTACCACAGAAATTCAATATGCCATTACTGTGCAATTGCAGAAACGGTGTCCTCTCCTCGCAGAGAACCCGGATGGTGAAAATTCTGATGAATGGAATAAATAACGAACTCAGAGGGACAACAGGCCATTCAATGAAGTACAATTAAAGTTTTAATTTTAACAAAGGACACGCAGTCCCATAAAAACCTTGACTGCTGGTTTCGACAACCAACAAAGACTCTCACTTTTATTGTCTTTCCGTCTTAATAACTGTGCTTAAGAAAGGCTGGTGTTTATATATTTTTTTATTTAAAGACTTTCAAGATCAAAGAACGAAAAAAAAAATTGCGAAATCAACGTGCTCTTTCTGCAAACACGATCCAGCCTTAAAAGCTGCTTCGGTGGCAAACTACCGGAGCGAAAAACACAGGAGATACGGTTGAGGTGGATGTGAAGAGCCGAAAGACAGCCCTCTCCTCCCATCTTGTTCCCCCTCTCCTCCCCGTCCGCCTCCAGCTCAGGGTGGGTGAGGGAAGTTGCCAACAGACACTAGCGTACCAAGTATGTAGGACAGCGCCATTAGGGCATTAGTGCCGGTCAGCAGCCAGCCAGTTTGTGTGTGTGAGCGGAGAAGAAATTAGGGATGTGCAATAACACCCCGGGGGAGGAGACATACAATCTGATGCCGCGTGTGATTGGTGCATATTCTGCAGCTCGCAAAATTAGACAGGAAGCAGCAAGGTGCCTCCAACTTATCAGCAGCTGTTCCCTTCGGGTGTGTGGAGTGAAGTACTGTGAGAGTGGGGTGAGTTTGCCTCCACGTTCATGCAACGGGCGTGTGCATAAATGTTCTTTCTTTATCCGGCAAGAAATATATACCAACATCCCTCCGCAGCCCCGTATACCTTCCTGCTCCGACAGCACTACTGCTACTGGCGCGCGCGCGCGCACACACACACACCACACACACACACACACACACACACACACACACACACACACACACACACAACGCTGTAGCCCCGAGCTAGAGTGAGGGTGAAAATATAAAGGGTTGTGACAGCTCTTCCTCTCCTGCTCCTCCACATACTGTACACAGTGCAGCCACAGCACTGAGGGGCTATCTCTGCTGTGTCTGGAGCCGAGAGAGGGAGCGAGCGTGATCTTTTTCTCTGCTGTCTGGCCTGACTGATTCATGCCCATATTACCTGAGGGATTAGCTATTTCCTCTGTATAAATCCACTTTCGTGAGGTAATGTCTAACATCAGCAGCGGGGGCCGTAAAGGGTTTTTGTTACACAAAATAAAATAAAAAGTCTTCTGCCAAAAAGCAGGCAAGACGGGCGTGAAATCCAAAAACGAAGCATGCTACGGTATACCGTCGTTTTCTCTTACTCTTTGCTCTGTCACGACTGAGCCAGATTTAGGATGAGATCATTCTCAGAGGAGAGGTTTATCTACTTTCATGCATTTACGCTTTTAAATCCAAATTCCTAAGCTCAGGGTAATTGATACCTTGATTTGAATGTATTATTCAAATTCGAGCTAAGCTGGCATATCAGGTACAATGTCCTTTTTTTTGTTTTTAGTAAGCTAAAGAAACTCAGCTGGAGAGGACCCACATCAAACGATACTCTGCACTTTTTTTTCTCTGTTTCATGAGTTGACCACAGACTCCGGCCAGACGGCTCCATGTTTGTCCAGATCCCCCCATAACTCTCTTGGCTTCCTGTGATCCCACAACTGGGCTTTCAGTCCCTTTCTGGAAAAACACATCTTTTCTTCTCCCTTCTTACTGTAAAAAAAAACCCAACACATTCATGTTTGGGTCAACACAAACCTAACGGCTTGTTTTTCCCGGGGAGGAGAGTTGGAAAAAGGGGGAAGAGTGGAGGAGACCTTGTGGGAAGGATTCATAGCACAATGATATAATGCGTCTAGATGTGTGTCCCCCCCCGCCCCCCCCCCCCCCGCTCCCTCCCCCCTCACCCTCTGACCGCTGTTTACACTCTCTTTGTTCCTCTAAAACAAGAGGCTAAATAACTGTGTCCATATGTGGGAAGTAAGTGGGAGAAGAAAGAAGAAGACTAGGGGGGAGGAGGAGGATGGGGTGTTTGGTTGGTTAACGGTTTTTGGCACACCCAGGGAGGTATTTTCTTAGAGAGGACAGACAGTGGATGCCCCCTTGAGACACAGGCATAGGCACACCCTCCCGGGAGGAATTGTAAAAAAAGGAAAAAGTCACAGTGCATTCAGAATGAGCTGGGTGGACAACAGCTGTGTGCTTGATGGAGTGTAAGAGAGAGACAGAAAACCACTGATGGAGTAATGTCCTCCTCACACACTAATGTGGTGCAACCATTGACTATATATAAAAGTGGACGTAGCTACCGGGTCTGAAAAATACATTAAGCTGCAATACCACCGAGTGCCACTAGAGGTTGGCTCCAGAAAGCCTCCGGCTCCACAGAGAGTTATTTCAGTGTTGCTAGCTAAAGTGAAAATAATCTCGTAATTAATTCGAAAATAAACTTCAAAAAGCTGTTTTTTTGTTGTTGTTGTTGTTGTTTTTTTTTTTTGGGGGGGGGGATGCCTGACTTAAAGTCAGTGAAGTCATTTTACACAACAAAAAGCTTTGTTAAGAGGATTGTATTGTATAATTTGTATGGTGTCCCAAGAGGGTCATTTCTGTGTTATGGAAAGTCGTGGGTGTTAATGCAGAGCAGCATATATCATATGGAGGGGATGGGGTGTGTGTGTGTGTGTGGGGGGGGGGGGGGGGGGGGGGCACTTGAGGTCAACGGTCACTAAATCCCTTTATAAGCTATCTCACGTGAAAAAGAAATGCCGTTTGTTCGGTGGGTGGGTGATGGGGTGGTCAAGAGGAAACATAAATGGGGCGGCCATGGTATCATGAACTATTTTCTGGTGGATATAAAGTTAATCCCTCAGATTTAGCCGACAGTGTGTCTTTAACCAGATTACCTCGCGGTAATCGGCTAAACATCACTGCAAGGAATTCAATTTGGTGTCTAGCCACAATAAGTTTTTCTTGACATCAGCCAATCCTGACATTCCATATAAATTACAGCGTCTGATCTACTGTATGTATACGTAGATGTCCCAGACATCAGCAAAGCCAGGATCACCTACTGTAATCCTCTGGGCGTAGCACAATAGGGGAATCATAATCTCAACTCCTTACAAAGGCATGAGGCTGGTGCAGAGCAGATGACAGGTATGTGTGTGTGTGTGTGTGTGTGTGTGTGTGTGTGTGTGTGTGTGTGTGTGTGTGTGTGTGTGTGTGTGTGTGTGTGTGTGTGCAAGTGAATGGGTGTGCGTTAATGTTCATACATGCATAAATGGTATTCGGTCTCTTGGGTGTGTCTTGGTCTGTGCCCCTCCACTGAACACATGTGTGAGGCTGGAAGGGGAGAAGGGGGGGGGGGGGGGTTAAGGGGGGGGCAGACGA
Source organism: Embiotoca jacksoni (assembly GCF_022577435.1). Classification (NCBI taxonomy): domain Eukaryota; kingdom Metazoa; phylum Chordata; class Actinopteri; family Embiotocidae; genus Embiotoca; species Embiotoca jacksoni. The sequence goes on along the minus strand of NW_027185447.1, from coordinate 19,805,773 downwards.
CTGTAAGGGGGAGAAGGGGGAGGAGGGAGTTCAGGGATGGGTGTCAGGAATGCAGAGTCCTGAGGGCAATGACAGGGCTTGGACTGGGCTGAACAGACAGGCAGCGATATGGAAACGACAGGAGCACCCCCACCCACCCACCCACCCACCCACCATATGACCCCGTTCATACACCTCATCCGTCTGCCTCACACTTTCCGTGTATTTTCCGTGTATTATCTTCCTTGCTCTTGCTGCTTGGGTAATGCCAGCCAAAAGCCAAAATGACTATAAATGGTGAATTCCTTTGCCATCTGAATGTGAGTGTGTGTGTGTGTGTGTGTGTGTGTGTGTGTGTGTGTGTGTGTGTGTGTGTGTGTGTGCGCCTGCGGATGTACACCTACACGTGTCTTCACTTGTGTGTGTGTGTGTGTGTGTGTGTGTGTGTGTGTGTGTGTGTGTGTGTGTGTGTGTGTGTGTGTGTGTGTGTGTGTGTGTGTGTGTGTGTACATGTAAGGGATCCAAATGATTCAGCGATGAGGCTGGAGCAGAGGGTGTAAGGCCTGCGGAGTGTGGGAAAGAGGCTCACGCATCAGCGGTTCCGTGAAGGCCTGCCGTCCCTTTACTTCCTGCCCAGGGATCGTTCTGAAGGGAGGTCCTCCATAATTCAATAACAATAATCCCCCAATGAAGGCCCAATAAAGAAGGCTGCTGTGGGCTGTAACTAACTGGCCGTACGCCTCCTCCTTTTTCTCCGAACCATCCGTCCATCACTGATTGGGGAGCGAGAGAGAGACCGGGATGGTGAAGTGGGGTAGTGGAGTGGGGGTCTTGGGGAACGAACCCAGCTGACATGCAGCCGCCTGCAGCCAGACAGAGATCCTGACTATCCCCTCCCTCCCTCCCTCCCTCCCTCCCTCCTGTCGATCCCCAGCACACCTCACCACAGCAGCGCACCCCCCCACCCCTGCTGGGCAGGAGACAGAGCAGGGGAGTGCAGCTGCCTCCCATACTTTCCTCCTGGATGAGTGAGGGGGGCCATGACCACGAGCTTGGCCTGCAACCCGACACAAAGACACACAAAATACTCAAAATAACCCCTCCCCCCCCACACACACACACACACAAAGACAAAACAGGCTGCATATGGAGAAAGTAAGGGTAGGGGTCGCCTATTGATCAAGTTTCGGTCAAATCAATCACCTGTCTGTTAACGTGGTGAGACGGCTGGTTTGACCTCCGGGATCCATAACATTATTATTTATGACGGCCATTTTCCAAACATTCGTGACCCCTTCCCCCCTTGTGTTCCTGCAGTACGTCACCAAGGTGATAAACACCCATTGGAGAAGAAGAAAAATTATATTTAGAGAACACTTAGACTGGTGATGCTATGAGGTCACAAAATGTGTTATTACGGGTAAACGCTGGAGTGCATTAAGGCCTCCTTGCATGATGTGTGTGTGTGTGTGTGTGTGTGTGTGTGTGTGTGTGTGTGTGTGTGTGTGTGTGTGTGTGTGTGTGTGTGTATGTGTGTGTGTGTGTGTGTATGCGTGCGTGTGTTCAGCGCCTGTCTGTCTGTGTCTGTGAATGATGATGACTTCATTTAGAGCTTATCTCGGTTCATACTCGCATTAAGACGATCAGAGCTACTTCAGTGTGTGGTGCACCGTGTTGTCTGGCTATCAGTTTGGCTGCTCGGCCAACCGGCGTCTCGGCGAGTCCTTCGGTGCTACTCAACTATAACGACGCAAACAATGGAGTAAGTGGCTTCGACGAGACTAAACTGTCCCTGATGCCATCATGAGTCTGATAGATACAGCACGCAGTAAATAAGTTGTAAGAATGCATTAATTAACCCTATAAAGAGGGTAATTTCGCTACCATCACTTTTAAACTCATAATTTGATCAAGAAAAGAAAATCGGCTTATGGAATTGTTTTGTTTTTACACATATCTCACCATAACATATTGGCAGTAGAGATATATTTTTATAATTGTTTAGAGGAGTTTGTTTAGAATCCGGTAATATCTGAACCATGTTTGTGGGACACTCGATGACTCAGCAATTTGGAAAAAATTGTGCGTAGTGCCTGAAGGAAAATAAATATTATGAATGACTTTTTTTTTTTTTTTTTTTACAAAGGGTGATGCAATGTAAGCCTTATGTTGGGGACAATGCAGAAGTCAGCTTTGATTTTAGAACTGGTTGAGCTGAAAACGACTGGTATCATCAGAAAGGGTAAGTCCTAATGTATATTTTGATATTTTCATCATCACTTTGAGAATTATTCAATCAAGATAGCGGGTGTGGAGATGGACGCAGATATGTGCTGAATCTCACTGTGATAAATACCTGCTGCGCAATTCAACCCAGAAGACGGGGCGGGAGTTTGGACGCGGTTTTCTTCCATCGTGTTTTAAGGGTTAAAGTTAATTAAAGCGTCTCATCTATGTTACGTCTTTGATGTTTCAGGGAGAGAAATGGTCTTGTTTTGTGCTCGGTGTGAATAAGACAAACAAATTACCTGTGTAATCATGGAAAAACTGTCCCTCTGTTGGAAACGTAAACAAATGTCAGATAAACACCGTTCAGTAAAATGTTCAGTATTTTCTAATGAATAATCTCGGACTGAGTTCAGCGTAGATGACTTCAGAAGAACTTTCTCACACGCTTTTTGTTAGAATCACTCTTCAAACACGGACAGCTGTCTTTCATAAATTAAATAAGAACTTTGGTATTTCCTTCCGGCAAGCTGTGGTTTACTCGTAGCTGGTCATCAGAGAAAATGAAGACATCGTTTTTTATGTCCCACATCTTTGAAAAATTCATGTGATGAAACAAAAACTGCAGATACAGACTTCAAGGCCACATGAACTGGTGTGGTATATGTATTCATTCTACATGTGGGTGCATGTGTGTGTGTGTGCGAGCACGTACATGCCTTTGAGACCGTGGGTGTGTCAGTAGGTTACTGCCTGTTGACAGATGAGAGCGATGCTGCGAGGGGTCTCCGAGAGGGCTGACAGATCTGTGACAGAGTGTGCCGGAGGAGTGAGGCCTCCACGTTAATCCACTCTCATACACGTTAACTACACTTAGATGGTCCCGTGCTTAGTTACCTCAAAAGCCCGGTACGGTTTGACACGGGGCCCCCGAACCCTTGTGAGAGCCCCAAAACAAGCCCGCGAGAGCCAAAAAACAGACCTCAGCATCACATAATGCCACAAAAATTTGCAAACACAGACACACACACACACACACACACACACACACACACACACACACACACACACACACACACATATACATACACACATGCCCACAATCACTTACACACAGTGGAAGGCAAAGCAAGGCTGTCATTAAGCAAGCAGACTGAAAATACAAGCAGACACAGAGCTAACAAAGCATTTGGGAAAAAAAAAAAAAAAAAAGACGACGGCTTACTTAAGCTGTCTGAAACAAGCAGTTATTTTAATGATGGGGGGAGCATGAGCTAAGGCGATGTTAAAAAAGACACAGAGTGCAGACACGCTGTTTTTGTTTTGGCCTGAAAGATCGTAAAAAAAGACCCTGGTCAGACTAAAGTTGCTGCGAGTGGAGAGAGCTCTGTGATTGGTCACAGCTGGCATACTTGCATGCTGAGGACACTTCCTCTCTTGTGGGTTTTAGTAGAGAATGGAGTGGAGTGTTAGGTATTGGCCAAATGGGCACCTCATTTGGCACCAAAAAGCAACTCTGTTTAAACATAATCTTGTGCCAGGAGTTAAATGGAAGCCAAAACATCTTAATTCAACTGGTCCCTGAGCAGGGTTTTAGTGTCGCTTCATTACTTTAGTGTTGCTTCATAAATATTAAGAACAGGAGCGCCACCGATGCTTTTGCAAGAGCCGGGTTAAAAGATCAGCGCAGAATGAAATACTTGTTAAACAAAACTGACAGCACACGAGATTTTAAAGCTCAGCCGTCCGGAGTGTTTCACATTCCCAGTGATGCTCCACGAACTCTGAAACCGGAGCACGGCGGACTGATGTTGACATGGATAGAAGGGGAAGGTGTGTTTACTTTGACGAGCCGAGTATGCGCCGTCTAATCCAGCTCTTGTGGGAACCTGTAATGCCGTCTGATACCTGTTAAGAGCGCAGACACATGGAGGCCTCGGCGCTTCGCCCCGCAGCCCTGCCGGTACAATAACTCATTATGAGTCAGAGACAGTCTAACGTTTAACCCAGTACATTAAGGGTGTAAACACAGGATATGGACCTTGTGGTGGAGTTATACAAACACGCACAGGCACGGACACACTCACACAGCGGATTAGTGAGAGGAAGACAAAGGGGGATCGGGCTTTGGGCTATTTTTAGTCAGGCAGAAAGCGCTGACCGACACTTGAGCCACGAGTAATATCGAAACAGACGCAAGACCGTGAACTTCAGCCTTTGAAAACACTACCGGCGTGGCTCGCGTGTTACCTGTTGCTGCGTTGCGTCATTTCATTTGGGCATCCATGATAACGGATTAGAGCAGCCACACTGCCTGCTGAAACGCGCATTTCACCTGCGTCTGGCCTCTAAAATGCAACCGAGGCCTATTTTTCACACGTTTCCCAGCTGAAACATCCTGGCAAATCATTTGTAACCACATTCGTGGTGTGTGTTCATAATAAAAGCCAGTGTGGGCTCTAATTACATCGTGATGACACCCTACCCCCCTCTCTGTATCGCTCCCGCCACGGTGTGAGTGTCTCGCTTTTTGGTCACAACTCATCATAGAAAGTTCTGTGTGGAATTCCGTGCGGTGCAAACCATGCAGGTAAAGCTCGCACACAAGTCTACCACCGCTAAGCACACTTCATCAGAGTGAGGCTTAGGGTGAGGATGCCCACCCCTCGCACACAGACGGCAGGCCGGTGTGCTCCAGGCCTTGGACGGCATGTGAACACATGGCCGTGCAAGAAAAGCTTTTTGGTAAGCTTTTTGTGAACTTTGGAGATGTACACTAATGCGCTGCATTTCAAATCAATCTCATCTTGCCGTGTTTCATTTTTTTGTGGAAGTCCCCGTAGACCTTATCAATATAAAAAAAAAAAAAACACCAGCAGAACAAAGGCCTTGAGGATGTGTCTGGGCCTGGGCCATTCCACTAGCCTGACTGGAAACATTGCACTCTGCATTGTGTGTGTGTGTGTGTGTGTGTGTGTGTGTGTGTGTGTGTGTGTGTGTGTGTGTGTGTGTGTGTGTGTGTGTGTGTGTGTGTGTTTCCCTGTAAAGCCACTGTACTCACACGCCCACCAAACAAACCAAACACATCTTAATGTGCTTGGTGCTCATGTCAGTCACCAGGAGCAGGGAGCTGAATGAGTGCAGCGCCCAGACAAACAAAAAAAAACAAAAAACAAAAAAAAGAAAGGGGGGGGGTGATGTAGATGGAATGCTGATGTTTTAATTACTTCTTTGCTATTTGCATATCATTCCACTGCCTTTACTTCTATGCGTCTCTCCTTCAATCCCTCCATCCCTAATGAAGTAGAGAGAAATGTCAGACAGCCGGAGAGGAGACGAAGGATTATATCGAGCCCGTCCCGCGTCAACATCACACAACAACTCCCCAATCAACCGAAGAAGTGGCATAATGAAGATGTGAGTGTGTGTATTGGCGCGCTGAGGTGTGTGTGTGTGTGTGTGTGTGTGTGTGTGTGTGTGTGTGTTAATACAAATGTGTCATTTTAAAAGGAACCAAAGGCAGATTTCAATAGCCGCTACACTGAACAATAGGGCCAATCAGCCTGCAGGATCAGGCCTGATTAAAAGATGAGCACACTGTAGGTGAGTAAGTAGCGGCGATATCTCACCGCCCACTACAATGAAACACAATCATACAAAAAGATTCGTCATCGATTGTTTCTTCAAAGACAGACAGAGCGAACCCGAAAAAAAACAGCTCGGAGGGCAAGAGAACAGGAAGCCGTTTTCCCAAAACAATCGGAGAGCTCCATCTCGATAGACTCGAACGGGCGGGAGCAGAATAACAACCGGCAGTGTAAAACAGTGCTATTCTCATTACCCTCTGTGGAGCGAATAGAGAGAAGGACTGTGAAGCGGGCTAATGAGCTAGTTAAGGTGGCAGTAAATGTCACTCCTCCTCTGGCAGGCCCCAGGCTGCAGTACTGCTACAGGCCATTATCTGGACAGGGACGCTTACAGCTTGCATCAGCATTTTACTGTACTGCCGAAAAGTCACACACACACGCATACGGGAAGATGGAGAGAGGGAGAAAAAGGAAAGGAAGTGTGTGCATACTATATAACATGCATTACATTAAAAGCCTAAGTGGATCATATTTGGAGGAAAAAGTGTGTGCAGTGAGGAGACGCGGTCTTTAGTCGTTTTTAATCTTCTTTCCATCGACAGAAAGTGTAATGAGGAAAGAGCTTTTCTGGCTGCTTTCCACTCAGGTGTTGACTGTGGTCCGCTGGCTTGTTAGCTGCTCGGCCCCGTTAGCTTGACCTTTAGTAATTTATTCTCAAGTCCATTTTAGAGGGATTAGATTTTTTCAAATAGGATCACTCTGAGTTTTACTGTCGAGCGAACAAGGACAAAGTCGGAAAAGTTTGGACGTGTAGATAAAGTTTCAAAAAAGAAGTCGGTGACACACAAACACAAACTTCGCAAGGTCAGATGTTTTTGATTTAAAGATCGCCTCCAGGCCTGCTTAAAAGTGTATACAAATATTTTGAAAGCGGAATACTTTATGTTGAGTAATAATTTCTGGTTTTGGTTCTTAAAATTTAACACCTCCGTCTCCTCCATCCTTGAAAACAGAAAAATCTATGAAGAAGCACATGTTTTTCATTTTAAAGAGATTATTTACTGGATATAAGATGTCGGCTGCATTACTGATGTGATCCATTCTCATTTGATGTGCAATACAAGCCTCAAATTTCAACATCCCACTTGTGGAAATTGTCAATTGGACCAAGAAGGGCTTCCAAATAATAATAATAATAATAATAATAATAATAATGCTCTCAGGTAGACATCTTTAGCCCTTTGAACCCCAGGCTATTTTAGGTGTAATTTCCCTTCCTTTAGTTACTTGCTCATATCGTGGTCATTGGTGGGGCAAACCATTCATGTTATATCAGTCTAGGCCATCCAAATCTTTCATCATTTATTTTGGTAATATTTTGAGATTTGGTATATTAGCCTTTATGTCAAGGAAAACAATAATTTAGTCTTATGGATTTTTGTTTTTACATGTATCTCACCAGAAGGTATTGTTGAGGAGATTGTCTAGAACCTGGCAATATCTGAACCATGTCTGTGGGACATTGTATGACTCAGCAATTTGAAATAAATATGTGCTTAGTGCCTGACGGATCTGAGGGTACAGTGAAGCTGTAAAAGATGTAACAATGACAGAACACGTTTTTGATTGGAAGAGGACAAAGTGACTAATTCCCCTCCTGTGGGCACACATGTCCAGAATAAGAGAGTAAACTATCTACTTCTAAACATACTTGAGGCACATTTATCCAAACAGACAGCTACAACACAGACTCTTTCCTTTTTAGGGCAAGACGAGCGCTCGGAACTTAAACGTGATACATAAAAATAAATCCTTGTGGGTTTTAAATGTGCCCGTGTGTCAAGTGTCATATTTCTCTTGCTGTGCTGAAGATTCAGATCAAACCGACACCTCACATGGATGAGATAGTCAGCTGCGTTGGTGGTCTCTTAAGGGAGTTTTGAAAGTAACTACGTGCAGGTTTTGTACTCACTTTGTTCAAATGTGGGCTTTTTTTTTTGTTTTGTTTTTTGTTCCAGTCAAAGATGATGAAAAATAAACCGTGTCTATGCACCAACACACGCTCTTGTGTAGACATTTTGCACACTTTCACACCTTGAACCTGAGCGGACAGTAAATCCAGTTCTTGTAAAAAGAAAGAAAGAGAGCCCTCCTGCACTCTCTCCAATCTCTGCGGTCCTCGAACAAATAAACTTTCTTTGGTTTTAAAATAAAACCTCGAGCTCCTCTGGATTTAAATACACTCTGGCTCTGCTCCCCCACTGGTTTCAATACACCTCTGGGTCCGGCGTACAGAGTCGGGCTGCTGCCCATATGGTCCCCGCTGGATTAGGCTAAGAGGCCCGGCCACATAATGGTTGAGGCCCGAGGAACCATTAAAAACCCATTAATTGTGAAGTCTGAAGCTTCTTTACGGCAATGATATGCTAATATTTCTCAGCGCTGGAGATGGACTGAAGAATAAGCAGCAAGCCAGAGAAACACACCGGGCGATGAGGATGGGAGGGAGGAAGAGGATAAATGAGAAAAAAAAAACGGTTAAAAATAAAAGGAATCTGCAGACTGTTCCAGATTGTTATAATTCCCTAACATCCTCTTGTCTGCCACACAAACACGCACGCAAACACACACACACACACACACACACACACACACACACACACACACACACACACACACACACACACACACACGCACAAACACTGGGTGAGAGGGAGCACTGGAGAATAAAGAAAAACGGGGAGAGCAGAGGACAGAGAAACTGCAGGCAGCAGAAGACAAAGAGGTCAGTGTTGTGGAAAACATGGAGTCTGACATTAAAGTGATGCAGTTGAACTTACACACTGTAGAGCTAGAAATGCATGGTTGAGAGATCTACATCTACAACAACAAAAAAAGTTAAAAACAGAGACAGATGGGGGGAGAATAAAAAAAAAAAAAAAAAAAGAAGAAGAGAGGAACAGGAAGTCCTGAAAGTTAAACAAAGACCATGTGCATATATTTTATCTTCCCATTATAATAAAAGCAATTGATAGCATTTTATTTGTTTCCCGGCCAGGTGGCACGGTGACAAAAAATTCTGCCTGTCTCGGCAATCCTCTGTGTTGCAGAGTGGATCGGAGGGAACATTAGAAAGGCTAAGTCCCCCACCAAAGCAGATTAACCAAAGCCAAGCCATGGGACCAGAACACAGATTTAGGATGCATCGCTCAAATAAGATTTAGGCTTTTTCTCTGGCAATTACTTGCACTATACATTTCAATGGCGGGAATGCAGCTGAAAAAAAAACAAGGGCTAATCTGAGAAGTGCCACTGTATCAGAAGCTTACAGTCTCCTTCCAGCTGAACAGAAGTGAAGCTGGAGCTGTTCTATGCTCTGATTTCCTTTAAAGCGAGGCTGCTTGTCATTCACTTGTTGGAAAGCCACTTAAACATAACGCGGATGTCATCATCTCGATGTGCGCCGTACGTGTCACGTTACAGCGCAGCCGACATGACGGAGAAATCAACACATCAGCATCAATAAGCGCTGCATCCACAATAGAGGAAGCACCACGAGAGCATGTAAAGGCCTGGACCGGCGCTGCGCGTGTTGGCTCTTCTAACGTAATGAGTCCTTTCCCTCGTATGCGTGTCTTGGATGCCGATGAAGGGAAAAGGCAGACTGGACTTGTCATTTCCCTGTCGGGCCTCCGAGAGCCAGGTGTCTCTCTTTAATGGAGGCAAGTGGAGACTAACGTAGGTTAATGAGCTATACAGGACCCAGAGGAGACAAGCATTATAGGCTATATGAGATCCCCCCCCCTCCTCACCCCCCCATCTCATCCCTACATCCCTGTATTTGTGTCAAACCCTGAGAGAGAGAGAGAGAGAGAGAGAGAGAGAGAGAGAGAGAGAGAGAGAGAGAGAGAGAGAGAGAGAGAGCCAGGTCTGCCAGCCTTTTAAAACAATTAAGAGGCCTGGATGCGATTCACTCTAAAGGTTCCACTGCCAAGTGGAGGCCCCAAATGTGGCAGGGAAGGGAAAGCTTAGTGAGAGCCGGCCCTAATCAGGAACAGACTCTCTACGACAACAAACCAAACCACACACACACACACACACAGGAAAGTCGACACTTTACATATTAAAGCTCGGCAGGGAGGAAAAAAAAAAAAAAGCCTGTGGTAACTTCAAATTGTAACGAGCAACAGGCTCGGGGAGCCCGTACGGCGTTGTAAGGAAGAGACGGAGAGTCGTAGCGATGACGAAAGGAAAGAGAGCTTTTGAATATAATCGACGGGTAAGCCCGAACCGCAGATGTCCTGTGAGTCTGTTTCGGATGTTTGTTGTGGAGTTGTACTGTATGGCTTTAGTCTGTTCCTCGTTTTTTTGTCTCGCGCTCAGATGTGGCTTAGTCTCTTGTTTTAGCTGTCTGCGGCTCCGTTGCCGTATAAGCTATGAACTTAGAGCGAGCAACCCATCTGAGCATGCCGTGCTTCAGTCCCCGAATGTGAACGCTTGCTTTGCCAGGGAGATGCTGCCAAGGATACAAGAGAAGTATGAGTGTGTTTGGTGTTACGGTGGTTGGAAATGCAGGATGCTGACAAATGAGAAAGAGAGAGCGGAGAGAAAGGTGGGAAGGAAAGGAAGCAATACGAGGAGAAGAGGATGGATGCGTTAGGGTAAATATGTGGGGAAATAGAGGGGAGAAGAGGTGAGGCTGCAGAGGGAGGAAGATCAGATCCGACCAGGTTTGCGCTCAGGAGCAGAAAGCATGGCCGAGGGTTTTGTGGCAGCCTCACATTCCAGGCCTGATCCTGTATAAACCCTGTCTGTTACTGTAGATCTGATATGGAAATAAGAGGCCAGATGGGGGCTTCCATTGGCCCTATAAGGGATTGCAGTTTGGCCTGGATGGATCACGGGTGAAAAGCCAGGCAGAATGAAAAAACATATACAGAGCGAGAGAAGGGCAGAGGCAAGGACGAAAGGGATTGGACGTTTGAGGAAAAAAACACAACGTTAGACAAACAGACGAAGAAGCTGAAAAAGTCGGTACGCAAGAGGAGAGACGAAGAGACGTAAAGAACGGCAGCAAGAATAACAGACGAAGAAAAAGGAGAATGAAACCGAGAAGCTGCCTTTTCTTGTGATATTCTAACTTTCCTGCTCTGGTGTTGTTTCAATGATCTCTGGACTTTGAAGACGGGGGATTCATCAACCCCCCCCCCGAAAAACAGAAACAATTTCCTCCTTGTCACACAACAGCCGACTTAAAAATAGAGCCTGAATAGTACAATTCATCCTGCTCGCATTGTTCCACACTGAATCCCTTAGGTCCACTTCACTGTAGGATTTTTTTTTTTTTTCTCTGCTGTCAGAGAGAATAAATTCGCCCTTGAGAACGACTGCAGATGCAGAAAAGCAGCCAAAGCCCAGCGAACAGAAATGCTGGACAGTTACCACAAATCTGAACAACAACTGTTGCTGTACATCCTCCCCCTCTACTCCCCCCTTTGTTCTTAACTGTGTTTAATACCAAACAGTCAAGATGTTCAGACAGTGGGAGCCAGCGGCCTGCTGGGAAACCCGATCAGCCAGGCTAATCTGATCGGCTGCACTTTGTTCCGAGTGAGTCCTATTTGAAGAGGAACAGCGCTCCCAGCGTGGCGTAACCCAAACATCGTCCTATCCCCTTTCGGATTGAGGATCCCGGGGAGCCGACGAGGTCATCTGATCCACCACACCTTCCCAATCCAACCACCCTCCGACACACACACACACACCCCTCCATCTTCCAATCTACTAGCTCGCAGCCTAAACACAGCATACCTGCTCCCAAAAACGTTCAGCCGACCGCAACAATCCGGGCTTATTAGGTTGAAAACTCATGACACAAGTGATTTTCGTTCCCTAATCAGTTAGAAGGCAAAAGCCCCCCACTTCTTCCCCTTTCCCCTTTCCCAGTGTATGTGTATGTGTGTGTGTGTGCATGCATTTGCGTGTGATGAAACACTCTTGAAATAGAGTGAAACGCGAAGTGTCTTCTGAATGTATGATCAAGGGAGTTTTTCCGCACACCTCCCACATACAAATAAGCGTGTCAAATTTCGATGTGCGCCGCACCAAAGGATGTTATCCCCACGTGTGTGCGCATGTAATAAAACACACAGTACACATACCTTGAGACATACTGTGTGCATACACGTCAGAACAAGAACATGTAAATAAAAAAAAAAAGTTTGCTTCCCACTCGAGGCTCAATACCTCAGAGAGGCAAATATGCAAACGATGCAGACGAGATGTTCGCGCTCCAATCCCCAAAGTTTGACACACAGCGAACCTGAAAAACCTTTTGTTGTGCTTTTAGGGCAAACAATCAAGCACAAGACACACCTCCTCTGTTCACACACCCCGCTGAGCAAACACCTGCTTCCTGTGCTGCCAAATAAAGCAAAACACGAACACGTTGCTCCCCACAGGAGCGTTCAAATGACCTTTTAAACTGAGCACAAATAAACACTGTTGATGGTTTTCTGCTGCTGCGCGGTGACTCAAATTATCGTGTCTGCGCTGTGGCTGATAATTCAATCTGACACGGCGGGCCCATGTCACCAAACATGGGGGATGCCTCACCTCTGGCTGCGGCCCTGACCCTCACCGTTAGTCAAGTCACCAGAGGCCCACATGATGTTTTCCCAACCGCTAACCATTAGGGTTTAATGAATACCAGCGGTGGCTGAGCTGACCTGTGACTGGGAGGGACCTCTGGCTCCGGCTCTGCTCTTTGGTATAATGACCTCGTTCGTGCTCTCTCAGCTTCCCGGCATGGAGGTTTTTTTTTTTTTTTTGGTTTATTTTTTTCTGGTGATGCAGGTGCTTTTTCTAAAACCACTCACATGACCTTGCTATTTTGACTGGACCTCAGTGCCTCATAAGCAACTCTGCAACTTTTCCCCTCTCTCCTACCGCACTGAAGCCTGCCATCTATCCACCCACACACCCTGACACATCACATCTTCACTCCATGTCTCCAGTCTAACAATATATCTGGTGCATGTGGCCTCTCGTTCGCTCTATTTCAGTACTACTTCACTACTTCAATCAAGTCAGTGCGTCCTGTGTAATGGTATTATATGGCTGTGACATGGTGCTTTGTGCGACACAGTGGCCTACTTATCAGTATAATACGCCGCTCAGTCCACTAGAGGATACGCGTCAGTGTGAGGGTTTTGCCTTGCCGAGGCATGAAAAGTACACAGACGGATGGTCAAGATCAAAGAAGGATGTCATGTGACTAAGGTCATGTGACAGAGGTCATTTGACAAAGTGATAAAGTCCGAGGAACATGGAAAGTTGGAGGTGGTTGGATTGATCGTATACAGGACTTTTACCCACGAGACCAGCATGCAAAAGTGAAATCGATTTTTTTTTTTTTTAGGAAGAAGTCTTTCCTAACCCTAACTAACTACTTTTGGTGCCTTAAGTATTCTAATCGTTTATGGACTATCATTCTTTATGATTTCCCCTGTTTTTACCGGCGCCTGGTTGTAATGTGCCACTCCCATCCCATAGGGCGAATATTTAATATTTGATTAATAATCAAATAGTTACAAGCGAATTTTGAAAGTATTTTTTTGCTTGAAATGCCCATCCCTAAAACCTAGGGCACCTTACTTGTCACGCCTACGCGATGCAAAACGTGACACTGACACGGTATCATTCTGTTTTTTTTCTCCACGAAAACACGAGTGGGCCAGTAATAATGCAGGTATATGAACAACGAGCTCTTTAAAAAGCAAAAAAAACAGACACTGGCCAATTAACACAGCACACTATGTGTTACAGCCTAGAAGGAACTGTCCAGTCCCATTATGACTGCCGCTGTCTCTTCTGGACTGCAGGACTATTAAGAGGAAGTCTCGGCTGACAGCTCTGGCTCATGACGGCATGAGACCGAGACCTGACATACAGCTGTCAGACAGAAAGAGACGACCCGCGTGTGTGTGTGTGTGTGTGTGTGTGCGTGTGTGTGTGTGTGTGCGTGTGTGTACGTGTGTGTGACGAGCAGGTAAAGGCTGAGTGAGCGGAGATTACCAGTGGCTGGAAATATTATCACATGCTATTAGCACCGCATCACTGTTCATTAGGCTGATGGCTAGCCGGAGTTGTACTTGACAGCCCTGCGGTGAGGAGGAGAGATGAAGAGAGGTGGAGCAAAAGTGAGAAGAGAGAAGAGGAATCGTGGAGATAGACCGTGCACAGAGCAAATGTAGAGAGGAAATTGGAGCGGGAGGAAAATCAGGGAGAATGACAAAGGCCTGCTCGCCTCCATCGTTCACTGTCAGAGACTCGACGTTTCACGGGTGAGCAGGACTCTCGGAGGGAAGCGGGACGGCACAACAGGAAGAAAGAGGAATGTCACTTCCTGATTCGTATGGTCATAACATCCATAATAAATGATGATCAGGTGACTATACAATGACTAAAAGCATATATCAAAGACGTGATTCGTGTAGGACATGTAAGAGCTTCCTGTAAACAACCGCGCGATCATAGAGAGGCATTAAACAACGATGTCACCGAGACGAGCTTAACACTGAGGGAACTGATAACTGCTGCTGTCTCGTATGAAGTAGGAGACAGAGGAGCAGTAAAGCTGTCTCGCTATCAGACAGAAACATTAGTCGCTGTCACACTCTGTTTGCCTTGGCGTATACCACAGTTTAGTATATCATCAAAGGCAAAAAGAAAACGCTCTCATTTCTGAGATCTGTTGGGGCCGCACACTTGAAATGGACGCACACATTTGCAAAGTAGATGAGAGGAACGCTGTTTGGGTTGCTTGAGCAGTGTGGAGTCCTTGTGCACGCTATCAAACACACATAAACAACGCATGTTTTGTTTCTTTCTTTTTCTTTCGTTTTAATTCCGCGAGTGCTTCTAATGAGGATGATCATTACGATGCATGTAAAATATGGAAACAAATGAATCACGAACTTCAAAAAGATTCTCTCCCCATTGTGGGGCTGGAGTTTCTGCGCAAGTTTACATAGTAAGAGTTTGCCCCCCCCCCGAACCCCCCCACCCCGCCTTTTATCTAATTTTGGACCACTCTAAGAGCCAGCAGTAATGAATTGGCTAATCAAAGTTATCTGGCCCATTCAAGTGCTTTGTGAAGCAAATCAATAAGGCCTGGCACGGAGCCAGACATCCACTTTGACAGATGTTGCTCGCTAATCTATTTCTTTTTTTTTTTTCTTCCATCCAGTCCTAAAGATGTTTACTCTTTCTCTGTCTGTCCCTTTTTCTCTCGGTGTATTTTTGCAAGGTCAATCGAGAAACTGAAGAGGAAAAAAAACACAAAAAAAACACCTCATACTCCATGCCAGTTGGCAGCTGAGAGGACAGAAGTCAAGCGCTGAGTGCTTAAAGTTCATTTCACGGAGAGAGAAATCTCGCCTTTGATTGGTACAACTGTTGGAAGTCATCGGAGCGCCGAGACTCGTACCTTAGACGGAAAAAAAACAAAAACAAGGCCTACACCCGTACTGTACTGTTTCCACAGTAACAGATCAATAACAGCAACGCAACAACTGATAAGAATTTCTGTGAATTTCAAATGTCCCCCCCCGTTGTGCCAACATTGGCTGCAGACTAAACAGGAATATTGATAGGCTGAGGCCCGGCCTCCCAACACAGCTCGCTTGCATAATGTCTTGGACATAACGTATTTTTGTTGTGTTTTTATTGCACATAAAACATGCCATCACCAGGATGTGTGGGAGAAAATATTCATAAGGATGGAAAAGGCCACTTCTTCTTTCTAACAGAAACATTTGGAAATGTTCAGCCACTTTTTTTATATTTAATCTTTTTGTACAGTATATCCCGGAAGACAAGGCTGTGGGCAGCAGCGGCGTTTGATGTGGCTTCCCGATCCTAATGACACCACCGCTCCCAACATTTAAAAAGTCCCTCACGATCCAGTACGAATCCCGAGCTCTGTGTGAGAGTAAAAACAGATCTACTGAATGGCTTTTCTTCCCTTTCAGGCATCGAGGGCTTCCATACGTGAGAAAATATTCATGGTCAAAAGTTAAATAATACTGCCATAAACTTAATTTGTAGCCCAATCAACAAGAAAATATGCTGAAGAAAGTGGATTGAGCTCTTTCTGCCGGCAGTCTCTGGTGAAAAGTATCTCTAATCAACAATGGGTTAATTAATCTCACTCATGAAGTTAAGTCCAATTATGGGACGCACTCAACGGGGTAATTTGTTTCCCCCTCAAAAAAATAAAAGGCATTGCCAATAACAAATCAAATAAATAAACTCAAGTGCTCCACTCAGATGAAAATAAAAAAGCGATCTCCGTGATAAATTAAAGAATAAACAGTATAGAACATATTTACGGACATATGTGGTCCACTCTCTGTGTCTTCTGGGATTTGACTGCTTCGCCATGGATACATGCCATCGCATGTCTTCTGGCTAAATTAAGCCTACATGTATAAAAAAAAAATAAAAAAAAAAATCCATCTGTAATAAAATGTATGCGCCGCGTGAGTATTTGTCTCTTGTTGTTAGATAATGAAAAACGCTTCCTTTGAGACGCTGGCGGAGAAAAGAGCGAGCAATTAGAGGAAGTGAAAAGGAGAGAGAGACACGTAGAAAGGAGAGAAAAGCAACAGAGAAACTGTTTGAATGTGATTAATGAGATCACTGCAGGGTAGGCTGTGTCATTGTAATAGTCGGAGGAGGAGGGAGGTGGGGGGGGGGGCTGGCAGAAAGAGGGAGAGATGAAGACAGAGAGGAGGATAGAAATGAATTTAACTCACTGCTGTGAACTGAAAAGGAGACAGTACGAGAGACAGAAAGAGAGCCAGGGAGACTTAAAAAAAAAAAAAAGCAGATATAAAGCTGGGATGAATGGAGCTGCAGGGGCTCTCAGTCTTCCACTGGCCTTTTAACAGTGAAGTGCTTAGAGAAGCCTGGACCAGGTCTGGCAGATAGAGAGCCTTGTGCTCTAGAAAGACAGCCATGAAAGGCGCAGCCTGCTCCTGCGAGCCTGGAGCTGCCGCTGGTCACCTCTTTATCTGGTGTGTGTGTGTGTGTGTGTGTGTGTGTGTGTGTGTGTGTGTGTGTGTGTGTGTGTGTGTGTGTGTGTGTGTGTGTGTGTGTGTGTGTGTGTGTTGGAGGTGGGGGGGGAGGGGAGGGGTGGGGTCAAGTGGAGGCCAGGTTTCAGAAAAGGTTATGCAGACATCCTGCCACTCTCCACGAACGAGCTAGTTATTAGACCAGAGAGGTGCTTATGGTAATTAAACATCTATGGCAACCACCGACAACATTCTAGCATACACAAAGCACAAACGGTGTCCTTCTTCCACATTTACGATGCTATAGAAGTGCAAATTGCGGTGCTTCAAAAAGAATCCATTTCTTCCTTTCAGCGGCATTAAATGTAAAAATAGATTCTCAGACACAGCAGAGGAACATATCCAGACTCTACCGAAGTTCAGTAGCACTCAGACCACCTGCTGCTGATCCGAGGGTATTCCCTGCCTCCAAAGAGCTCTTCACAACATTTACTGGTCATCCTGTCTTAGGTTGGAGTGAAGCTTCACAGTCTCTCTGCGAGCTTCCATCCAAAGATGCCTGATGTCAAGATAATGCCAAAATGAAATGTACTTCTATCTGCAGTCTCTCTGCTGAAGTTCTACGAGTTGTGTTGAAAGGAAAATGTTCTTTTTCGAGGAAAAGCGATTTCTGCAGGCAATTCCGGGCTTCCAGTTGTTGCCGGTGGGCAAACTGAGGCTTTATTGCTAGTTTAACATGATTAGAAAGATTGCCGGCAATCAAGGAGCGAGAGTCCTGAAGATGGCTGGAAATACATGCATATCGCCAGCTAAAAATCAGCTGAAATGGTCCTCATGTCTTCATGCTACTTTCGTAAACAGGTGTATTGAACATGGTGGTGTCCATTTAATTTTTAAACAAAGACACTGCTTAACAATGGAACGCAATTATTTGTTCTGTGTGGGATTAATTAGACCACACCATTCAATCTGGAATAAAGTAATATAATGGTTATTATAGAAGGCATTCACAGAAAAATAACAATTTATGTCTGTAATGGCTGGAAAGAAAATCCTACCTGGTGCTATTGTGTCCGTTCCTTTCACGTGGAATTGTATATCTTTTCATGTTAGCGCAAGGTTAATGCAAGTCATGCAGTGACAACGCAAATGTTTAATCATTACTCGAAAAATTCATTAAAATGGTTGAATCTTTGTGCTTGTATGTTGTTTATTGTAATCCCATGAGAAAGCACAACCGACCAAATGTTAACAACATCTGAAGTTCATTATAAAGTGAAGCAAACAGGGTTCATATTCATATTCATATTGTGTGTGTGTGTGTGTGTGTGTGTGTGTGTGTGTGTGTGTGTGTGTGTGTGTGTGTGTGTGTGTGTGTGTAGGTGACTGGACCCCTGTGGGAACAGGACAGGATTCCATTCAGCTGTTGCCATGGGCCGCAGCTGTTGCTAGGGACATCATCCTCAAGGCTAGTTAGAGCCTCCATCGCTTCACTCGTCTACCTGCGCTGTCTGTCTATCAGTATGTCTCACCATCTCTGTCCTTTCACACCTGTTCTTCATCTCTAACCCGACATCCTCCTCCATTTCCAGGCAGACAAACTAAAGACGCAACAGCAAACACAGAAGTCGAGGATTGGAGTGACGATAAATCTGCTCAGCTGATCAATCCGGGCCCCAAGCAGGTGAGCTGCCTCCAAGCGGGCCGACGGGCAAAACTGGCCAAGCTCTCCGATCACATTCCCTCCGAGGGCGACGAATTCAAACAGTAATTCTCTGAGGCTCGTTACGAGGTGAGCAGAGCATAGAGGGGTGAGAGTGGCGTTGGGGTGTGTGTGTGTGTGTGTGTGTGTGTGGGTGGGTGGGTGGAGAGGGGGAGGGAGGGGGGCTGTTGGCCACTTGTCCACCAGGGCCCTGCAGTAGCAGCTGCTTGCATTTGCGAGCCTTTCAAGTCAGCAGTACTTTATGCCCTGTGATCAGCTGCTACCCTCAGCGACACTCCAGCGCTGTCCTGTCCGCACAACACACACGCGACCCCGCTGTTATCCAGGGAGCCATGTGTGTGTGTGTGTGTGTGTGTGTGTGAGCCGCGCACCCTCTGCTACGTTCAACCAGCTCGACAGGACATTTGTCCAGTTAAACACCTGAACCACCCTTTCAAGTTGTCCCGCTTCAGCAAGAGGCCCCGTCATCCAAACCGATTCCTGATTATTCATCGGAAAAGCGGCACATCGTGCACTAGAACATTGGTTTTTTTTTCATTCACGGTTTACTGCTTATACAATACAACACTAATCGAAATATTGAAGGAAATATTAAAATTGTAGAAAACAAATATGTATTACAGGATAGATATAGTTTCAAGTGATTCCTTTATGGCTCAATTAAATATTACACGGCCCCTTCCAGGAAATCGCAATCTCAATAATTAACACAAAACAAGCAGACTATGCAATATTTGCCTATATTCGTCAAACGTCGTCAGCAGAAGCTGTGCTGAAAGTATTAATGGCATAAAGCAAGTATTTTCAGACAAAACTCGCTTTATTAACAAAAATAACTCCTTATCTACAATCAGAAAGTCTTCGCTGCTGTTTTTGTAATCACGAAATAAAACTGTGCATCAAAGGAAACCGGAACAAGCGGGAAAACTAGAAGTGACTGGGTTTGCAGGAAATGTGGTCTTCACAATAACATTTTCTAATTTAGTGATTATTATCAAAGGAAATTATGACATATTACTGAATATTAAAAATAATAAGAGAATGTACTTTGTTTTTGTACATACAGTCAGCTTGTGTGCTGAATTAACATGAATTAAACAGCATCTAAAGCTCTTATTTTGACAGCTAATGTAGTCGTTGTATTTTATGCAAAATCACACATTTTTGATCAGAACAAAAAAAAACAAAAAAAAACTCAGCAAAAATCCTGGAGGGACTGATTACATAACTACATATATAAATCTATATAGACTTCAGCAGCTTTGGAAAATGTCCAACGCAGAAAGCGAATGCCATCTGGGAATGCATCCCTCTGGTCCGAGGTTCAACAGCTCTTAACCCCCGCTGCGCTCGTGACAGATCTGGGATGGAGCGTGTTCAATCTCACTGTCTGTGAATTGACTCCGATTAAGGGGGGGCGGGGGGGGGGGGGGGGTCCTGAATGCGCCTCTGCTGAGCTTGCTTTAACCCCCCCGCCCATTCATCTAATGCTGTGGTGTCTTTCAACATCCAATTTTACATGTGCATCCGTGCCCTCCATCTCCATCTATATCAAAGGCGAGGCTCTTCCCCACAGCTCCTCTCCTCCTTAATGCCGTCGTTGATTCCCATCAATCCCGGTCCCCATGTGGGATGCGTCTGTGCTCGAGCATAAAGTGAACCACACACAGCCAATTCCAATCCAGATGATGCAATTCTTGGGTAATGTTTATCCAGAATGGACTGAATAGCAGATTGACTATCTTTATAATTTGACCCATAAACCCTTAGCAGTGTTTTTTTGGTCTCTGGGTACATCAGCGTGATCACGGAGATGATGGAGCCTAATGTGTGTAATGCAAATCTCGGTCTGAAATATGAATAAGACATTATCTCATGAGCAGAACTACGAGCCGAAGATCGTCTGATGTCAGCTTAGGGTGGACTAAAGGTCTAGTTTTGGTCTTAAGTGGAACTGGTTTTCGCTGTAATTAGAAAAAGTTCATGAAGAATATCGATTACTTCCTCGCAGCTTTCTGCTGAAGTGAACATCTGCTGCTCTCCACCATCAATCGCTGCCTCCAAGGGTGCCACCCACAAGTCCACCATTCATTTCTGGAAGCCTCACTGCCCACTCGGACAACACATTTAACACAAAACTTACTGCACGGTGGCTCGGTAGACGTTCCCGGGTTCGAACCCACCAGCGGTCCAAACTCCTTTCTGTGTGGCGTTTGCATGTTCTCGCCGTGTTTGCATGGGTTTATGTGCTTTGAGTGCTTCCTCCAACTATCAAAGACATGTATGTTGTATACTCCTGTCAGTATCCTGTCAATGTGTGACTGCCCACTGCTAATAGTATTTACAAGGCATCTAAAAAAAATTGCATGATGCACTATAGCACTAGGATTCACTCTACGTTGGGATTGACAATACTCCACCTTTATAAAATACGGATTCGTGTGTAACGGTCCAACGTCACGCACTAAAATGACTTCATGCCCTGCACACATCATCACAGACTGTGAGTGCTGCTACACTGTATGTGTCTCCCAAACGCAGTGTTATTGTTTCCTACAGTGTATCACACCATATATGCATTCCCCTCACCTTGGTGTCTGCTCACTCCCCCCACCCTCTTAACCCCTCTTCCTCAATCAATCCCCTACAAAAGCCTGCCACAGGCAGCGATATCCGCCAACACCATCCCTCATGCTTTGCCATGCTCCAGCAAAGCCAAGGAAACAGCAGCATATAGAGGAGCTGGGTCTGCAGGGAGAGGGAGAGGGAGAGCGCGGGGGGAGGGAGGTTGAGGGAAGGAGGAGCGGGATTGAATGGGGAAGCAGTAAATGGAGGCGATGGGGAGGGGGGGGTATTCTTTGGGAAGGGAGCCAATCCAATTACAAGCAGCGGTGCAGTCCTGGTTTCTTTGGCGGCACTAAACTCACATTTCAACGGTCTATTCCTCCCCCAGCACCTTCGTCTTTCTATCTCTGCCTGTTCCTGCTACCCTGTTTTCTTATTTTTTTTCTCATCATGGCTCACCCCCCCCCCCCCCCCCCACCACCATCACCACTCCTTCCTGTGCATCCCCTGCGCACTCCACACCCCTCCCTCCCCCCATCTGTCTGTGTCTCTCGGTTGCATGAAAGAAGTGAAGGTATAGAACTGTATCTCCGAGTAAAGCATCAAATCCTGTCACCCTCGCTGTCATGCTCAGATCTGCAGGAAAGCCTGCAGCACCCTACTCCAGCTATGTGTCTCACACAAGTGTGCAGGAGCTCGGCATCCCCCTGCAGGGGAGCTGCAGCCAGGCCTCGTCAGGCCACTGCCCTCCCCCGTGACTCCCGACGGAGCGAGTGGATGAAGCTTTCAGTGTAAACAACGCTCATTTCAGACAAACCCACGCACACACTTTCATGATTCAATGACGCCTGAGCAGTCCTCTTCCAAACACTCCTGTTATGCAGCGTTATTGATTATTCATTACCTATTTTAAAAAGTAATACTTTCTTTTTTCTTTCTGCTGCAGATCGCCACAGCGACGGTGACGACAGTAAGTCCTGTGGTCACTCCCTCTTTCATGCACATAAAGTCAACAGTCACAGCTCGTTGAGTCATCTGCCTTCTTGCAAATCCCGGCTTCTCCTTGTACCAACAACGTACCTGCATGCAAATGTTTGCAGGGCCCGGTCTGCTCACGTGATCTCAACCAAATTGGGTTCAGACAAAGTCCAGCAAAACCACAGCAGCAATTCAATTCTAAAATAAATGCCCACCAAACACAGGAAAAAAATACTTCAACCAACAGTCCAATTGCAGTTTCGCTTTTGGGAATCTCACTTCCCAAAAGAGAGAGAAATAATCAATATTCCATTATGTTTTGCACTGATCATTTCTCTCTCTTACACCCCCAACATACATAATTTTAATGGCTTGTGTTAATGTCATCTTTTGCTGGGGATATTTCTACCGTCTCTCATCTAGTTTACCCCATAGCGAGAGGATGATGACTAATTACGATGACAATAAATTAAACAGGAATGCTCATTACTGTTAGCGAAATAAACACTACTTTCTTTATTCTATCTGTCAGGGGATCTCTCTTTGTGGGTGAGTGCTTTACGAGGTTTTTCTTCTGTTCTGGCCACTGGACCGTGGTACCTTTTCTCGAGGTGCTCCTCTCACATCCTGGCTAATTCCTCCCCAATGTTAGCGTTACTGTGGTTACAGTCATGCCCCTGTGAGGAGCGAGTCTAAGTACACAGCAGCACGCAAGGCTATTTTGCATAGTGTGTGTGTGTGTGTGTGGGGAGGGGGAGGGGGGTGTAGAGGTAGAAGATAGGGAAGGGAGGAAAAAGGGGAGAAGGCGAGCAGGCGGCTGCAGACACGAGTGCGGAAGGAAGCGGGGACGTACGACAATGTACAAGCAACACAACGGGGAAAATACTCTTTCTGTCTCATCTCATTTAACCAAGTAGAAAAAGGTGCTAAATTATTAAACAGCTAAAACAAGGGATTACATCAAATAACTATTCACTCCTCCCAAGCCTGATTGGTGAATTGATTTAATAATGAATAGACGGAGACCAAAATAACCAACATCATTTGTGTTGTGTTGTCAGACATGAAATTAAGAACTTGCCAAAAAGGCGGTAAGAAGATGCTCTTAGTAACTCCTTTTCCTTTTCAGTCTCCCTCTCTGAGCTTTGTGAAGCTGCTGTTGATGGGGGGCCTTGTTGCACACTCCTGCTGTCACTCAAAGAGAGTCGGCCTCATGGGAGGAGCAGCCACGGAACAAACTGACATCCTTCAACCAGTTGAAACATACGATATATGCTGCAGTCTAAACATCAGCTGTTTGAGGTGGTGACAAAACATTACAACAGCTCTTCTAAACCAATCAGCAAAACTCAAACATCTTTTGCCAGCCCTATTAAAGCAGTGTGCCATGACTTCCTGTATCCGTTTCAAATTAAAAGTCCTCGTCTCAAATGAAAAGCCTATACACGATCCAGTATTGTACTAGGCTTTGACCTATTCTTGTTGATTGACAGTCAGACTCCTCATCCCTGAACCCAGAGCACAGCACTCACTTCCTTCACTAGTTAATCCTGTCAGTGAGCAGCTTCATGTAATACTTTGTTTCCTGTGGCGGGGGTGTGAAATCTATCATTATTAACTGGCCAGGAGCCCTTAACCCTCCGCAGCGTCTGGATTCTCACACCGAGACTTGGAGCTTTAGTGTCTGGGTCCCGCTCTCCGCTTCTCTGCTCTCAGTGGGCCGCAGGCAGAAAGGTGCCTATTAAAATTAATGGGTCAGTCCAGGTTATTCAACACTGCAACAGTGGAGCTCACTTAACAAGGAACTGGTAATGACCACTACAGTGAGCTGGCCACTGCCATTACCCCTCCCAGACACTTTGACAGCGGGCATTAAATATTAAAGAGATAAGTTTCTCTGTGACCATGATCCATCTGTGCAGAAATGGGACCACTTCACACTGTCTGTACCCCACGGACCTCCGGACAGCCCAAGTCTTTTTGTAGCACGGTAATGAAGTAGGCAGAAATCTCCTCCAAGAGGCTTTTAAGTGCTAGATGAGTAAGAGGAGAACGTTGGTACTCACCTTCTTTAGACGTCCACTCTTGGTGCCTACGAAAGCTACACAGTAGCCGTTGTAGACGTAGGAGGTCACAGAAGTCATGCGGTCTCGAGTCTCAGTGTAGAGAGTGTGGCCAGTGACCAGCTGGGAGCCACCGAGCGGCTGGTTGATGTCCAGACCACAGAAAGAGTCGTCGATGGGCACCGGCTGCAGACAGAGGCAAACAAAGGTTGGAGAATGAAGTATAAATGAATGACACAGAAATTGAAACGGAGAACAGAAAAAAAAGAGATCATGACTATGAGACAAATGTGTCTCATTAAACACAAAACCCCTTTATGTACTGCAGCGTAGGAACAGAGAGCGACAAAAATACATCAGAGCGACACGGGGCTTAGAGAAGAAGACATTAGTGGAGAGGAGAGGCTGAGATACAGAGTATTACACGAGAAGACGGCTCAGTGAGGAGCGAAGACGGAGGCGACAGTGAGTGAGACATAAGGAGGGAGCGATGGCCAAAGTTGTGGAAACAGTGCACGGTGTCAGAAAGTGTCTGAGATGGAAATAAGAGGTTGAGAGAGGTGAGACTGAGGGAGAGGAGACACTGAGGGAGAGGAGAGAGGAAGGTCGGAGAGAGGCGGAGGTACGCGACTGAGACTCCCAGCCAGATAAATGTTTGTCTTTCTGTTACGCTTGACAGATATGTATCAGCTCCACCTGACTGAGCTCCACCTTGCTCTCACTGTGGCTCATTACCCTGGCATATCATCACACCTCTGCAGGAAGACACACAGCCGCATGATAACTATGTGCGCTGGCAGACACACTCCAACACTGAAATATGAATGTAACCGAAGATGAACTTTTGAAATAGCAACACTAAAAGTCAAACAAATATGGGCATGACTTCATATGTTATGACAACTTCTTGGACTGAAGATTCACCCCCATCCTGTTATGTCTTCTAAGATACATATAGGACAGAGATTCATTTCAGCATTTTTTTATCTTTTTACTTTTTAACCAGTCCGAGAGAAGTACGCTATCAACGCAATCGATTAATTACTGAAACACGCAGAGATCAGAGGACATAAACTAGCGCGACCTGCAACGCGCCTGCAAAATTACAGACTCTCACACTGAGCTGGAAAGAAACAGGTGCTCATAAATGAGATAAATAACATAAATACTATATTTTTGGCTAGAACACAGCATAGCGGAGCTCTAAAGTGAGTGTCTGTCACTGAGAGAGAGCGATCAAAGTTCACCGCAGGTCGGCTGAAAGCACGACCTGAAAGCACGAAAGAGAAAACATTGAATGCATAAAACATACATGTGAACTACCGTCAGAGAGAATGTGAAGGGAAGTTATGTGATGCAGTTGGACAAGCAGAAAATTAGGACAAGTAAAGAAAGTAATAAACGTTGTTTTGTTTTCTATGACAGATGTGAGTAGGGAGAGCTTCATCAATTAAAAAAGTAAAGAAATGCAGTAAAAAGCTGTTAAATTTGAGCTGTTGTGATACAAAATGTTCAGTATAAATGTGTTCTTGTTCACATAAAAGAAGCTTATTTAGCTGGTTTGGGTGGAGCTCAGCTATGTGAATGAATGTTACTAAACATGAGTAGCTTTTGGACACTTTCATTTTGTCAAAGTAGCTCTCGGAGGATAAAAGGTTGGAGACCCCCTGGTATAGTAGATATAGTAGGAGAGGATCAAATTGAAAAAGAGGATGTGAATGAGAAGCAGGACAGTGATGTTCCCATCCTTGATTCAGGTCAGCTGACACTGTCTGAGTGGCAATGGCCTCATTGTGCCATGTGGAGTAAAGTGAGATGGCCGGGGCCACTCTCCCATGTATACATCCCATAGTCTGTTGCTCGCAAACTCCCTGTCCTCTTCACCCTCTGAATATACATACCCCCTCTGCAACCCCGACTCATTAGTTCTCTTTCTGTCACTATATCTAACTCTCATCTGTCTCCTCTCTGTCTCCGTCCCTGTCAGAGTGGTTCCAGTGGACGACGCTGAGTGACACTTCCCGCTCCAGGAAGGCAGCTCCAGCCTCTCGCTGCGCGCCGCGGCTGTAAAAACCTTTCCACGCAGACTTTCATGAGCAGAGTAAAAGCAGTAATGCTGACGAGGAATAATGGCCTCGGCTCGTATAGTCACGCCCCTCACTTTATGGCATTTCCCTTTTTATTTCCTTTTCCCAAAATAGCCCTAAGTGCTATGAGGTACTCTAAAACAGTATTTAAATTAAGAAAAAAAAAATCTAGAGAGGTTACATTATGTTTCTCTCTTTTGGTTATAAAATTGCTTAAAGCTTCTTTAAAAAAAAAAAAATGCTGATCAGACATTCAATTACATTACATTTATGTAGTGGTGAATCACAACACATTTTAGATCATGGCACTTAACACAGTAAAGTCCTTAAAACAGAACTTTACAACATTATACAGAGGAACCCAACAATTCAGCAATTCCCACATAAGCTAGGAGGGAAAAACTCCCCTTTAAGAGAGAAAAAACCTCCAACAGACGGAAGAAAAAAAACTCCCTTTCAACAAGAACAAACCTCCAGCAGGACCAGGCTCAGAGGTGGGCCGCTGTCTGCCTCGACCGGTTGGGGTGAGAGGAGAATAGAGAGAAAAGAACAGCGTAGAGATCCAAGACATGGAGTGAAGCTAAAACAGCTCTCCTGAGGAGCAACCCGTGAGTTCCAGACTTTGGCTTATCGATACTCCCTCAAAATCACGCAGCTATTGCTCATATAGTCCGTTGGGCTCCAGACTATTTGGTACGGAGCATATCAAGAGTGTTTAGATGATGTTACGCTAAGCAGACTTGGCAGACAACTCAAATCTCCCTGGACTCTTGTTCACCTTCTTGCAGACGTTTTAAGTGAAGAAATGCAGCGTAGCCTCATCTTACACTGTTTCACGTCATGGAAATTACACGAGTTACCTTGAGCAGAGCCGAGCTAAGTCTAAATACAGACCGTGACCCTGTGTGATTAATCCTTATTGAACAACTCGTAATACAGGATAACATTTAATCTATGTGGAGAAAATATTTGCTGTCCTGATCTGTTTCAACAGCGGAGCATGAAGTCTTTTCTTTCAACAATGACACACATCATTTGATTTGAGCTTGAATGACGGATGAATTAGATGTGACAGGGTATCCGCTGTCAGAGTTTCTCTCCCAGGGTACATCAGCGTTATCAATACCACCTTCCCCCTTTAGCTCTCAGGAGTGGTTAATTAGTCGGTAAAGCATGAGCCGAAAAAGAAGCAGAAGCAAGACAGGAAAGATTGTCAGGGAAGACACACAAAGACAGACAGCCCGATACAAACAAGAATCCCATCATGGCCGGGCTCCATGGGATTGACTACAGAGATGGTGTGAATCTCCAGATGGCAGAAGGCTGGATGGCTGGGTGATAAATCTTTGATTGGCTGCTGTGTCTGAATCCCTCTGGCTCAGCTTTCGGTTCCGTTCCCAGCTTCAGCCTTCGGCCTGCATGTTACTCATATACACAGTGAAATGTCTGCAAGAATGAGAGCTGGGCAGTATAATTAAAGTTCGCTGTTTTGAGCTAACTGGCTACCTGCTGTTCTGCAATGGACCAGAGGAAAAAAGAAGAAAAGAAAAAGCCCTGGGACTGCATATGTAATTTCCTCAGAAACCAAGCAGGGTACAGTTAACAGTTAACAAAAACTACAGTCTCTAGGGTTGGTCTGACCTTGAGTCACCTCATATTTTGATGGATCTCAGATATGGGCTCTCTAAAAAAAAATAAAAAAAAATACCACCCAGCGAGACTCGGGGACATATTTATTCAAGAAAAAGACGAGATGTGAAACATGTGTGTACTTGAAAGCAGCCGCAGTGTTTGAGTCGGGGATTTAACCACAAGCAGGCGATGTCAGCGCGGTGGACATGTCTGGATGCTAAATGTAATTTGTACTGGCTTAAAGAGTTCCTCATCCATTGACATCTATCTGCATAATCCATATTATACCATGGATTTAACGGCTGCTCATTGAACACGAGGACACGGTCTTAAAGGACTGTGTTTTACATCTTCATATCTCTGTGGCTAAACACCGAGCGGGAGGATCCTCGGTGTGCAATAAGAAAGGAGAGAAGGGCGTTATTGGCAGCGCATTCCTAAAGAATGGAGTGGGAGGTGCAGCTTTGCAGGTAACAGCTAGAAACCTTCAATGCACACCGACATGATTGGGGATTCTTCTGGGAAACTGGGAAAAAAAAAAGAAAAGAAGAAATGTTCTAATTTGAGCTCCCAACCTGAGCGCTGCCATCATTACCACCGTTTCTCTCTCCCTCCCTCCGTCTACTCTGCCTCATACATCTCATCCTGCCCTCTCGGTGGAGCTAATAAAAGCCAACAGCCAGTTCCAGATCATGTCTCCCTCTCCCTGACAATCACCTCTGACATTGTGGTAATGGAGAATTTACTGATTTTAATAAGACTGGTCAACTGAGTTCCCCGGGGGGGATTAGCAACCAAAGAAAGCCGATCGGGGGTCTCATCGCAGTGAGGGATAGAGATACGTCATTGCACCTCACAAAACACGTATGTATGCCTGCTTTACACACGCCGGGCATACAGCACACTCGTGCACAGTAACATACTAGTCATTAATATTTAATAACCTTAAATTCCTATTAGTAATTACAGAATGAAAGCACAGAGGACCGTGGCCTCGTGGGAATGAAGGGAAAATCAAGAAACTTAATTCTACTTGACAACATGTAACAGATACGCAGCCTTGTATTATAGGATAATTGGGGGGTTTCAGAAGGAATAGACTGGTGTGTGATCTATGCCAACATCAGAAGCGGAGGAACATGAACGAACCCCCCACCCCGCCGCCCAACACACACACACACACACACACACACACACACACACACACACACACACACACACACACACACACTTCACACTAGAAGGGGAGAGTGTATATTTGTATTGTGCTCGAGGAAAATGTTATCACTTTGATAGTTGCCAAGAAAAATAAATCCTCCCTTATTTATGAATATCTGTGAAGTACACTTTGAAAGTGGATGTCCTCTGATATCAGAGCTGCAAAACAATTTGACAATTTGACTCTCACTACATGTAATATAATGCCAGATGCATCTGATATCAGAGAGTATGCTGTTAACTGGAGTATTCTCTTTCTGGATGATTGTCGTATTTATTTTCATTACTGAATACACCCTTTGAAACTTGCTGTGTTTTTTTAGGCTCATTGAGAGGCTGTGATCACTCCCTTTACTGTTTACTATCGTATTATACAGCAGGAAACAAGATGTTTATAGATGTTGTCGGCCCACTGAAGAATTCTGACATATGTGATATGAATCGTCCTCTTATCTCTTATCTCTGTTTATTGGCTAATTAAAGCTTAGAGAAAATTCTAAATGAAATAGAAAAGTAAGATCTTGCATTATCTTTTCCTATCTGGTAAACTATCTGCAAATATGCAAGAAATAACTATGTACATTTCCCGATTTTGTATTTCCTTGTAAATAAGTTTTGGACTGTTGATTCTCGGTGTATGTTCAATAACGTCAATGTTACCACACTGTCACCATTAGAAAAGGCAAACAGAATGTGCATCCCATCTCTGTGTTTTAATACTACGTTTTGCCAACCACTGAGCATAACTCACCGCTTTGGTGCACTGCACATCCTTCCCAAGGAGCCAGTTGAGCTCCAGGTTTCCTTCTCCCTGGTAGCAGGACTGCAGGCGCTCCTTAATTCGAGCGTTGATGTCTCGGATGGTGAAGATGCAGAGCGCCGAGTCATCCGGCGGCCGATGGAACTGCTTCTGGCCCTTGGAGAAGATGGTGAAGAGGACGTCGTCCTGGGCACTGATGTTGAGCGAGGCGGCGAGAACACGTCCCGGCTTGCCGAGGTAAGCCGCCTGCAGCAGGCGGTACTCGACGCCGTTCTTCACACAGCCGACGGGCAGGGAGACGTAGGAGTGAAACTTGCGGTCGTCCTTGCAGAGGCGGACGATGCGAGAGGTGTAGAAGAGATCGCTGCCGGATCCGCTCGACGACATGCTGTTCTCCGGCGTCTCGGGCTGAACGGTCAGGAAGTAAACAAAGCTGCCGCTGGCGAAGCCGTAAACGTAGTAGATGTCAAAGTGGGAGACCAGTGCCAGAGTGTCTGACGGTATCTTGATGAGGGAGGACACAAAGTCAGTGTGCAGTTCATAGTCGAGCATCGCAGAAGACTCGGGGTCCCGGGGCAACTTTCGACTGGAGATGGTAGGAAAGTAGTCCTGCTTGCCGTCGACCGCTGTGCCAATAAACAGGGTGCCATCCTGGCCCTGCGAAGGCACGATGACGCCGTACATGGTCCCAGTCTGGTTGACGCTGGAGAGGTAGTGCTCCTTCTTGTGGGAGGGCTCCACTAAGATGAAGAGGTCATCGAGTCTGAGGAGTTTACAGACACCCTGGTAGAGGCTGCCGCAGGCCAGCAGGCGATTTTGGGAGTAGTCGATGAGGAGAAGCTTGTTGACGTTGTTGGTAGAGACGAGGGGCTCGGAGCAGGGCTGGACAATCAGAGGAGGGTAGCAGGCCTTGTTGTCGTCCTCTGGGCCTGTATCGTGTGAAACAAGCAGGGTCAGGTTACCCGAGAGCTTGTACACACGGTTGACGGCTCCGATATACAATGCGCCCGTGGTTTGGTGAACCGTCAGGTGGTTGAACAACCAGTCCCGACGTTCAGGATGGAAACTAGTGAAAGTCTGCCCGTTGCACGAGGCGGGAACCGCTAAGAGCCACAAGCCCAATAGAGCAGTCAGCGCTCCTAATTTAGGGTGAGGTGACAAAGTTCTGCGTGCAGCCTGCCGGCCCTCCATGTTTACCGGGCCTGCGAGGAAACTGCTGACGGAGCAGATAGAGTGGACGAGAGGAAGAAGGGAGGAGACCTTCGCCTTTTTGTTGTTGAAGGCTAACTTGCAGGTCAAAGCTTCTCGAGGGTTTTCACATGTTTCTGGAAAAGAGAACAAGACACGAGGAGGAAAGAGGTTAGATATCAGAGTGTGACTCACATATCACACGAAAAAAACAAACACAGATGAGCACATGGAAAAGGGTGACGCGAAGTGAAACGGGGATCAAAGGTTCAACTGTCGGTAAGGCGATGAGCTGTGGAGAAGGGGGGGGGCGCGGAGATTTAAAGAGACAATGGGTGGAAAGCATTATGGAGCACATTCCAAAGGAGTTGCTGGACAGGGCAAGACAATGCAGGAAAGAGAGGCAGGTTACAGCAACGGAAATTAGCCTGACCTGACTCACACCGCTGCTGTCGCACACTGAGCAAGCGGTTTCTAAGAACAGAACAACAAGTGACCCAGACGTTGCTCACAGAACTCATTGCATTTCAAGTCAATAAAGAAACAGCACTTTACATCTCGTGTATATCTGAATGACATTAGTATATTATCATGGCATAAAATAAAGCCTTAATTTGGGCTTTTTATATGCAGTTTTAATTATTTTAACCAGAAATCAAATCAAACTTTTTAATCTCGCTCGGACGCCTTAATTTGAAAAAAAAAATGACGCCCCTTCCTGCTACGTAGCCAAGATGGCGACCGTTTAGGGTGAAAAGTGTCCAGCGTTTCACACCTCTTTTTTTGGACTGATTTGAGTGCATCATCCTGGTACTGGTAGTTCGCTGCATGTTTCTGTACTCGACAGTGTAAACGCATTTACATGCACTCAAAAAAGTGTGTTTGTACACAAGTACGCCATCTGGAACGCAGAACACGACTCTAAATGAAAATCCAACAATAAATGTCACACCAGAAACACACACACGTAGCTGGACTTTTTCTGCTCTTATCTTTAATGGCATCAGCTTCCTCATTACATTTCTACACTCACCCCCTTCCTCCCATTTTTTACACTGACTGCAGTCCATCAATTGTCCCCTTTCCATATCTATCAGTAAAAACATATATCAGGCAAAGTCAGGCGATTTATGCAACCATGCTTGGGCAAGGCTGCAGAAATCCTCCCCCCCCCCCTCCCCTTGTGCCATAAACCAAAAGACAGAGCTCTACGCAGTCTGTCCCCGGGAGTTAATTATCTCGCCCATTGGAAAAGAAGGCCTGGATCTTATTACTGGAACAAACTGAGAACAAATTGGAAGCCACTTTCACACACACACACACACACACCATCCCCTCGCTCGGCGCTCTTTATGGGGTCCGTTTTACAGAACCAGGATCTATTCATTATTCTTTTCTAAACATTGTTCTTCTTTTTTTTTCATGCCTTTATTCTTTTCATCTTCTGCTGAAATAATCAGATCATAGAGGGATAAATCAGTGGCGGCACAACGATCATCTTTAAATGAATCAGCTACCGTATTAGATCTGTACACAAGTCGCTCACAAAAACACCAGCGCATACAGTGTGTGTGTGTGTGTGTGCGTGCGTGCGTGTGTGTGTGCGTGTGTGTGTGTGTGTGTGTGTGTGTGTGTGCGTGTGTGTGTCACTCCCTGAGTATTATCAGCGTACTCTATCAGAACCAGGCAGTGTGAGGGGCTAACAAGTGGAGAGAATGGCAGTGCATCCCAAAATCAAGTATGATTAGGCGTAGCGATCCAACAAGGGTAATTACTGCGGAGCCGGAGGAGGTAAGCTGGGGAGCGACACGGGGACGCCGGGGGCTCCAACGTGTCGGAGACGGCCCTACATCGTTTGTCACGCTACCAGATTTGCATTTTTCCAGCAGCGAGGGCACAGAGAATCAAGGGTGAAAGCCGCGGCTGCGCCTTGAATTAACAATCACTTGCAATTGAAGATAGGAGAGGAACGTTGTGTCGAGATACTGAACATCCACTCTACCGCGGCGACTGGGTTCAAGGCAGGTTTGATTTGCGGGGCTGATTTTGGATTCCCTCTGAACCGTGTCAGCCCCCTTTTATAAAAAACCTCGCTCCAAATCTGGTAATGGCCATCTTGGGGTCCCTCTCCCCCCGCTCCCCCTATGATCAATGGGCAACGCTACACAACTCAGACTTAAATATAGACCCTTAGGAACTGTATTGATCCATGTGTCCATAAACACAGGTCCTAAGGCCCAGTCAAGCTGTTCATGGCGTGTGTATAGGCGGAGGTGTGGGAGGCG
Source organism: Embiotoca jacksoni (assembly GCF_022577435.1). NCBI lineage: Eukaryota > Metazoa > Chordata > Actinopteri > Embiotocidae > Embiotoca > Embiotoca jacksoni. The sequence continues at coordinate 19,772,404 of NW_027185447.1, read as the reverse complement.
CGCTGTCCCAGAGGCACTTTATTAGCGTGGTCATAAAAGTGCCATTGCCTGGATAAAAAAAGCAGCAAGGGCCAGACCCCCACCTTCACTTTCAGCTGCCTGCCATGCTCCTTTGTTTGAGTTTGTACATGCTAGAAGTGCAAAGTGGATCCCTTTGGTGGTATAATCAGCCTCCTGCTGAGCTAGCTTTTTTTTTTTTTTGCTCAAGCCCCGAAGCCTTTTGCCCTTTTTGAGCTTTTGCCACACCCCTGCCCCTTAATCATATGTATACAACATTTACTCCCATCCATCTTTTCTTCCTCTCCTTTTTTAATTTGGTCTCTTCTTCCCCCTGTCATGTGGAGAAATATATGCATCCCTCCCTTCATGATGTGGCAACAGCTGCAGAGGCAGAGAAAGAAAGCGACCGAACGGTGTAAATAAAAAAGGCTCCACAAAGGTTGTCCATTCATATTGCTTTTCAGTAACACAGGGAATGAAGTCTTTGTCTAAGTTGATTGCATGACCACCTCTTTGTTGCACTTGACATAAGACTTCTCATTGCAGCTCAGGAGCAGACTTGAAAAGAATAAGAACAACACGAATCAGGCCCGTGTGCTGTTTAGTTCAAAGACACGTCTTTCTTTTGTTTATGAGGAGTCAGAAATACAGAGAGGGAAATTAACATATAAATGCAACCAGGAGTGATTCATACTTAAACACAGTTACCTAGTGGCCTAGAAAAAGAAGAGGATATGACTGTGGGCAATGCAAAGAATTATGGGTAAGAATAAGGGCAGCATTTTTTCTGTTCATCATAAATATAACTCAGTAGCTTTAAAACAAAATAAATAAATAAGGGCCTCTGTCATGTGACCACCATTTTTTGCCTCGTGTTGTAACTCTTACAACTATTGAAGTGTCAGCAGTATTTTAAAACATGACACAGTTGTCTGTCTCTGACAACACCAACCAGAACAAGTCCTGGTTCTGAAATAAGTTCAGTATGTTGATGCAACACAACTGTGTCTGCAGCGCCGCGGCAGCAAGACGGATTGGCAAGATGACAAACTGACATTTGCATCGGAGTGTAACATCACATGAAAATATAAAATGCCCCCAAAGAAATAAAATGACGTCAGTATATCACAGTCGCAGTCAGTAGATTTCCATTCCAAAACTCATCTGACAACCTCTTTGGCAGAAAGAAGAGCATCGAGTGACGGGAGATGGGAGAGGACTCGCATTCCAGCACAAGCGCAAGCTGTGATCATGGCTTGGAGAAAAGACAGTTTCTTGCAAAACTTCCCATTCATAATGAATAGTCAGGCGCACACAAAGCACTGCGTTGGCACACTCAGCCGGGCTGCTTCTGAGTGCTTGTTAAACAAACTGGTCCCACTGGCTGCTCTGTGCTCCGTCACTGTGCTGAAATACTGGTGATTTCCCCAGCCGCCGGGGCACGGTGCGGTGACAAAGCCGACCGTGGTCGAAAGGAGCTGCGTTGCGGTGAATGAGAAATATCCCGAGGAGCAGCAGAAGCGTTGGAGAAGTGAGAAAAATGCAAAATGATATGCAAACCATCGCTGAGGATTGTGGGCACAACAGCCTGAGGGCAGTCCAGCAGCCAACCAACTCACACCGGAGAGAACGTGGCCTCTGGAGCAGGAGCAGCTCTAAACCTCCATCACCCTCAAATAGGCAGCAGGTCTTCTGCTTTTTGGGCTTTTTATTATTTATTCTTCTGTTTTTGTCCCCACACTCTAAGCTTCTTAAAATTGAAGCCAAATTTGCTTGATCTCTTAAAATTCACATTTACAGCAATTGTATTGCGGAAGATAAAGTACATAAACCAAATCCGTTTATTGCGCTAAATCCATTGTTGTTGGATAAAAAAAAAAAAAATGTGAGATTGTAATTTCATGCCTTGGATTAATGCGTTATTCCCCGAATGATTAATGTAAAGCGTGAAATTGAAGTGCTTAAGTAAAAGTGATATGCAACAAATCAAAGAGACAATTTGGAACAAAAATTCAACAAACTAGCAAGTCAATAAAAGTAAAAGGTTTAAAAATATTTGGGATCTTTTTCTCTCACTGCCTGGTAAGCTTTTCAGTTGATGTGGCAATTTGCACAGTAAAAATAGGAGGTTTAATCTGCCCTAAAGGGAGATCTTCCTCTATAGGAGCCTATAAAAAAGCATTAGCAGCAGAGGTTAGTCCATTAGTCTTCTCTCTTTGCTGCTATCAAGAGCAGAGATAATGGGAGGACTTGCCGGCATCTTGTGTTGTTAAGCCGCAGTTATATTTATACATTCTTTTGTCTCAATAGGAAATGGATTTCTCTGCTCCGGTGCCAGTACTATCTGACAGCTTCCAAGGAAACTACTCTGCATCCATCCATCCTTCAGCCACCACAAGGAAATGACACAATGGCAAAGCGGAGGGATAACACCCTCAGAAAACCACGAGCCCTCCAGTAACTGCTGTCATCTTTCTCTGCCTGGCTTCCTGTGCTGTGCTGTTGGAGGTAGTCGATTATCCCGAACACTTCCTTTTGAAACAATTGCTTGACACTGATGGACCCCGATGATCAAAGAGGAGGAAATTGCTGTGATATGCTCATAACATCAGAACAAAGCAAACACAGGTGTTGACGATCTAAATCCACCATTGTGCAAATTTATAACTTGACCTTTTATGAAGCTTTCGGTTTCTTTTGACACGGTATGTGTGAGGCTCTGAGCGATGGCTAAAAGAGCTGTAATAATAGTAAACTAATGCACACTTGTCCACAATCAAGCATGTACTCCATGGGTACTTTCACAGAGCACTTTGCATTCAACACTATCTTTGTCAGTGACCCATATCAGTGCACTTGCTCATGACCATCTGAGTTTAGAGGCCTGCAGCGAGGCCCTTTCACAGCAGTCACCGTTTCATTTTGCTTCAGCCTCTTAGACGTACTACTCCAATGGAAGCATAGAAAAGATTATTGAAACACCGAACCGCACATGCATTTTGAGATGCTCCACACAAAAAAAAAGCATGTCGTCGTGACGGAGGAATAATCGTGTCTCAGCATAGCTGCTTATCTCCGAATAAAAACAAGTGCACGTGCATCTAATCTTTCCCTTTAACCCTCTCTCTGCTGAGCCCCTCCCCCTTCCAGCTTCACGCACTTCAAACTCTGTTTGAGGAAAACACATGCTGGTATTACGCCTAAATCTCTGACATCCACGGCGTGAGATTACAGTGTCATTGTTATTCTGATGGTTATATTTTTTGGTTTCTCCTCCCACAGCTGCCACATTCTCCAAACACACATTCATGCTTATACTCTTAAACACGCTCAGACATGCACACATCCACATCCACAGAGGCGTGCGCACATATAGACGGCAAACCGGAGACACACATTCAGCATAGATGTACATAAATTATCCCCTTTTTTTTTTTTTCCCCTCCCTCAATCCTCGTTTCCACCGACACAACTAACAGCCTCTGTGTACTTTTCCTATTAAATTAGAGGTTGAATCCAGCGTGATCTTCTCAGGCAGTCGTACTATAGCAGCAGCGTGGTGGTACGTGGTGTGCACCTCATCATCGCTGTCTGTCATCCAGCGAGAGCTGATTTCTATTAGGAGGCATTTCCATAAATCTAAATTGTAAAGGTGCCCCGGCGAGGGGGAGAGGGAATCCTCGGCGGTGCGAGGAAAACAAACAGAGCGGGATGTCAGCGGAGACCACGGGATCACGTCTCACCTCGGCTCATATATACACACTGGAACTGAATCAGGCTCCTTGATTGACGACATACACACCTCATCAAATTGCCGGGCCTTAACTATTCTTGAAGGACGGCAACCTCCTGCGCGATCCTGTCACTTTGAAAGTCAATACAGTGGTGTAATGAAAGCCGGATGCAGAGAGATGCAGTTGTACAACATGAAAGGTAAAGCAGCCGCGGCGTGCTTCAGTGTTTGGTGAAAAATGAATCACGTCTGTATAAATTATGAAAGACAGATAATACGCAGACGTGCAGCAGACACCTGTAAGATCTGAGTATTTTTGTCCCATTTTGTGGATATGGAGGGCCGAGAAAAGAATGAAACGTGAATTGTAAGACAAATTTCACCTTATTACGACTTCTTTAGGTGAGCAGATTAACAGTTTGGACTCCTTCATACTTGCGATAATCGGTCGATCCCTAATTTTAACCAATCAAAAAGCACCAAAACCGGCTGATATTTGGCCGCCACTGTAACGACCTACAGTCGCTCTTTTCCAAAAGATAATCCAACAATTCACTTCCTTCTTATCCCGGTCACGTGGCTCCATTACTGCTCCTGTGCGGTGATTATATGGGCTGACCCGACCCGAACTAACAAAACTATAACTAAAAATCACATTTCTAAAACTTATACTGCTAAATGTAGACAAAATTACAATGACAAGTTAGGATACTTCCTTTACCACACAAACTGATTTGGCTGCTTTACTAAACTAAACTTCTAAACTTTTTTTAGTTTTAGTTTTACTAAAACTTCGTCTGGCTGACAGTTTAATAAAGCCTCTATTTGTAACTAAACCTTCGACATTGCTTGTGCTTTTCTCAGATTTGAGGCTACTTTTTTTCCCGGCCAAATCTTAGGACACATTTAAGAGCTGCTGAAGCAGACAAATGGACTTGGCAAAAAAGAAGAAGTTGGCTGGTGCACCAGGTAGCAGGTGCAAAGGACGGCCAGAGGGGCATTGGTCTGAGTGAGCAGGCAATTGGGCGTTCTGTGTGGAGTAGACTGGAATGAAATGAATGAGTGGCTCACTTCGTCTGGCTGTGTTGCAATCAGATTACATAAACGCGAAGTCATTAATGTGCTGCGGAGTTGAGTGTAATGAGAGACGACTCGCTACGGCGAATGCAGCCGAGCCAAGAAGATACAAATGACATTAACCCAAACAATGTCAGGCCACAGCATGACCTGTGTGTGTGTGTGTGTGTGTGTGTGTGTGTGTGTGTGTGTGTGTGTGTGTGTGTGTGTGTGCAGTCAGCCTCATAGCATGTGTCTCTGTGCACTGGTTGGTGTTGATGTATTTGCTGTCTTTATCAACAGACTCTCCCTGCAGAGGTGTTATCTGCCTGTAGCTGCAGTTTGCTAAACAAAGCCTGGACTCTAACCTTTTGCTGTGCAGCTGTCCAATCAGAATAACGCTCCTATGGAACAAACCTCCTGTCAAATAATCACGCCAAATCCGCAGTTACGCGCAAACCAAACTGCTCTGCAAGTGAGCTGAAATCTGCGAGATTAAGTGCTTGTTCCGTGGAGTGTGTGAAACATCACCGGCTGACTAATGAACAGAAAATTAAACATGGCGTCCGTTTCAGTAGCCCCTTGCGTCATCATTTGTCTCATTGAGATCGTAGTTGTAAAGCCACGCTTAGGGAAGAGGGAGGGAGAAGGAAGGAAGGGGAAAGAGGTGAGGGTGAGCAATAAAATACAGCGACACAGAAATTAAACAAAGGGACAGAAATGATGAATGATGGCCTGTGAAAGTGGGTGAAAATGACAAAACAAAAAAAAACTGCTAAAAGTTTGAGTGAAGGAGAAAAGACAGATAAAAAGAACGGGGCAAACAAAGGAAGGAAGAAAGGAATTGAGGGAGGGGGGGAAAGAAGGAAGGAAGGAAGGAAGGAAGGAAGGAGAGACGGAGTAGGAGCCACGCAGTCATTACTCCAGCTGGGTAACAAGCCGTTACAGCCACAGCAGCAGCCACAACTCCAGAAGCTGGCACGCCACGTCCACTATTATCTGGAGCAAATTTGCACAGCCTGGCTGGCACCCTCAAGTGAGAGGGCGGCCATTCAAAGAGCGACAGGAATGAAAAGAGCAGAGGCGTGCCGAGAAAAAGGAGGTGAACTAAACTCTAGATTGGACCATTCTTTTGGTCTAAATGTACACCACATCTAGTCATTAGACAATGAGACCTGTTATTTAACTCCGAAGACGCCAGCCCAAAATCCGGAATGGTTATATAAGAGTTAGTTTCTGGAGCGAGGGGAAAAAAATGACGGGAATCCTGTCACTCAGAGTAATCCCTTCAATTTCTGCAGCTACTGTTTCATCTAAGGACTGTATGATATAGCCTGCAGCTCTGTAATCACACGCTGGCTGAAAGGATGAGGCTACTCTGGGCTGACTAACGACCAGGCACTGGAAACGCAGCAGGAAGCACACTCTTCCACTGAACTCCTCCATCAAAGGCTTGGTGAAAGATCATCATGAATTGCGACGTGGCTCAGAGAGGATAGGCTGTACAGGTGAGGTGGTGTATGGGGGCTCTTAGTGAGTGTGGTGATATACATCATCCGCAGACCAGGGCTGTGATCTACCTCAGAAGAGTGAGAATCTGACCCCGACCATTGTGTTGGGAGGGAGGGAGGGAGGGAAGGAAGGAAGGAAGGAAATTTCAGCTTCGTGAGAGTGGCTCATGCATTTTTCTGTCAGTGAAAGTCGCGCTAATTTGTCGACTGGAAAAAACAAAACTCCATAAACCCCTAAAGTTAAGCTATCAATGGACAAACCTTGACCTGAAACTGCTGAACACCAGACCAGAATATCATCATTTATTAAACAACACTCTACATATACGATCTGCTGAAAGTCGTGAGGATGCCAACGTTTGCGAGCGAGCGTTCGAGTTCGGGGCTTGACCGCTGGAAGCCTGTCTCGGGGAGACACTGTGACCTACGATGTAACAGAAACGTGTAACTGTGAACACTTGCTGGGCCGACCGCGTCCATGCTGAAATCAATTATCTGTCAATGCAATTAACACGACCGGAGAGTGCGCGTCGCTGCTTTGAATGCCGGAACAGTTAGCTGTCAGCGGGCGCAACACTGGCATGGAAAAGATAAAAAAAAAAAAAAAAAAAAAAAAAAAAAAAAAGGCATAAAAACAGCCATCGCTCCTTTATGAACCTTATGAGTCAGTAGCTCGTCTCGGCTGTCACAGGAGTGACTGATGATGTCTGCAGCTGCAGTTAGCCGCTATGTGTTTACACAAGTTGCTGTTCCGTCTGCGTGAGTGCGCATGAGGCTCCTTTCATTGCTCACACTTATCCGGGACAGCAGACAGTTGTCTTTGGGGCTCTTTCCGCCGGGTTAATATTGTTTACAGCAAGCTACGCTGCCTTTATGGAAATTCCAACAAACACTGCAACACTGTACAAACAACCATTTTCTTCTTCTTCCGGACGTGAAACGTTTCCGCTGGAAGCTCGAAAACACAGCCGGTCCCCAGGTCTGCGATTTCTTCCAGACCGAGCGGGTCGCGGGCCCTTTTTCGCAATCCCACTCTGCTCGGGGTCAGCAGTAGCTCCACGCACACGCACGCACACGCGCACATGCACACGCACACACACACACGCACACACACACACACGCACACACACGCACACACACGGCTACCTTATCTCACACACATGGCCGTGACTTATTGCAATGGAAGCACTTGTGAGGCGTTAAACCGCCTAACCCCGGTGACCCGCTCTTCTTCCCTCCAGACGAAGTGCCAAAGTATAAGCGTCGCGCCTCGTCCTCGCACCGTCTGCTCCTCAAGTCTTCTCACCAAACGCGATTAAGGGTCAGAGGAGGCTGAACATTAAGAGTCTGACCAAAGCCAGGCAGCCTCTGTGAAATAACAGAGCAGATAAGGCTTTGTGTGAGAAAAAGCATCAACTTTTAATGATGTCTGTGTCTGTTCACAGGAGCAAGAAAAAAAACAACAACAAAAAAAAAGCACCTTAAAAAAAAAACCTGACTTGAACACTGAGGTAGTTAAACTGGAAAAAACTTTGAATCTACTATCGTTCAACAGTAAATTCCAGTTAATGTAGAGGTTGGATTGTTATGTAAACTCCTACAGGAGGAAGGAAACCTTTACTATTCAGCGTGATTAGTAAGCGAAGCCTCGCTATGATCCGCTGCAATTAGCGCCGGCAGTTACGGCATTAAGCGTGAATACAAACTCAACATTTCCTGTATTATTTCAAATTAAAAGCCGTATAGCGTTTTATTAAAAAAGAAACCCCTCATAAACGGGCTTTTATTGTGAAACATCGGCTCACCGTGTTTTAAACACGGCAATGGTCCGACCACACTTACGTCACCACAGTTCCTATTGTAACGGGGCGAGTGCCCGGGCAGACGTCGGCGCTGAGAAAGTACAACAAAACGGGGTTATAGGAACTTGAAAGGTTCCAAGTTTCCCCGGTTCAGACACACGAAAAAAAAAAGAAGGAGAACTCCCTCCCACTGTTCTTCGAACTGTGAAATAGTTTGTGCAGTCCGAAAACACCTATTGTGTTCAAAGACCCGCTGTGACCCGCGAGCATATTGCTGCCTGCCTCTCAAATGCACGCCGCGTGCCTATTTTCAGAACCTCTCTGCTGAGACACACATAACAGATGCATTATTCCACGGTCGCGAAGGGTTCAACCTCTCTCCCGTTCTCTCGGTCTGTTTCTCTCTCTGCGCAAGAGCTCGGTAGAAGGAGAGGCCCCCTCTAATCTCATCAGAGGTGATAAAACACCACAAAATCAAGTCTGCGGCTAGTTACTTAGCCCAATCTCCCCTTGGATGAGAGGCAATAACAGCATGTGGTGAGGAAATTGGGTGCTTACTCACACAGAAGGATACATGCCTAGCAAGCAGAATGCACTGCTTGTTGTGAAGACTCTGTCCACAACAGACCACAGAGTAAAACAATACAGTACTCATCTGTCTGTGTGTGTGTGTGTGTGTGTGTGTGTGTGTGTGTGTGTGTGTGTGCGTGTGTGTGTGTGTGTGTGTGCGCGCGGCAGACTTTATAGTCATTTTAACAGGCAACAGAGGGGATGGATGCGACCGTATTTTCCCACAGAAAAGCTATAAGAAGTCTGCGAGTAAATTACCCGAACAAATAATGATTTTTTTTTTTTTTTACTTGAATAAATCAAGGAATTCTGTGGGTTTACTGACCAGAGAAGTGAGACTTATAAAACGTTTCGTAAGAGACCGGTTAATGAGCTTCAGGGTGAGAAAGAGTGAAACTGTGCTTTACCTTAACAACTCTCTGGGACTTTGTTGGAATGGCCTTTGAAAAACTTTTTTTTTTAAGACTCGCACATTAGAAAGCCACGTTACTGCTGCCCCAGACCCCGGCTCACAGAGAGATTTTTCACACACACATTGGTATGCACGTCCAACTAGGACTTGCAATGAATATGAATAATAAAACAGTGGTGAGCGCTGCAGTAAGCATTAACTCAGCCTTGCACATGCTGTGTGTATAAAAATCCACCTGATCGTCCTCTGGAGTGCGGCAGCTGCTGCCAGGCCTCGCCGGGGCAGGACTGAACACGATGGGACAGAGCTGACAGAGAGCGAGCCGGCTGACTGACTTAGCGACTTGCTGGATCAGTACTGAAGCGCACATGCATGCCTTCCGGCCTGTTCCGTGTGAACCCGCGTACAGGATGCAGTGCTGGCTGGGATACGGTGGAAAATCAGCATTGGCTGGTTTCCTGCGAGCCAGTGTCCTGAGAGCTGAGCAGGCATAACGCCGCAGTAAGCACTTTTCTATCAACTCACAGGAGGACCGTTGTAAATTTTGCCAAACATATTAATGTTTATTTCATTAAACAACTGTACTGCATAACTAAATTATGATACAAGACGTGTACTTCTACAAACAATTTTGACAGCGCTGCTTTAAATTGCCTGCACTATATCTTTATGAATTAGATTTAGCGCCTCGTGCTCGTGTGCCTCCGTCTAACAGTAAAAGTGTAGTTTACATCCTTGTCTGTCCAGACTCTTAATATATGGGGTGAAGCCCTTGATGTAATTTAATAAAAGGTATTCAGAGTATTTTTAGGGATAGATAAGCAACATTTATTTGACTTGACTTTTTTAATCGTTGTTGCTTTAGTTCTGCTGTATGTCTATTCTATTAGTGGCTGAATTCATTGAGGGAAACAAAAAACAGAGTCAAATTCCTTGTGCGCTTTTATGTGGCGTTGAATAATTGCCATCAAAGGGTTTTTGCAGAACATTATTATGTCACAGTGAAACTGACCTTTGGGATCTAAAATGTCATCATTTCATCTTTTTGAAAGATGTCATATTTTTTTGTCATAATTAGTTTATGAATTCTTGAGCTAAGGCCACAAAATGTCTTTTGTGAGTTCACCATAACAACCAAATTCAAATCAGTTCATGTTTGAGTCCAAGTGAACATTTGTGCCAAATTTGAAGAAATTCCTTCGCTGCGTTCCTGAGATATCATGTTGACGACACACAACCAACCATAAAACATAATGCCTCCAGTCAAGGCTACCGCCAGGCGTAGAAATGGAAAAGACCTTTTTGTGAAACTCAGCAAAAATGTATGGAAAGGCCAGTGACATATAGTATGTGCCCTGGAGTACAGGTGCTTCAGGTGAAGCACATTTATTGCACATGTGGCACAACTGTTCCCCGCCTGCTTACATGAAGATGGGTGAGCGGTGGGGACGTGGAAGGATGTAACGTCCCGGTGACCCACAGAGTCTTTGATGAAAATAGTGTGCTGGCAGAGTAACAGCAATTTGTGGTATTACTCACCGCCGCAGCGTACTGGACTGTTGTACACGCGAGACGGAAGCGTCCGTTGTGTGAGCATTATCATCCACCGCTGTGATAAAGCACGGGGAATAGCAAAGGTTCAGAGAGGGAAGAGGTCCAATACTCATTATGCTCAAAGTCACAGGGGCGGGAGGGAAAAGAGAAATGGTCCCGTGCACTTAAACAGCCTGGCAGAACTGAAAAACGCTGCGCACCACAGACTTGCATGGGGACACTTGTCTCTTGCTTCCACCTCCACCATTATTATTCCTCCCTTTCTTTCAGCCGTTGCACCCGCAGTAACTATGGGCTGCCCTTTTTTGGTGAGCCAAGACAAGTCGAGCAGCCTGAGATGAGATTGAGATGAGATAGAGGCGGCCGAGGCGGCGGTGGCAAAATAACACGCGCGAGATGCCTTCGCCGTACAAGATCCCTGATCCCTGTATGAAGAGCTACTACAGCTGGTCCACTACATACAGTAAGTGAACCTGGGAATAAAGTGCTTCACAGTCATTTTCACAGGCCAGAGATTCCTGAACGTGTCTCCTGCTCTGCTGCAGATGGAACGCCGAGACGGTCGGGACCATCCATATTCTTCAGGCAGACACTGAAGGGCATCTTTTATGTGTGGCCGCTGAGCCTTTATACAACTGTCTGTCAGAGTTCTTCTTGTACTACATCTTGATGTAGTCGCCCGGCGAAGAGGCTTGGATCTCTGGAAAGCACATCATTGATGTAATTGCGCATACTTGCATGTGCATAAGTAGGTCTTGAGATAAAAAAAAACAACAAAAAAAACATTGATATTCAGAGCAAGGAATTGTCTAAATCCAGCTCGAGTATGAAATGGGCTGTAATGCTTACAATGCTTTGACTGCATGTAAAATGTTCGGCAAGAGACATACTTGTATAAAGGGCTTAAGTGTAACAGCTCTCCAGTGGAGGATCTTGCTTTGCGTTAGTCACCAAATCACATTCATGAGCACAGCCTCTCTCTTTCTCTCTTTTTCTCTTTCTCTCTCTCTCTCTCTCTCTTTTTCTCTCTTTCTCTCTTTCTGTCTCTCTCTCTCTCTCTCTCTCTCTCTCTCTCTCGGTCTCCAGCCGAATGCAGCAGTTGCTTTCTGAGCATTAAGTTTGATCAAAGACTAATCTTAGCTCGTAAGATGATTAAAATTACCATCTGGTTCTTTGTTAAGGAAGTGAAGGCAGGCTGGGACTAGATCCCACAGTGCAAAGAACGGGGGGACGCGCAAAACAAAAAACAGACCGGAGAGAGGTGAGGGAGTAAAGCAGGGAGGGGAGGGGGGAGGACGGGAGACAGGAGTAATATGAAGAGAAAAAAAGACTAAAAAAAACATGAACAGACAGAGTAATAATAACAGAAATAAATAAAAGAAAAGAAAAGAGAATTCCCATGCTTGGACTGTATGACCAATGCCAAACCCAGGCAGTCGGAATTCCTTTGTGGCAGCTTCTACCTCGAATTAACTTTTTTCCTTTAGACCGCACACATGGATGATGAAGCTGAGAGAGGAACGCTGTGGCTTGACTGCTTTAAAAGCGATCACACTGGTCCACGGGTTTAGTGAAGCAGTAAAATGAGGTTTCTTCATGCAAAGCCAGCCCCCTCTTCATCCACTTGAAAGATGTAACAGAGGTCTTTCAATAATTAGTATGCAATGGCAGAAGGTATGATGAAATTGATGCTCACATTAGAGTCGACGCAAACACAGCAGCGGGCAGCCGGGATATTTCCTTCGATCACCGAAATCTGTCGTTTCTTATGAGGGTGGAGGCAAAACACAGGGTCGGGTACTTGGCAGTCGACCTTTCTTTGCCAAACAAAACAGCCCTGCTGCTGCTGTCGTGCTGCTCCCCATACACTGCATCAGCAGTGGGGGGAAAACATATAATCATACTCCGGCGAAAAACTGCAATAACAGGAAAGAGAAAAACGATAAAAATCGACTGTTTGCTACCCTCGAGAAACTGTAACCGAGGGGGAAAAAAAAGCCCCATTCAGCATTTCATCAGTAACATAAATAGGAGCAGCTGGGGCAGACTAACATGCTGAAGTGGGATAATTAGGACACTTGGTGGTTGGTTGACTGCTGTTTCAGTCTGGCTAGGACCGACTGGAGGGTGAATGAGAGAGTTTTCCCATTAGTCTGGAGCGTTATACTTCCGCACGCACCTACATCATCCCCAAGCCTACACTGCGTATCCTGCGAGATCACAGAGGCAGAGCTGGTTCGTCAGCTGTTCCAGAGCCTTTTTTGTTTTCATAAAGTAACGCAGTGCAAGTGGTGTCACTTCGCTAGACCTCGTTCTGGGCACACAGCGCCCCGCACTTCAACGAAAACAGTCCTGCCTTCCTGTTCCGTCCCCTCCCTTCCAGCTTCCTCTCCGCTTCCTGTCTGACTCAATATCACAAGAAAGAAGTATGCCAGACCTCCCCGTTTCTTCCTTTGTTTTGAATTAGAGGCTGGGAATGCGGTCTTTCAGTGGCACTCGGACCCGTCTGACCTTGATGAGTCACGGTCAAGGTACCGGCCAGTTTGTCCTCGACAGGCATTTACACTGGATATCTTTTTAGAGATTGTGTAAGGGTCACCTTAGTTTACCATTTTTATAGTGATTGTGATGGGAGACATGTAGTTTGTTCATTTTTCTGTCACTATAGTACTGTATAGTGTATGTTATTAGAGGCCTGTCGCGTCCACGCAGATATGAAATATGGACCTTTATGTTCATTTTTGTCCATTCATCAGAATCTACAAAAGGAGGGAAGTGACGTCCCTGGGGGACCGCTCGGATGGGTAATGTGTCGGCATCTAGGGAACCATATCTTGCAGCGCATCAAAGGAAGTTACAAAGGGGATACAACACAAACCTTAGATTGTTCCCGGATTTACTGGAAGTGCCGCAAGACGGTGTTCTACCTTCTGGACGGACAGCGGTGGTGAGATTTGTGTAGGTTTTAATTGTGTCATCGGACCGCACCGTCTCGCCACACTTCACCAGCCATCAAACTTTGCTTTTGGGGGCTTCGTAAGGACAGTTTGGATCCATTTATTTAAGTTCAGGCACTTTAGGAATATTAAGATTTTGGGGGTTCTGGGGGAAAATTCGGTTTGTAATTTGTGCGATCGGGTTGGTGTGTGTGGGTCACCCTCCCGGGCCTTTGTTTGTCAAATTGCCCAATTTGATTTTCTTTAATATATGGCGTCTTGGCAACCTATTTGTGTTCCTTTTGTTAATATATGATTTTTGTTGGGATTATGGTGAGGGAATGGCAAGTTATTTTGTTTATTTCTTAGGTTTTTTTCGTTGCTTAGGAGGTCAGCTGGTGGTCTCCGTTTCCGGCGTATCAGGTCCGTATGTTCCTTTCGAAATATAGCGTGGTACTTCTCCTCTTAAAGGTCTTTAAGTAAGGCCAGTTGTTACAATTGGTCAAATGAATTCGATATGTGAAATCTTATCATCACTTGAATCAGAATGATCAATATTTTATCTACACATGGCTTCTCATTGGGATGAATTATCAATGTTGTTATCTTCCTCAAGTGCAGTCAAAGCTGGTGAATGAAACCTCTCAGTGTTGCTGAAGGTTTCAGTTAAATGAAGTCATACGTCCAGCATACATCCAGGCCGGTAATGTATGTTAGATAGAGCTGTAATTCTGCTTCTAAATCTCCCCGTTCTCTTTCATTTAAAGACTTTCCCTGTAAACAGCTTTTATTGCCAATTTATTGCTTGTATTACAAGCAGCTCAGATATCACATTATTTATTTTTTGTTTGCAGCTCTGGCATTGTTTTAAGGTAATTGCACTCGGATAGTGCAACAATGGCTCCTGCAGTTAATTCAGTCTGGCTGTCCTTCTAACTCTAGTTTTTCTTCGCTTTCCAGTTTTCTGATTGGTTGCTTCAAGTAGCAGCGTACAAAGACAGGTGGGGTTGTTTACCTTGACACAGAGCTACTGTACATGCTCATCGCCTCGGGGAGCCGGGCGAGCAGACACGCCGCGTTTCAGCTTTTTCAGACCTTAAGCCATTGAAGCTACTAATGCTTTGTACGACACATCCCACAAACACTGTAGCCTTGGCAAAATAAACAAAGGCAAGGCGTCCTTTATCGGGGCTTGTCAACGTCTACACAAGGAATCCATGAAAGATTTACGTCGTGGTGAGGACGAGTGTGTGTGCGTTTGTGCGCACTCCAATGATAAAGACGGGGTTTGGGTACTTTGGATGTATTCAACGGTGACATGTAGCCCGGCAGCCCCTCCCTGTTTTAAAGACGCCGTTAATTTTCTCTTTTTGTTTGAGGATGCGGAGCTGAATGCAGGCCTGAAAAAAAAAAAAAAAAAAAAAAAAAAAAACACAGGTGAATGCAAAAATGGGCTGACATTTCCCAGCATCTGAGCCACATGACAGTTCCCCTCTGGCACGCCTCCACCCAGCTCACTGCGTCTAACTCTCTCTCCCTCCTCCACAACCCAAATAGACAGGAAATAATGAAGAGAGCAGGCAGGAGAAATGGGTGGAGG
This sequence comes from Embiotoca jacksoni, assembly GCF_022577435.1. NCBI lineage: Eukaryota > Metazoa > Chordata > Actinopteri > Embiotocidae > Embiotoca > Embiotoca jacksoni. The sequence goes on along the minus strand of NW_027185447.1, from coordinate 19,757,230 downwards.
GCGGACGCACAGGAGGCAGCACTGTAAACTGCTAATCACCGGCACAGGAAGAAAAGACAAACGAAAATTCACATTTTCTTCTTCAGTAATCTGTAAAGATTTGTGAAGAAACACATTTAATAAAGAGACTGCATGTACAAAAGCAAACTGTTTGTATTCAACACTATGTTCGCTAAAATAAAGCCTGAAACATTGTTCATGTTTTGTAATAAAATGCAAATTCCCTTCACCTATTCACCCCTGTCAGGTTGAACATGTTCTCTGAGAAATGTGGGGGAGGGCTCGCGGCAGCAGAGGCAATGAGGCTTGTACAAAGTACTTAGCGGTAAACATTGTACCTACAAGCTCAGAGATGCCGTCTGCGATGAGAAAAAAATATTCTTAATTCCCGGCTTTACTCTTGCTCTTACTGTAAGGAGACTGAGGAGATGAAGGCATGTCTGATGAGGCAGTAGGATGTCAAATATCCTTTGAATGCACCTTCTGTGGTTAATGGCATTATCTCCTTTAGTGTAAATCCCTAACTGTTGCAGATTAAGACAAGAAAGGATGCTCATCCATTGCTTTCAAGTACAAACCTGCCCAGTCCCTTTGCCTTTTTCACTCTGTCTACTTCCTCCCCTCCCTTCTTCTGCCTCTGCCTCCCTCAGGCATGGCAAATGTTTCAGCGCAGTCATATTTAATCAACATCCTCTCGGACAACGCAGAGATTTCAGGTCCTCTGCTGCTGCTGTAAAAAAAAAAAGGCTTGGCTGTCACACTCAGAATAATTGTCTTAGATACCCCGATTCATTCCCCATAAACGCTACAGAAAAGACAATACCCTCTGACTTCCATCACAGCTGATGTGTGAACATCGTAGCGGGTTTTGATTGTGTGTTTTCGCGTGGCGCGATATCCCATCATGTCATTTACTCAGCGCTGATCATTTTCTTTGTAGCGAACATGAAGACGCCGCTGTCATGTTTCACATTTCATTGGTTGTGACAGAGGAAGAATAATGTGTCTGTCTGGGCGAGCTCCCGCTGTTCCACCCAGTTACATGCCGTGTTTCCCTTTGATAGCAAAGGGCACCAGGAAGCGAGAGTGTTGGTGAAACATCAACATCAAACTTCCCCCTACGAGAGATTCACCTCGATAATATAAATACTGTACAGTACGATTCACAATAGCCATTTTGTTGATTTCATTTGATAAGACAGGCTCCTGTGAGCATGCAGGGGGAAAACAGGATTTATTATTCCTCAGTGCCCCACACATTCCACAAACCCCTGTGCTTATGGCGTACAATCCTATAATCTTAAAGGTCGGGCCGAGGTCAAAATCAACAACAAAAGCAATTACACTCAAAGTGTTATTACCGGTTTTGCCCCGAGCGAGTCAGGAAAGTAGCTTCACGTCCTCGCAGACTATGTGTGGGCATTATGACAAGCTGCCTTCCTGTTTTTTTTTTTCAGTACCTTTCATTCCCTTTCCCCCCGCCGGCTTCAGTATGTGGATGCGAGTCATGTATTCATGCATAAACATAAATGTTATCCAAGAGGAGAATTCATTTCCCTTGGCCTGGACACTATAAATCACCTTGGGCCAAAGTAAAGAGTCTGGAGTTGCAGGACTGGCGGCAGTAGCTCTGGTCTAAACTTTTTTTTCACAATAAACCCAAGATTCCTTCAGCCTTGTACCTTCACCAGTTAAAAAAAAAAAATCCACATCAACTCCTCGTGTTTTTTTTAGCTAAATATGTGGTTTTGTAAGAAGAAGCCGACTTAGTCTGTGTAACTGTTTGCCTTTTATGCTTCCATCAACAGTGCGGGGAAATAAGACGCCACAGTCAGACACGTTCCATGTTTTGAAGCTGTGGGAGAGTTTCAGCGTCTTTCATCATCAATTTAGCACAATTTACTATGGTCTACAACGGTGGAAAAGTTAATCAGGAGGATGTGAGAGAGAAGGAACGAGATAGCAGAGGAAAGGGGGGGGAGGACTTTTCCAGACAGAGTTTTTCTGTTTGTTATCTAACCCGGGAATGAATTTGGAGGGCCTTATTTCCTCTTCTGCTGTCTGCTGAGAGCTGAGGAAGAGTTAAAGCTCCTGCCTCACACCGAGGGAAGCTATGTGCCCCAGATGAGGCCACGGCTGACTGCAAAATAGTAACACTGGAGACAGCACAAGAAGTGCAGGTATGTACCAAGCGGCAACCAACAGTGACGTCAGCTATTGGTTTGTGAACGGCTGTGATGAAACCTCGAGTTCGGACTTTGGCTGTTGCCATCTTGCTAGTTCAGAGCGCTTTGGAAGTGACCATGTTTGGATGAGCTGGGAGGGGGGCGAGCGGGGGCTCTGACTCGATCAGATTGGATACCCAGCGATACTACTTTGCACCCATCGATAGCCGTAACCTGACTCCACCACAGGCCTGTCAATCAATCAGACACGCCCCCAAAAACATGTCTTTTTGAAGCTTATTTTCTAATTAATTACGGGAATATTTCCAGATTGGCCGCCAGAAAACAAATAATTTCGACGAGATAGCTCGTGGAGAAATTCTATTGACTTCAAATTTAATGAGACCAGTTGAATGGGAGTCTGCGGAGCCGGAGGCTTTTTGGAGCCAACCTCTAGTGGCACTTGGTGGTATTGCAGCTTAAGGCACTTCCGCATCGGCCACACGTTTCAGACCAGGAAGCTACGTCCACTTTCATATACAGTCAAATAGCAGCCTTTGGAGGCCGACAAGAGAAATATTAGTGGTGTTTTGCTTATAAACCAGTCGGAAGAAAACACAAAACAATCAACCTAAAGTGAAATAAATTAATGTGAATACAGCGATTACCATTTCTAGACATGAATCAATCTGGTATGAAAATAAAACTTTGCTTTGAAGTGGCTGGTTGAGGCCATAACAGCCTCCTTTGAGCTGATAATGGTTCAACTTGTAATTGGGCCTCGGTTTATATAGTAGAGTGACAAAGCTGATGTTGGCCGGCCTCCCCTCCGGCACATGAGCAGACTAGACAAGCAATGCGTGCGCCCCTCTTTTTTTTTTTTTTTTTTTTTTTTTTTTCCTGCAGTAACCATGGCGACAGTGGCAGGCAGGGGCATCCTCATCACCAGGGGGCAGTGTGGGCAGCGCTGCTCGGTGTTGCCCTCGCTGCCTACCCTGGTGTCTCCTCTTCCACACACACACACACACGCACACGCACACACACACACACATGTGCCATGCAGTCAAACAAAATAAATTAAAATGGACACAAACACACGCAGTCAAGCACAAATTACACACACACGCATGCACACACACACACACACACACACACACACACACACACACACACACACACACTGTCATCTGCTCCTGACAGCTGCCCCTTGGCGTCTAACACACACAAGCCCCCTCCCACTCTGCCTCTCTCTCCCGCTCCCTTTTGTTGCTCACTTATTGTCGAGTTTCCACCAAACAAAAACGCACATCCTCCCATGACACCAGCTAATTGATTATTGATGGTGCCGGCTAAACTGACTTATATTCAAATGGATGTGAAAGAAGAAAATGGTAGAGACAATGCATTCAGGGCCTTTCATGAAAATGAAGTAAGTCAAGGTATTTGGATGTAAAGCCTGACGCCTTTTCTTGTATCTCTTTTTGTTGTTGCTGCTGTCGTTTGATAAGCTGCTCGGGCTGCAACGGGGCGACCTCGGCAGAACGAGCTACCAGCTGACAGTGTTTGAAGAAAAAAAAGAAATCACGAGAGCCCTCGTGGCTTGCTGTGGTGACAGTCGGACTTCCAGCCGGTGTGAAGATCGGCGACAAACAAACAGCCAGACTTGTTATTCTGCGGCCGCCCGTGCCAGGATTCCTGCCCTTATCACCGGCATCGCCTAATTTTGTTACACGTGGTAAACATAGGATGGCTTGTGACAGCGGGGATCAGATAAAGAGTGAAAGTGCCCGGGCAGGAGGGGATGTGGAGATGGGGCTGAATGCCTAAACAGGCTGTTGTGCGAAGGGGAGAGACTGATGATTGTAGCGGGGTGGATTGAGGCACTAAAAGAGTGGCAGAGGCGAGGGATCTCATCCCATGGAAATGTGTCATGAAGGCAGTTCTATTAACATCTTAATAAAGGCTTCCCAGGCCCTGGAGAGCCCTCGCGAGCAGACTGCCTCCTCTACTCACACGGGGGGCCCTAACCCGCTCTCGCCGCATGTCAACGAGAGAACATTTAAGTTGTGCCAGTATCGCATTGTGAGGGTGTTAGGCTCCCCCAAAGGAGCAGCCTAAATGCCTACCCACAAACATGCTCCACTAAATTCCTTTATTCTCCCTTTTCCCTCGACTTTCATTGACTGTCCATTTCTCCATCTGTTGGATTTAGTGGCCCTACAAAAGGCTTTGTTTCAGCAAGCTGGCAAGCCTTTAGGGCAGCAAGAGTGCACGCTGGGGTTCATTGCTAACTTGCTGCCATCAAGAGAGCAGGAGCACGGATCTGGACGGGCCGCGGCGGCACCAGGCAGAGGGACGACTGTTAACCGTTCCCTGTTGGTCCTCTGATGAGACTGGCTGGAGTCTCTCTGGGAGCTGCGGACGCGCGCACGCACGCACGCACGCACGCACGCACGCACACACACACACACACACGCACAAAACGCCCAGCAGCTTGACAGGGATGGGAAAACAAACTCTCTCAACAGGCATATCACAGGAAAAACTCCCAGCACGGTATTTTCTTCCAAGTATACTGACAGCATTAATACAGACGAGGTCAAAACCAGGTGTACGGCTGGATCGTGTATAAAACACTAGAGGGCTTTTAATTTGAAACTGATACAGGAAGTCACGGCATCAGTCACTCAGCCACGAACTCATCGACAGACGTTCACATTTATAAGGCCGGCCAGCCAAAAAAGTACAGACTCACTGTGTACCCTGGGAAAAAAAAAAAAAAAAAAGAAAGAAAGAAATGCAGAGTGGCATTGATTTTTGCACTCTGCGCTATGTGTTGCTCATACTGGGCAAAGCTGCTACTTAACAATGTAGTGGCCTGTAGTCATCAATTTAAAACGGTTTCAACGATTCAATAAGTCACTGAAGGCTACACGCACAACTACTCAAGATGATGAAAATGGCTACAGCAGCATGACTACACCATTAAATGTAGCCCTGTGGTGTTTCCCAACATCTGCTATTGTGAGGGAATTATCAAAGAGTAATGCTGCAGCTCAGATCTCTGGTATCTATTTGATTAGAATATCTTTACGAGGGGATGTGCAGCACGAGAATTTACTCGTTGGCACAAAGCAGAAGGACACATTAGATGTTCTGTGATGCATCAAGGCAACATTTTAAACAAATCTATTTCAATAAAGGCCCACAGGAGGGTTTTTTATTGGACGAAGTAAAGGAAAAAAATATTTTCTTAGAAAAAGATCTAACATTCATTTCCAGTGTGAGAGTCGGAAAATCAATTTGCTTCGCCTTCGAAAGTAAGTTCTGCTGCTATCATGTTGTGGAAACTCTCCAATGTCAGTTCCCAATTGTAGCCCGCTACTCGGCCAACATGAATATCAGAGTCATTGCTTTAAAGTTGAATCATCTTTCTACGACATGCAGAGAGAGCCCGGCTTTCTATAGCTCCTCCGCTCCTGAGTCAACACACAACAGCTTAAACGAATGTTTGTTAGGGTAATGATCGCCTAGAGAGACCATCTCCACGGCTGGAATCTGCTGCTTGAAGCATAACAGACAGGTAGAAAACTCAAGTTGTTTACAATTATTATCCAGAGGCGAGGCGGCAGGCGGGAGACGATGTAAATTGAGCAGCCGAAGCGGATGAAGAGAACAAGGCGGTTTGTGATCTCCTTGCTTTTCGCCGAAGCCCAAGCGTTGTCAGACTAAAATGTTCTCCCCGGCTGCACTCCACTTGATCACTGTCACCGCAGATCCAGATCTATCTTATGTCAATTCTCACAAGCACACACACACACACACACACACACACACAAACTCTCAAGAAAAACATTCATGTGAATAGCGAGGCCTGGGTGAGTAGAGCGAGCGTGCGTGCGTGCGTGCGTGCGTGCGTGCGTGTGTGTGTGTGTGTGTGTGTGTGTGTGGGGTCAAAGAGATTGAGATCTCTGTTGTGACAGCTGGACAGTTGAGAGGTTCAGATAAACAGCCCATAGTGAGGGAAGACAGGAGGCCAATTGCATTAAAACAAACACTCAGTATTTGAACACTTCAGCAGACAGGAGAGGGAGAACGTACATCGACGGGAGAACGAGTCGGCGAACTGGCAAAAGCATCATTATCTGCATGTGCTCACGTGTTTGTGCGTTCGGAAGCAAAAGACAGTTGGGATGGTGTGGGTTGCTGTAAGGAGGTGGTGGTGGTGGTGGGGGGGGGGGAGGGTTGTATGTACGCGTGCGTGTGTGCAGAATACACAGCCGCTGAGCACATTTGCAGTATTCACTCATTAAGAAATAGGTCAAGGATTCTGCCTGCATGCGTAGCGACTTGTCAAAATCTCTCAAGCTAAACTGTGGCGAGTCTGGCCGCCTTAAGGGAGAGAATCCGAAGAGCGGCGAAGCGGCGCGCTGTTGCGAGTGCTGGTGGTGACACGGCACGCTGAAGAAAGGCAGTAGGCAACTCATTCAGCGGCAAATTACGCAGTTAAAAAAAAAAAAAAAAAAAGAGTTAATGATGTCAACGGGTGGAGGGGGGAGGGGGGGAGTCTGCGTGCTCGCATTGTGGCCCGATGATGAACTCTTAGGCTCTTCGCTCTCCATCAACAGAGGACGCTCTTGAGCCGGCGGAGTTTGTCGCGGATGCTGAAGGATGCTGATGGCGGCGGTAGCCGTGGCGACGGTGCAGAAGATTAAGATGCTTTAGACACACTTCAGACGATCTACGGCGTGCGTAAGAGGACCGGCTCCACTTACGCGCCACGAGAGAGGTCGCTTATCTGAGCAAAGCAACTCCAAAAGTCAAGATGAAACGTTTGGGGTAAAGACTAAATCCCAGGCAAGTCGGACTCGCGGTAAATCCAGGTAAAAAAAAAAAAAGTCCACTATTAAAGAGAGCCTGAATATTTTCCCTCGGGGAAATCTGCCAGTCCTGAACAGACTTGTGCGAATCACTCCAGCATCAAAAACGACTAAGTAGAGAATACCTTCTTGACCGCACAGCATCACCGTGAATCCAATCAAAATATTGCAGTCCCCCGCAGAGAGGTGAAGTGGAGAGGCAGCGCGCGAGAAACATCAACAAAGCTCCGTCTAAGTTTGTCCAGTCGAAGCAATTTCTCTCCAGCTCGGCGAGGTTAACCTTATTGATTGGATGAATGTGTGATGTTGTGGTTCTCGGACGGCGCGCCTTCAAAGGCATCACTTGAAAGCGATTCATCGAGCAGAATTCTTAACATCTCTGCTTAAATCCTCCATTATTTAAAAAGAGAACATTTCGTCTGCTTTCAGGACGAGTCGGGACTATCGACAACAGCAGAAGTTTTCTTCACAAAGATAACAAGTTAGCAGAACTACAGATCTGTACACCAGTCACATTGCAGCTCCAGAGAAGCCGACGGGTCAGCGAGACACAGGCGCCCCCCCCCCCCCCCCCCCCCCCACCTCCACCCTAGCAGGGAGTGCTTCCGTTTTTCTTCATTATATTGGAGTTAATTCGGTGAATATAATCAGCATGCGATAATCAAACCAATGCTGAGTGCTGGTTTGTTCTTCCAAAGGCAGCAATTTCCACCCTGGTGGTTGCTTTGGGGGTCAAACTGCTGTTTCACTTTGAGATGGATATTAAAATAATTATGTGAGTGGGTCACGCTTCAGATGCACATAAAAAAGAAAAAAAACAAAAACAAGAAGGAGCGGGTTTTGATTGCACGGGCAGAGGGTTTAATATGCTAACCATCAGCCGTGGCAGATGTAAGTTATTTTCATGCAAATGGAAGGCAATTTTCTACTTAAGACAACATTTATTTTCTTTAGAGTCATTGTCATGGGCGCTTGCTGCCGGAGCACTGGCAGCCTGACAGAGAATGAAGATTTGTAGGTGCATCTGCTGAATTGGACAGATGAGGTCTCGAGTCAATCTGGGATCCTAAACGGATGCCAGTTGGTGACAATATATCACATCGTCTTTTGTTAGTTTGTCTCGTTTTTGGGGCTTTTTTTGGGGGGCGGGGGGGGTTTACCACTCGAGAAGACAACGACGACAACTGTGACAGAAAATATATCGTATTTAGAGAACGTGAACTTGACCAATGACCTCATGAGACCAAGTCAAAGCGGATTTATTTTAGAGAACATAAAAAGGAAGATATTTAAAAGTGTAAAATCCCCCTAAATCTACTCATGCTTCACTTGTTGCAGCGACACAGCGATCCAAATCTGTAGCACAACACAAACATATTACATCTAAAAAAAAATGGTATTCTTTAAATGCATATATCCTGCAGACGCTCTGTAGAAGAGCATGCCTGTGTAAATTACCAGCAAACAATCGCAGTCAGCAAATACAAAAAAAAAAAAAAAAAAAAAAGCACTAGACAGTCCAACACTGTGATGACCGCAAGCAACAGGACATAAAGACTCTAAAAATAACTTGTCTGGTCGGGTAACTTCATTAAAAAAAAAAATAACTCGCACAAAGCAGAAGAATCTAAACAAGCAAGACAATCTGAAGCATCTTCTCTGCAGACAAGTTGCACCTCAGTAATTCTGCTCCATCGGGAGGCAGCTACATTCTAATGAATGAAAACAGAGCACGGTGGTAGTAATAGTAAAGCATCCAGATCAACAGCTGTGTGCGCAGACCGCTATAGGTTGGAGAACCCGTCTCCAACGCCACCCCGAGCTGTTACACGCACACAAACAGTGCATCGTATTCACGATCAACAGCTCATCATTTATTTAGGCGTCAACGTGTGAGCCGTGGCAGTCACACAACGCTGAAACGGGCTGCTACCTCTTTCAGAGCCCGCAGCCCCAGAATGAAAAATGTCTCTCTTCAGTTGTCTCTCCGCAGTGTCGGAAATTAGCCCTTTACGCGGCAGAGCGGCTGCTCTCTCTCTCTCTCTCTCTCTCTCTCTCTCTCTGTGGGGTTTGTAGCTCGTCTTGACAGTCATGTGGGATTCGAGTAAATATTTGCAACCCTGTTAAAAAAAAAAAAAGAAAAAAAAAAAGAAGCAGATTTTGAGCCCTGAATGGTCCCGATCATCACTCACCTCCTCATTTAAACTGGATCTCCCGGTTATCCCGTTCCCTCCAGCGTCTGCTGTCTTCTGGGTTTTAACTGATGCGCTTCACCCACATCCAAAAAAAAAAAAAAAAAGGTCTCCAAATGCCCTACCAGGACAAAGTCTCCCCCCTTTTTTTTTTTTTTTTTTTTTTTTTTTAAAGGAGGATTTTACATTCAGTACTTCTTCAGATTCCTTAAATAGAGGCTGTCTGCCGGCGGAACCTGTTCAGCGGCGGCGTCATTCATTCAAACCTTCATTATCGCGAGTATTTGCGAATTCAGCGCGTAAACTTGGTCGCAGAGCCGTCACCATCCGAGCTGACCTCCTAATGCTACTTTTACTAGAGCGTGTCAATGAAACGCCACATTCCTTCAGTTCGGCGTCCTTCCGGGGGCTGCACGTGAAGGTTAAGGACGAGCCGGTGCCGGACTGGCCATAATCCGCCGGTGTGATTTCAGCAGCGTTGGTTCAGCTCAGACCCGCAGCGTGGCTCTCTCGCTCTCTCTCTCTCTCTCTCTCTCTCTCTCTCAGGGCTCTGCCGGACTCCCACAGACTAGTGGCTCCATCAATGTACAGTAGTGTGTGTGTGTGTGTGTGTGTGTGTGTGTGTGTGTGTGTGTGCGCGCCTGCCACTGGCACACTGCGCGTTTAAACCCAGCCCCCTCACACTCCGGCTCATTACGGTGTTAACTGTTTCCGCCCAAAGAAAAACACTCATGATAAATAAAAGAAAGATATATTTAGGCATGACGCAAGAAATCACCCTTAAAGCCATATTTAGGATTATAATGAGGAAACATATTTTACAAAATTTGGAGTTTTTGTAAATATTACGCCGTATGGAAATTTGCAATGCAATCCCCCCCCCCACCTGCCAAAATACACTTTGCTCACAGAGCAGCGACACTGAAGTTTTCTAACACGTTACGCAGCCAATGATTTACAGTTTGGAAAATGTCTCCACGCAAAAGGGCCAATTACGTTCCCGCTATTCTCTTCAGAAATGGCTGTGACCGACTAAACTGCTAAAATATTGATACAAGTGGATAGTATACATCACATTTATGAGAGGAAAATGTTCTTACCATCACAGAATTTTTGTCTTCGCAGCTCACGGTGAACACAGTCAGTGACAGGCTCTCATCCAACTCTGTTTCTGTTAGAATACTGCCATCTATGGGTTCAACTGGGAACTACATATGCACACATGCATCTCTCTCATTGTCTTTCTCAGCAGCTTGTCCGATTTCCTCATTTTTGCATTTCTTTTTTCTTTTGTTTTATATTTCCTGTTGGATCAGCACTCCCCTTTATCTCTGTTTTTATCTGCATCATTCAACAGTGAAGCTGAGCAGCTCTAAAATGTTCAAACTTTGGAGATAATAATCACAAAAACTATTGAGTTTTCAAATCCTTAAAGCTTTTCCCTAAAATGTACAGTGACATTAATGACAAAGCGCATTACAGCTGGGGGCAAGAAGTTCAATCAGGGTCCAAATTTATATTTGAATACCTGTACATACATGTAAGGCATCCACTGTAGAGGAAGGATGCATATTATATAATATATATCTTAATATACAAGAGCAGTATTTCTTGGACTTCAGACACCATTCAATTGTATTCATTCCAATACGACTCAACATGTACCTGGCTATCATTACTATCATTTTGATCAATAAATGATACAGTTTTCATCAGTAATCTCAATACCGGCTGCCAAGTGTTGACTTTTACTTTCCTTTGCATTTCCCTCCTTGAAAACGTGACGTAGATCTACTTGCACAAGACAATGTATTTCGTTTTTGTCCATCATAATGACATGATCAATTGAAAATAGTTGTACAACAAACAAGCACAAACCCTTTACCTTCCTGCGTCTGTGTCCTCGGTGGGTTATGACCAAAAAAAGTAGGCTATCAACATTCTCTGATGCATCAATAATGCAGAGTCGGGAAAAGGGAGCCAGTGTCGGCCATCAAAAGTATCGCTAAACTGCCAGGAGGAAGAAGATGTGGAACAACCAGTGTAAGTACACTAAAAGCACAGCGCCCACTTAAAGACAGGGTCAATAGCTGGAGGGCATCCATATTGGAATTCCACCGCACTGCCTCTCAAATGGATCTTCGTCAACCCTCGGCAGCAGGGGTAATCAAATACAGACTTTTTCAATCCATTACTCACCGTCCTGTTTGGAACAAGCCATGATTTGTTTGATTGGAACATAACTCAATTGATATTGAAAGAACAGGTTGCACAGAACTGTCTGGAAGAGGTTTTGCCTGTTTTTGCGCTGGGAAATATGATAGATTAACCCATTTTAGGAGGTGAAGCCTGGTTATTACGTACAGTACGATTCTATCAGTCATGATTCACTTTAGGACACATATCGACTGACCGAGGCGGACTGTGGCTTCTGTGGGAGTGAAAAAGAGAAGACCACAAAATAGAGGAATATGTAGCTAAAATCATTATTAAAAAAAAAAAAAAATGGATAATTACAAGGACTGGAGCTTTATACAAAACACTCATATCTTATCAATTTCTTGAATTTCTCTTCCTTAAATTCTGTTGTCAGTCGACGTGCACAAATATCATTTGGCAGGTAATCCAACAGGAAAATATCAATATTTGCCTCCCTGTGTATCATGCTTAGCTCTGTGTCTTTGTTCCTCCCAGCGCCTCAATTCAATGCAAAGATACAGTGAATGCTCATGCACATAACTCACAGATGCTCTTGTCACAGACCTGAATTAAACCCCCGGGACTCTTACACAGCACGAGGCCGTGTCAAGATGATACAGCTTCTCAGCGGTATCAGCTACTTCCAGTCCTGGCGCCTTTCCACCTCAGATCTGAAATCAAAGCACACCTCATTGGTCATTAGGGTTGCAGCGAGATAGGCAAAAGCACTGGTCACTTTATATTTATGTTTACATTTAGTAGGCAAAGAGGAAGTGGGGAAACCCCAGTGGATTCAAAGCCCACACTGGGTGAGGAGGTTAAGCGCTGGAATTATTACTGTGCGATGTGCGGTATCTATTGTTTATTTCTGGATGTAAAGGGCGGCGATGCCCGTGTGGGATGGGAGATGTAGTCGGGTATTTTGTGGCAAAGCACAAGGCTTAATTGTTGGAAGATCAGTTCAGTGAACAAATCAAACAGTAGTCAGGTGGAGGGCTGTGCACATCGCTGGGAGTGAGGCGCCCACCGGTTATGCGGAGAGATGGCCGACCACAGGGCTGCCGCTTGACCGTGTGCTGATCAAAGTGCTCACACGCAGCGATTTCATACCAAGTTGGAAGGTTTCAAAGGGGCTTCTTGTGATGCCTTTAATTTTCTCTCCCTCTCACCATATTTGAAGATATCACGAGGGAATGTGGCAACCTGTCGACTCGACTGAAATGCCATTCCCTCTCTTCTCTCATCCGTGCAAGCAATCACCTTCGCTGGAGATAAAAAAAACAAAACAAATACCAGGACAATTAAATGAAAAAGCAGACTGTCAGTCTATGCATACGATGACAATTAATTGTTCCGTGGTTGAATGTCAGGTAATACATTTTCACTAACCATTATTCATACTAAATATTAGAATTCATATTTGTGTCTAACGCAAGACAATGAGAAGACAACAGATCGGCTGAAGAGTAGCATTAACAGAAATACTCACGCATCAAGCCACTAAAATGTGTAATATACCCATAAGTCCACCAGAGGATAGCATGTCTTAGGTTTACGCACCAAAAACCACATAGTTATGTTTAAGAAGAGATTCGGGGGGGATTCGGTTAAAATAAGTAATTTTACAAATTTAACATTACGTAAATCATGCAAGTTATTTAGGGTGTGTGACGAAAGTTAAATACGTCAGATTAAGTTCATAATTTATTTACTTTACTTCAAAGAAATCCATGTTGACTTTTGCTTTCTCACATCTGGCTAGTTTAGAGCGGTTTAGAGCCAGAAGTGACCATATTTGGACGAGTTGGCGAGAGGTGGATCTGACTCGATCTGATTGGAAACGCAGCAATACTACGCCTCTCCCACTTTTCGCGGTAACCTGAATGGACCATAGGCTTGTCAATCAAACAGACACGCCCCCAGAAACACAGCTTTTTGAGGCTTATTTTCAAATTAATGACTGCCAGGAAAACTAATAAGAAGGACCGACTTTAGCCACCAACACCGAAAAAAGAAAAATTATTGACTTCGAATTTCGTGAGAGAAGTTGAATGGGAGTCTATGGAGTTGGAGGCATTTTGGAGCCAACCTGTAGTGGCACTCGGTGGTATTGCAGCTTTAGGCACTTCTGCATTAGCCTTATTTTTCAGAACCGGAAGCTACGTCCACTCTTATGTACAGTGTATGGTAAAACATGACAATGACTCGGTATTCCCTAGAGGACAGCCGGGTGTATTGCACCAGGTTGCACCCATTGTGTACACTCTCCACAACAAACATACATTATATTTCCATTTTATCCTTCAGGTCCACCAGAAGATGTATTTGTACTCCTCATTGCAGAGCAGTAAGAAGGACCCTACAATGTGTGACGTGTGTCCTGTGTGCCATTTGAACCAGGTCCATGATGGAAGTCCACCCCCGCTGCTTACTTCCCACCCTCCACCTGGTACCGGATCCTCAAGAGGCTCCAGGGACTGCTGCAGTGCAGTCAGCAAATGCACGCACGCACGCACGCACGCACACACACACACACACACACACACACACACACACACACACACACACACACACACACACACACACACACACACGCGCGCTCTTCCACACAGACACCACATTCGTACAGGTGGCCGATTACATCAGTAATGGAGCCTCAGCTAGCATGTGGTGATGATGGGCCAGTTCTCTTGCTCTATGCTGGGGAGAAATATTTCACACAGGAAGTGACTAGAAAGCAAAAGAGAAGTAAAATGAAAATCAAACCGTGTGCTCTCATGCCCAGTTCAAGTTTTAGTCAACAAATTACAGCTATTTGGAGGGAATGGGAGCGATGCTCTCAGTGAGAGTATTTTGAAGAGGTTCCATGGCTGTGATTATGTTTTCTGTCCTCTTTTCAAGGAACACAACCCACCCTCAAGTTCAATCGTAGATAATGTGCCCAAATGTGCATCTTTCGTTGGAGGATCTTCTTGCCGAAACAAAATTAAAACAGCAATTAATTTCCACAGAGATGCAATCACAGGAGACGTGGTAATTGCGAACTGCTCTGATGTGTTTTGCCGAGTGAGGCATTGTATGAAATTATTGTTATTTTGCCCTTGCTTGGAGGCATTCCGTGAGCTGCAGCCTTGTGCTGTAATCTCACATATCAGACTTCAACAAAATCATGGACTATGATGCCATCAGTACAGAAACGCGGCTCTTCAAAAATAGCAACAGAGAGACAGCGAGAGGAAAAAAAAGTGGCAAAAGTACAGATGGTCCATCTTTCAACACATCAGTGCTACAATGAAGCTGTCAGAGAAGATGAAAAGTGATGATATAAAAAAAAAAAACAATTAAGTACTTTGTGCCCACAGCACTACGTAATTTACACTCCTGCTTAACTGCAAGGTGAGCAAAATCCAAAATGCCTAACAAAATAGGCAGACTCCCAATTTGGTGCACTCTTAACTGCACGCATGCTCACACAGCATGGGGGCTGGGAGCAGGATGAGGGAGGAAAAGGAGCTCTGAGATTGTGAAGCACTTTCATTAGATGGTGGACTGTTTTAATAAGATACTTATCAGAATTTGAATCTCAGGAA
Organism: Embiotoca jacksoni; assembly: GCF_022577435.1. NCBI lineage: Eukaryota > Metazoa > Chordata > Actinopteri > Embiotocidae > Embiotoca > Embiotoca jacksoni. Next base: position 19,742,204 of record NW_027185447.1, on the reverse strand, counting down.
ATTGCTGGCTATTTATTTTACCGGGGCTGCTCACTTTCCCTCGGCTCTTGATAAAGCATTTTGTTTTAATTAGACACATTTCCACACTCCACCAGGGATGACCTCTTATTATTGTGAAGTGGGCCCGTTTAGCAGAGCAAGCAGTCATGGAACAAGCTCCTCCATGCATCTCAATCATTCCTCATCCGCGCTCATCTCAGGGGCCCAGGACCAAATCAAAGGAGTCACTATTAAGCAGAACCAAATTCTTTAACGCAGTAATCTCCTGCATATTTCTTACTCCTTCCCCCATTTGCAATTGGAAATGAGACACGGTGAAAAATATGATGCATTGTTTTGCATATTAACAAGGGTCCTTGGATCTCCTTATCCTTCACGGTTGTGGAGGATAGGATGTGTTCTGCAACAACGAGAAATACATTTTCTGATTCATGAGTGTGAGGCAACCACTTCATCCAGAGTATCTCTGAAGGAGAAGAGGAAAATCCCAACAACTAGCTGCATTGAGTTGGATTATTGCTCAACCTTAGCTCACTGTTTGATACTGGCTATTTACAGTCCTGAGGAGCAAGCCTGCAGGAAAATGAAACATGATTTTAGGGCTTACAAGCCCTCTGAAACAGAGAAAGAACAACATACTCCTTTAGCTTGGAGCATCTGCTGCTTCCTGCATCAAAAACAAAAACAGTTGACTTGAGAGAGAAACGCAACCAGATATACCAACAAAATGTTGCCAGATTACGGCCAATCTGACATTTACTTCTGGACACGAGACAGAAATCTGCGGGCTCTTTGACAGGAGGAGCTCATGCTCTCCTCCTGTGTCACCTAATTTGATTTGGAGGAAAAAGCTAGATAGAGGACAAAGCAATTATATCCAGCAGCACATGCCATCATGCCTGATCTCCGTGGTATGAGAGGGGGAGAGCTGTGAGGTCGAGGAGGAGACTGATGAGAGCTTACCAGCAGCTTGAGACCTGCTCTGCTCCAGACAGGGATTTAAGGTCTGCCTGTCCATGAGGCATCACACCATCGCAAAGATACCTTAATCCAACCTGGCCTTTCACATGGCAGCCCAACCACTGGTTTATCCAGATATGAAATGTAAATGGGGGATTGAAGATGTCAATAGGGAAATGCCAGCATCACAATCGGACACAGCCATTAAACCTTTCATTTTTTTCTTGGTGCCACAAGCAGAATAAATAAAAAAAAGGTCAAATCAAATCAACCCATATTTAATTGAAAATAGACCAAAGATAACATAGCAAGTGTTGAAACTGAGAAACTGTATTGTTCCTCAGTAGTGAAGATGCGGAGAGGTTCACCACTGTGAAAGATTGCATGGGAAATGAGTGCAAGAATAATGTTCCTCAATGAAAAATTGCAAAGACTTGGAGAATTGCATCATTAAGGTACATAATATCATAAAACGATTCTGAAAATCAGGAGAAATCGAATGGTATTCTTTTTCCTCACATGGTCCATAAGGTGCATATTCATCACCAATAGTCACATGTGATATTTGCATGTTTATGTGGACACAGCTGGGTTTAATCAGGTATTGCAGTGTACGTATCAGTGGGGTTGGGACTGAGCTGCTTTGCAGGCAGAGTGGGAAACCAACTAGTAACGTCTACAGCATCCAAATGCTTACAGCAGGTCCTTCAATCATTCTTTGCTTTCACAAATTAAAATTAGATTAATTCAAAGTTTCATTTCTAAATCATAAATTATTCACCGATGAAATAACTCTGAAGCATTACCAAATGTATCCTGTAGGAGTTCTGGGCTATCGTAACCCATAAAAATGATATTAAAAATGTACATCTTGCCTGAGGACTGCCTTTAAAATTCCACATCTGTTCTCCCATAGACGTTTTAGAGAGGTATCTCAGTTGGAACGACTTTCATTGAATGCATGCAAAGCAGGTGTAACTGTAACTCGAAATGCAATGAAATGTGCATCCATTTTAGACACGCGTTGAATAAACACACTCTGATGACTCGAGGATGAATTGATTCTGTGAATACATCGAAAATCTTGTTTCAAACCGTTCAAACCAGAAGAGACGCTTTCAAAATACAGTAAACAAGAGAGGAAATTAATTTCTGGGTTGATGGTAGCTTCAGTGGTGTAAACACAAAAGATAATTGAATTGAGGATTCTAACTCCTTTAGCCATCCTTCATCACTGAAGTAAACAGTATCAATTAATTGTATATTCTTTGGTACACTGACTTTTGTTCTGGGTTCGTGAAAGTGTGCGTTTACTCTACAATTGTCCATTATATGGGGAATTAAAGATCATATTTTACTCAATGTGCATGTTATGTCATTTTTTAATGATGACCACTACTTACAGTGTCAACATTTGTTAATCCACACCTGCCTGATGTTTCTGAAGCCTCCGTTCAAATGTCTTTCATCGGGTGCAACAAAAAAAAACGCATCAAAAAAGACAACAAAAAAGGCGATGCTGCAGTTGCAGACCCTGATCATGACCCGTCTCTGTGTCTCTTACAGCCTATCCTACGGCTGATTCTAGACACCACAGCTCAAAAAAGCAATCTTACACTCTAAAATCTGCCCTGTCTGCCAGCCTTCTTTTTTCTATCTTTTTATGGCATGTCCTTTGGTTTTCTCTTCTTGTTTGTGTATGTGTGTTCATGTAGGTGTGTGCGAGATTGTGAGAGGGCACATCAGGATTTCCTCCCCGGGGACTCGTGACCAGCCAAACCCCTCTAAGATCCTTAGTAATGCTACTATTTTTGTGCAGGCTGCCCGAGCATGTGCCCTGCGCTGCACACCAAACATCACTGATGGCAGGGAGTCTCCGGCATGATTTCCAAAGACAAATCCGGGAGCACAGATCCTCGCTCTTGTTTTCAGGCCTTTCTGTTCTTTTTCGTGTTTTCCATGAGGCAGAGATATTGTTGCAAGATATTCATGGTCACGGGAAATGTCAAGCCGAAAGAATTTTCTTTCTTTTTTGCTGTCGCAGACAATTTTTCCAGAGAAATGCAGGAGAGTTGCAGAACAAAGCTTGGTTCTGGGTCACTTTAACTAAAAATGGAACCAGCTGCTATTGTTGTTAAATCTAAATTAAAGAGTTGGAAATGCCTGAATTGTGTGACCGTGAGCTCGAATAGTATTACGATATTTCAGGGGTTTTCTTGCTTGCTCAGACTTCACGTCATTAACAATGCAAACTCATATACTACAAAGAAAATGGTGCAAAGTCTCACAGTCGCGGTGTCTCCACTCTGTGCACTAATGCTTGTTTCCTGCATTGATATGACATGCATTTACATCATGCATGCTGTAATGATGAATATTCCACGTTCAGGGGACATGAGAGCTGGTGCATCATCCCTTTTCACTCCGCCTCTCCCAGTCACGTGCTCACGTAAATGATGGCTGAGCGCAGCGATATTAAATCACAACTGGATTCTGCCATCACGCATCTCAGTGCCCAGATGATTAATGAAGTTTGAATGAGTTGCACGGCAGAAGAATGAAATATAATTTGTATTTGTTTGAATAATGTATACAAAAGTAGCCATGTGTTATTCAGGAGGGCGTTGCAACCCCAAACATACACGCTGGTCAATAATGAACAACTAAACAGCCTGTTTGTGGATGAACCTCTGCTTTTGTCTTGTGTCGAAGCTTGTGGCTAATTACCAACTGCAATCTCAGCAGTAAATTACAATGTGAGTAATTTTTTAAAAAGGGGGTTGTTAGGGAACCCAGCGTGCCTCTTTGTGATTTTTTTTTACAGCTTGGTAAAATGGCAGTTAAATGTTTATGAAGCGCATCAACACGGGGGCTGAATCATCAGCAGCATAGAGCACAACAGCCAAGTCCTGCTGCACGGTAGCACGGTCTCACACAGCCCAACAGAGCGTATTATTTAGTGCCATTAACGGGAAACTAAGAGAATGGGAATTTAATTGGTTCTTTAATTCATCCGCGCGGTGAATCTGTCCATCAAAGCACAATTTTGTCCCCTGAACAATGCTTCATCTGAGGCTCCGGTTAGTTGAAAGACTTCTCTGCATGCAGCAGATGGAGAAGCATGCTGGAATAAATCTCGTCCTTTACGATGAATCTTTCCCCAAAAATAAAACCCTCACAGTATTGGGGTCTCAGTGAGTCACCCACTGAGGCTGTTTGAAATCAGTCTGTAAAAATGTGAAAGCATCATCTGCTGAGTAATGACGGTGGTGCTTAACCCTCCATCATTTCCTCTCACACCAGCTACATCAATGGATGATGATTCTTCGATGTTAAAACAACTCATCATGTTTCCAGGACGCTTAAACACACGATTGTTTTGCTATGATAGACAGAGACACAAGGAGATCAAGCTTTCACGGTATGGAAATGGAGGAATTTGAGTGTGTGTTTTTATGGGGATTCATCTCTGAAAAAGTCAGACAATCTCCTCTGGATAGCTTCGCAGCGTGGCCGCGTTCGATTTCTCCTCAATTCTCTGCTGACAGACAGAATAAGCTGCCAGTCATCCAGTCCATCCTGTCCACCTGCAGAACTGTTGATTTGCCTGTAAGCCTCCCAAGGCTGATTGACTCCTGAGTGAAAGCTTCAGGCGCATGATTGACACCACATGATTACTGTTCACACATGGCTGCTTTCTGCCCGTCTGCAGGCCTCATCATGTTATGACCATTGATAGGAGAGCAGTGTGCATTAAGACACTGTACAAACTTGCTGAATGTGATACAAATGCATTTTCAAGTGTCTGAGTGTGGTTTGTTAAGCTACAAAATATATTAACTTTGAGATTCACGAAAGGAAAAGAGAAAAAAGTCAATATGAAATCCATAAGGCCATATTCCTAATGTAGCATGAAGCTAGCTACCCTCTGAGAGCTATAGAGTTAATGGAGCCACGATCCAATGAGACATCACCGAAGTAAAAAAGGGAAAATACACATTTCTCTGCAGCTTAAGACCTAAAGCTGTGCACATATGTTTGGTATTTCCGCTGTGTGCATACCATCATGTGTGTTTTGTCATGGATAAAAGACGAAGCCGTGTACATTTCCTGACAGTGAAGTAAATGATCCATTTCTAATGTCCCAGCGCACCTCCCGCCCCCTGTGGAGTAGATAGAATTGGATAATAATTGAATCACTCTCAGCAATTATGATGGCGTGCCCTTGGCTATAACAGTAGGATAGTGTCATGGTGACACAGTGTGTATCGGACACTGGCACAAATGTACGTTCAACAAGCTACACACACACACACACACACACACACACACACACACACACACACAAGTGCAAAACTGCCATACTTGCTAGATCTTCCATGTCTTGACTCCAACACACAAAGGCACTCTTCACTTTCAGTCTAATCAGTCCCTTGAGGGATCGCAATTACGAATGCAACTTCAACCAAACTCCACAGTATTTATGGGGACAGTTTTGGAAAGTTCCTGCAGTAAAAGCATTAAATAGAAGCTTTGCTTGGCAGCACAAACTCTTTCCAAATAAAAAATGCTTCAGCAACAAAATACCTCATGTACAGGACTGTAGGAATCTTAAAACTCTCCTCTTGTCATCAAAACAAACAACATGCCGACCGGCCAGAAAAAATAGACAAAACAGGAAGTGACGAGGTTTATGGGAAATGTCGTCTTTTCATGAGAATTTGGCTGCCAAATTTGCATGACTTTTTTTTTACACCTGTAGAGATGGAGAGTTTGTGTATTCAGAAATTATTATCATTTAAAATGCCTTGGTTTTTTACAAATGTATGCAACATTACAGTCACAGCCTGTCTGTTTTGTGAATTTTATGATTTTTTTTTTTTTTTTAAACTTTGAGCCCATGATTCTTCAATTTCAGAATATAACAATAAGATGAAAACTAAAATATTTCAAATTTCAATTTCTGATATGTGCATTAAGCTTATTATGATAAAAGTGATTACACATTACTCTTTTCTCATTAAGTAGTAAAAAAATACGTTTTTCCCCCCTTGACTTATATGTTTACTGCAAAAAAAATTATCCACAAAATGCCAATTTTTGGGGGGGAAACCACTGCAAAATGAAGCATTATTGATCACAACAATCCCAAAATCCTGAAATAACTATCTTACCTTTAAACCTCCATCAGATTTGTAGATGAAAGAGCCCTGAATGAAGCACTTTTTGGTATTGATGTTGTTCTTGATGGGTTGTTTTTTTTTTTTTTAAGTTTTTCCATTTAATCTATGAAAAGGTATTTTCGAACCAGCAGAAATGGTAAATGGTCTGCACTTATATTGCACATTTTCACTATTGTGATCTTTAAGCACTTTAAAATGTGCCTGCCATTAGGCGCAAATTGCGGTTCAGAGCCTTGCCGGAGGGCATCTCGGCACGCAGACAGGAGGAACCACAGATTGAACCGCCAACCTACCGATCAGTCGGCAACCCGCTACCATCTGTGCCACGGCTACTGCTGTAACTGAAACTGCTGTACCTATTTATTCACTATTTGATAACACAGAAGATGTCAAGGCAGAAACAGAAAGCTAGTTTGTCTCAGATGAACACAGCCATTTCAGCTGAAACTCACCACCTCTTCATTTAACCCTACCCATCAGCCAGGCAGCAAGACATCCCCAATCACCAAGAGTTTTAAGGTTGCCAAGCAACAGTGCCTGTTTCTGCTTGTTCACACAGATGTGACCAGCTGGGGAGAGCAGAGGCCAGAGGCAAGAACATTTCTAAGAGAAGGGAAAGACTGCGTGTGATCCCAGTCTCGCTCTACTCACAAAGATCCAAAGAGGGAAAACATATGATATGTATTCTAGTCAATTTCTGTTTTAGAAACAATTTTATTTGACTTCTTTTCTTAAAATGGCAGAGAGACAAAATCTGCTCTATATATGACTGAATATCTCAAAACACTATCAGTGGACAAATACTCACAGGCAACAGTAAAAGCAGGCATGTAATTCATCTGAGCCTTTTACCTCAAAAGAAGGAAACTTTCCTTTCAAATTAGCATCGGATTTTGGTTAAGAAAAAAACACGCAATGCACAGAACCTCTAAATTAACATAATTGTTCGGGCAATTACGCTAAAAGTGTGGAGAGCTCTTTTTGGAAGTACACATGATCTCGTTTTAGAAGATTGAATTTACTAATTCAGTTATGGCGCGCTGTCTTCAGCGGTGGCTGTGACCCTCACTGGAGGAAAAGGGGGTTAGGACGGTGTGTTATGAACAGTCAGCCATTATACAGCACACCTTCCTGACATTCAGGGCCCATTAGACTCTGACACGTCACACACTGAACAGCATCTCTGTTCAATAAGGGCTTAAATGACATTTGATGTTAAACAAAAACTTGGAGCATCTAAGGGATGGTTTAAAAATGCATAAATATGGATGTGCAAACAAGAAAGAAATTTAACTGAGGATTGTGCGACACAGGGCAATCAGAGACAATTGAATTCTTATAAAGAAATAGTAAGATAATAAATGTGCAGTTACGTTGTTTCAGCCCTGTGGGAGAACAAAGAAGTGTTCTTTGACTTCAGACACGGCGAGGTATAAGATGACTCGAGTTGTGTTTTTGTTTCTGTGTGTGTCTGTGTGTGTGTGTGTGTGTGTGTGTGTGTGTGTGTGTGTGTGTGTGTGTGTGAGTCCGTGGGTGAGAGAGCGAGCTATTTGTTTGTCTTTGCCCCTGGCTGTGACCTTGGCGCCCTCCCCGGTTTGTTCAGTGTGAATCCAAATCCCTTAATCAATCCTTTAAACTGCCCTCACCTTTTTCCACCATTAAAGCAATTACACTTTCATGGCCATCAGGGTTTTCAAAGCCGATAGAAACGGCCTGTATGCCGCAGCCGCACGCTGTTGTTTTAGGGCCTGCGGAGCCGATAACGACAGAATATGTGACCCTTCAAATCAAACTGAAGACAAACCCCGTATAGTAACGTAAAAATGAGCAAATGCAAAATAATATGCATTTGGATTTAAAGAATTTCATCATATGATTGTAAATCGTCAAATGATTGTCGTCGTACTATTTTTTTTTCCCCTTCAGAAAAATGCACAAGAGGAGCTGCTATTAGTCACAAATGACACCGGTGTCATATAAGGAGATCACTGATCACAGGGTTGGCAGCAAAACACATCAGACGAAATGGGAAACTGTTGAGTATTGCTTTGACTTCAGCTTTGAAAATGCAGCCATTAAAAAAAACGAATTATTTTTGAAAAGTGACTTTGCACCTGAACTATAAGATGGTAATCGACAACCGGGGGGGTGCAGGTTTGAGTTGGACTGCTACCTTGATCAGCAGCATGCTAACATTAGCATCCTTACAACATTCAGTAGAAACAAGTCGGGTGCGTTTCACAAATGCTGATATTTTGGTTTGGTTTTCATCAGTTTGAGCTCAAGGTTTGTCCATTGATAGCTTCATTTTAGGCTTGTGAGTGTAGTTGTCGCCAACGTGAGTGCATTCACCTGTCTATCTTCTGAACACAACTTAAGCAAAGAGTTTTACCTTAGTTGCATCTTCTCTTTCTCAGATGACATAATGCAGATTAAAACTCGTGCTTTTCTAAAATGACTGTAACTCAAAAACACGTGTGGATTTGTCTGTGCTTCGATTGTATTCATTTCACATACTTGCTGATGCTGACTCCCATTTAGCAAGTTGCAATCTCATTTTTCTCAGGAGCGGGTGTGCAGGGGAGCGACTAACCTCTGCTGACCTCTGCCCTTCACGGTTCATGAGACTTATATCGACTCCGAGGATGACTGCCCCTGCTAACTGCACATCAGTGTGTCCGCTCACACAAAGGCCGGCTCGCCTGTTATCAAAAGTCAGATCTGGCTCCGACTACAATCCATTTCCCTCCACGCTCTGCGTCTCCTCTGCCACCTCATGACAGCAGCTTTTCCGGCTCATTTCACTTGAGATAGCCACGTCACGCCGGAGACGGGCACACCTCTGCGGTGACCCGGCCTCAATCAGCAATGCCTTATTTGATTGAGTTCTGCTGCGGCGCAAACAAGGAAGAGCAGACGACATGATGTATCCTTATAAACAAGAGCCGAGGAGACACTACTCTAAGGCGCCGAGGTCTAAAGGGCATGCCAAGGATAAGTGTTTCGCTTGATGAGCTTTTAAAAGTCAGTCCGGGTCCAAATCTCTTGAAAGGCTCATTTAACCCCGGTCCTCCTCCTCAAATGGCTATTTGATTTGTCCGGTGGTTAATGTACTAGAGCACCCTTAATGTAATTTGAAGGCAGGTGGGGGTGTCGGTGGGGAGACACAAGCAGAAATTATTTTAAGTAAAACTCCACAAAAGACTGGAGTGCCTCATTGTTCACTCCAAGTGGGCCAAAGGAGAATTGAGGGCACCTTGGGCCGATCGGTGCAGCCTCTGACGGGACCAACAAAAGCCAGCAGCCTTTGGCTTCATCTGGCCAAGCAGGAGGACTTTGTTAGTTGCACCATAGTAAACTCAATGCAGGACGACACTGGACTCTAATTGAATTTCCTGGCTTGGTAACTATGGTGCTCAACTGTTACTGTACCACCATGCAGAGAGCAGCTTCACCGGTCTATACTGCTGCCAGGATCTTCCTTTCTAACCAATAGGAGTGGGCTGAAGACAATGAGATTTAGGATACAATACGATATACTTTATTGTTGCCATGAGAAATCTTTCTTCGGCAAGTGCTGCTGCATTTGATAGAATTCTGCATTTTGGATAGAACATAAAATTATCTTGTTTGTGTGCCATAAATAGCGAGGTTGGAACAGTGGTGGGTAATAATGCATTGCTGAGTTATGCGGAACAGTATTATATTATAAATCTGTATACAGCACAAAATTATCTACATTTACAGAATTTCTTTTTTTTTTAAACTATGGATTAATCAATACTTTAACTCTCTAAAATTAATTTGTAACAATTTCAAGCCTGTAAGTCAACAACTCTGGACAGCAAGTTTTCTGAAATCTCTCTTTTGCGAGCCACATCAGCCGATGCTTCTTGTGAAAAGAAACTTTTCAGACAGAACTTTTTGACAGCTGTAATCTTTGTATGTTCCTCTTGTTTGTACTGTAGCACGAGAGCCTGGTCGTAATGTGTTTTTTCCTCTCCTTTTGTTGGCAATTACCCTACGGGCTCACATACTTTTTTCCAAACGACACTGTAAATGTTTGTCATTTTACACTGCCGATTACTCCACAGCATTCAAACAGACAGACAGACAGACAGACAGACAGACATACAGGCAGACAGACAGATCAACAGAGGCAGTTGGCTGAACGAGCTCCTCCCTCAAAGAAAAGTAAAAAACTCGTGAGGAACACTTGACCTTCAGGGAACCAAGATTACAATCCTGAGAACAGCTGGTGAGAGAGGCTGACAGTTTACTCACTGAATTAATGATACAAGTCAAGGTCAAGTGCTAACTGATTATGCACCTCATATGCAGCCAGGGGAAAAAGCATGCTGCAAATTCCTTTACACCTGGAGATGTGATTATGCACCGATTCCTGAGTCACATTTAGTTTTCTTTCCCCCTGCAGACTGAAAGAGCAGCAGCAGGAACCAACGGGGGGAAAAAAAGGTACTCAAGACAAGTGTGCTTTCAGTGCATGTCTGTGCAACCTTTGCTTTCTGTTGGCAGTTTGGAGCCCAGCAGAGTGTGAGGAGATCGGTCACAGAGGCAGAGCAACATCCTGAAAACATGTAATCAGTATCTGGCTGCTGTTAATTGAAGATGTTAGTGCAGCCGAGTGGGAAATGACACAGGAACCTTCTTGTTCTGCCACAGATGGACTCCAGACACACACATACTACACCACACACACCGCAACCACACACAAAGACACACTCTTTTCTCCATGCTATTACCAAAACAACACAACGAGGGAGGATGCACTCAGACTACTACAGTCTCAGAAAGTAATGACGTTGTTACAGAGAAAGCGAGACCAAGAGGCGAAGATAATGAGCCTGATAAAACAAATTTATTGAAAGTTTTTCATTTTAAATAGCTTCATCATGCACAAATTCATTCAAGTTTTGGAACTATACCAGTGCAGTATGTAGTTTTAAGCCTGAACTGGATGACAGAGCATGTTTCATGCAGATACTGCTATTTCTCGAACACGTCTGAAAAATCAGACTCCCACACTGCTCCCTAGAGGTCAGCATAAGTATTAAAAACTTGAGAGGAGAAGATGAAGAATTATGTGGTGCTTTTTAAAACCCTATAAATAGAATTAAAAAAAAAAAAAAAAAACTTGGATTGGTCCGCATTTTTTTAAATCAGCAAGTACATTTTTCACTTTTCTCATCATACCCTTGTTCCTTGACAGCGAAGATTCACATCTCCATCACTGATATCTTGCATTTTCCTGCAGAGCGCCTCAGCAGCCTTTAATTCAGACCCAATGACGCGTCATCAACCTTTCTGAGCTCCTCTGCTCTGTGAATAAGTTCATCCTGATTATGAAATCTTTTCAAAGGGGAGAATATGAAGCCACTGTGACTCACACGGTAACTCAAAAGAAAATCACTTGACGAAAAGCTGTAATTCAATCAGCAGGCTATGCTTCGTCTCTGTCACCCTTTAGCAGCAGCAGCAGCAGCAGCCTCCTGCCAGGCGTGGCATGTCTGGTTGTTTATGTGGCAGGGACATGGTGCAAAGGATTCCAGCAAACAAACCTGTCTGATCCTCATCTGAATAGAGGCTGATTATCTCCACACGCAGACCCCGGCGTGCTGTCGATACGTGGCCAGTGGAAATCTACCAGAGCCCTGAAGCTTGACAGCAAAACAGACAAGACATTACTACTACCGCCCTATTACCTCCACCACCAAATTCACCATGAGCTTTAATTAGAAACATCTCCTCTCCTCCTCCACTCTAAGGCTCTCTCGCATGATTTGTTTGGATCTCGCACAGGCAGGTGACTTTTGTTTCCGCTGATCACCGCACTAGGCGGGGGGGGGGGGGTCTTCTGAGAGCACTGAAATAGTTCCATCGACACAAAAAAAAAAAACGCCCATGCCACCGTCGCGCCTTGCTGTCCTCTCGCAGCGGGTAGGAGGGGGGTGCGAGCGAAGGGAAAACTCTAATGCACAGTCATCAGCGGTGATGACAGCCCATCTTTAGGCTGTAATGAAGCGAGGAATAGAGTAATGAACTCTGCACACAGGCCAAACGTACAACAGGATGCACACAGACACACACAGCGGCAGGGAAATGGATATAGAAAGAGGGGGGGGGGGCAGGGGGAAGGGGGGGGTAGTAGATAACAAGGCTGAGGTGTGACAAGAAGAGTGTGTTAACCACAAGTCTGATGGCTGAGACCTTATCCAAGGACTGACACGGGAACACGGCCGCTCGCTGCTAATGCTCGCGCAACAACAGCCTGCTCTCCATTTCAGGCTCCATTCTGCTCACTTTCCTCCGAGACACACATTCATACAGTCTGAACCAAAATAAAGCCGACGGAAGAGAGCTTTAATAGGAGCGTTTGAAGGATAATAGCGTCTCATTTTTAAATAACAATGTACACAGATGCATAAATGTCACACAGAAGTGCTTGATTTTGGGGCAGGCCGGCTGGAGGAGAATGGTGGTGGATTGGGAGGGTTGTGGGCAAGGGGGGGCAAAGGGGGATGTTTGGCTACAGCAGCTGGTTAATACTCTCCATGTACGCAGGCTGGTGTAGCGATGTGGCACGAGAGAAATTACTCTATCGCAAGACATTTTTTTCTTCTTTTTTTTTTCTTCTCCTCTCTCCCTCCAGCGGATTTTCATTCTTAATCAAAAAGCTCATTACAGTACACGCAGGTTGACTTGTCCTTTTATATCCTGCAGAAATGTGGTATGGCCACCACCAGAAGTCGATTAAATTATTGACAAGCAACAAAAAAAAAAAAAAAAAAAAAAAAAAAAAAAAAAAAGAGAGCTTCAACACATTTCCATCAGTAGTGTAAGTTTTCTCTTCCATTTGATTTCACATTACTCCAACAGAAAGCCAATTGAGAGCCACAGATGGTAATGAGGCCTCTTTGTTCTGGCCTGCAGCTCTGTTGGCCATTTTCTGCACAGGTCTTAAAAGAAAGTCAGTCCAACATTGGGTTCCATTCAGCAAAATGGTCCATCATCATGATGCGCTGTACTGTATAACCCTTGCCCCAAATTTCTCTCTCAGTCCTCCCTAGAAACCTGGATGCTATGTTTTGTGATCAAAAAGCACCCGGAGGCAGCGATAATGCACCTAATGTATAGCATTGTTGCAGCCGAACCGCTGTGGAAAGCAAGAAAAAAAAAACAGACCAAAGAGCAGAACAAAAATGTTTCTAGAAAATTCCTTTCTAATTGAGGCGTATGCTGTGGACATGACAGATAAATTAGCCATTGTCAAGGCATCCAAGCTGCGGTGCGTCATGTACGGTTCAGCTTGTGTGTTATTTGTCTGAGCATTTCCAGCGGAATGTTATTTGTTTGTGGTTGCGTCTGATGTTTATCCTGCATTCACTTCAAACTCAGAAACTAGAACCAATACGAACAACGGTTCGCTGTTCCAGCAGAGCTAATCATACTTTTAACATTAAACAGAAATGAGCCCCAAAGGTGAATTTCATGCCAAAAACTGCAATCAGATTCTGTCAACAACTCAATAAGTCCACCAGTTCAGAAGATGCTGTCATGTTGCCAGTAATGTCGCTGCGCAGTAGACACCGAAGCAAACATTAAAACTAGAAAATATACCTAAAACCAACCAAACTATTAATACAGGAGTGAGCAGAAGACATTGATTATTAATTACACACTGCCCAGAGCACATTTAATTCAAATTCAGTATGTGTTTACAGTGTAAAACAGAAGTTTAAAACATTCACATATACTGTAATGGTACTAAAGTTGCATTAAAACTCCACTGAAGAACTGAAACCCTGCCTCATGTGTCAGTGTCATCTTTCCTCTACATTAGGGGTGATACTGATACTGGAGTTTCGGTGCTGATGCCAATTCCAATATCAAGGTGATATATATCCATATGTAAGATTATAGTTTTTTCCTGAATATATACAGTATAAACATATTTTTTGCAATGATTTTTCAAAAGTGGTTATCAAACACTTTTGACACGTTACAAATATATATAATGCAGGCAGTATATTTCACTGTTTATTGTCCACACGGACACCAGTGCACAAACATTTAATCTAAAAATAATAAATTGGGCATAATTCAATCCATACACGGGATTCTATTGGTCACAACTTTTTGAAAACAGTCAGTATTGAGAAGTATGTATGAAACCATATAACTTTAAACAGGAAACAGGAAGACTTCATTTTATTATGCTGATGCATTTTTTTTTTAGTTCCACTCATTAAGGAGAATGACAACAATTTTGTGTCTGGGAGTGTTTCGTGTTTCGTTCTCCAAACAGATGGCGACCACTGCCTATTGTGCCACGAGTCTAACTTTCTAAACAACTGGGCTGGGTTTACAACAATAAGTACAGACTGCTCGGTGGAACTTGCAGAACAAACAGAACCGGCTCAACAGAAGCTTTGTGAAACGGAGCCAAACTTGTGAAGTGATGCAGCTGTTGAGGGGGACCGAGTGTGGGCTCTGAGGGCCTTGTTTGGGAGGGGTGAGCAGCATCGGATGTGCTAAAGCGAGTCTACTTTTACTTTCCCGCCTTGTGATGGGCAGTTGTAGTTTTTTTTTTGTTCAACAACCACAAAATGATTCTCTTACTTTTACTGAAAAACTAAAATCGAGTGTGGAAAAGCTCACGAGGAGGCACGGACTTATTAACACAACATAGTGAGGCAGCTGTGTTGAAAGGAGATGATGAAAAGGTGCCAATGAGTCATGTGGAGTTTCATTGTTAAATAAATAGCGAGGGAGCGTAACACCACCTCACCCAGTACCCCCGTAGCTGAGCCCTTGTTGGTACTCGCCCCGCAATCCCCTCAGTGGGAGCCGACGTGTCCCAGTCAGAGCTGCTGGCCATGTGTCTCTAAATGGAAGTAAGTGTAATTACAGGATGACGAAGGCAGGTAGCAGCACAGCCAGGCAATCATTTCCCCCTGATTGAGACAGAAAGTTAAGGTCTGAAAGGCCATCGGAGTGCGAGCCCACGGCAGGTGCAATCTGACGCCTCAATAAACCCGGCTGAAATTAGAAACTTCTCATTCTGCTGTGCGCCTCCCAGACGTGGGAGTGACGCTTTCATTGATAGATAGAGCCAGAGCTGGTATGATGATATCTTCTTTAATGTCAATAAGGCTCTCCCATGTTTCTGTTAGCGCTCCCCACTGCAACATTAATCACTTTGAAATAGGTAAAGCTGAGCCAAGTTATTCGATGCATATGATGTAATTGAATTTATTTATTTATCCAAAGCAATAACGGAATGTATTTCCCAGGCGGGATGTGAGGGTTGCATTTCACTGAACCGAGCGGGAGATTTACTGTGCATGAGCACAATTACAAGCATACCACCAAAATTCATACATCAGACTGAACAGATAATCCAAATTAAATCTGTTTTTTTAATTTTTTTCTTGCACCCTCTGAGTCACTGCAATAATGCAAAATGTTTTGTAACTAATTAATCATGACTTGTGTTTGTCTCAGAAGAATAAGTACACCTTAGGCAATATAAATCATCTCCGCCGGAGATTGACACTGATCGTCCTAATCCCTTTATGTGTTCCGCATCTCTTCCAAGCGCTTGCAATCGCATGCTGCATAGACACAGTGCAGTTAAAACAACAGAGACACATATTGTGATTTACAAAGAAGGAGTTAAATGTGATGCTTTGCATTGTTTTCAGTGTTTCCCCTCGGCAGAGTCTCGGAGGGGCCGGACGGGTCGTCACCTCCCGCCGTTGTGACGGTTTAAGGGCGAGCAGCACCACGTTGCACTGCTGGCTTGGTCATGAGCTCACGTTAGTATCCTTACTACTGTCAGTAGAAGCTGGTATCCTGCTTTGGTCTTCAGCAGTTTGAAGTCAAGGTTTGTCCATTGATAGCTTAACTTTAGGCTTTCGTTGCACTTTTTTTTTTTTTTACAATCACGTAACGAATGTAGTTCGTCAACTCAAGCAACGTTCACCCGTCTCCACCTTCTGCTCAGAAAAAGACAAATTAGCGCGACTTTCAATGACGGAAAAAAGCATGCGCGACTCTCACTAAGTTGAAATGAAACGGGTGCACAGGAACTAAGTAAATAAATAGTAGTTACTCGATGTAACTGCAGTTCTATGAGTATGTTTGTATTTTGTTTCTCTTGGGGGACGGGGGTGTGTGGGGGTGTGTGTGTGTGTGGGAGGGGGGGGTGTTCCCCATTGGCAGGGCGGCCGGCTTCAGAAGGAAACATGAAGCCTTTTCACAGACTGTTAA
This sequence comes from Embiotoca jacksoni, assembly GCF_022577435.1. Taxonomy (NCBI): domain Eukaryota; kingdom Metazoa; phylum Chordata; class Actinopteri; family Embiotocidae; genus Embiotoca; species Embiotoca jacksoni. The sequence goes on along the minus strand of NW_027185447.1, from coordinate 19,725,768 downwards.
TAACTGTGCAGACATCTCTCACATGCTCGACACTACAAGAATTTAAAGGGTCACTTCATCCAAAATGACCACTTACCTCAATTAGGATCTAGCCATGCAGAAAGACCGGTTACATCTGTCTGACTTTTCAGATGTCCGTCTTTGATATTTCCCTCCAATACACAATACAGAGGTGAACGGTATTTCATTTCCATAGGGGACTGTTTCTTTTGTACAAAGCAGTTCCAATGGAAAATGTTCATAGTAAAGACTTAGCATTACTTCACGTACCAGAGGTATTGTTGCTGGAGAGAAACGCTGCTTTAGATTTTTTTATACAGTAAGTCACAAATTATATTCCATTCCCTTCCAAGGTATTGCAGGGTATTGTGTGTGTGTGTGTGTGTGTGTGTGTGTGTGTGTGTGTGTGTGTGTTTTGGATGAGCTGAACTTTAAAGGCACAAAATGGTTGGAACCTGCTCTCACTCTCAAACTGTCCAATCCTTTAGGCCTCCCCCATACAGAAAGCTGCACACAATAAAAGATAAAAGCCACAAACCCGGCCAAGTCTGTGGGCATTCAATTTGAATGAGAAAATTAGTCCAAATCTAGTGCTTTCTTCCTGTCGGTGGAAATTAAATTGAAAAAACAGAGCCCAGCAGTGTCAGACATTTTACTTTAGCAGGTAATTTAATTTTTCATGGAAATACACCCAATGTTTGGGGAAGTTTTTGTAAGCAGATTAAGAGGTGCACTTAGCTGCATATGGGTAGCAGGAGTGTGGATGTGGGTGACACAGTGGGATGCGAGTGGTGTGGAGAACTCACTGGCATTAGGCAACAGCCTCCCCGGGCGACATATCCTCCTCTACATTAACCCCGTGCTGTGAGACACACTGCTGATGCTGAGCCTACAATTAATGAAGAGTGATAGAGAGAGACAGGAAAAAAAAGAAGTGTGAGGGCTGTGTGGGCAAAAGGAAAGGCCAAGGTTGAGTCAGGAGTCGTCAAAAAGGGATTTTTTTTTATTTTTTTTTTTTTTTATGTTTGTCGTCAGCAAGTGTGATCTTATTTATTGCTGTGTTGGACACTTTGAATTTAAAATGATTTACAAAGCACTTTCAAAAGGAAGGATCCTTTATGTAGTTTTCTAAATCTGTGAAACATAACAGTTTAGTTGCTTGCGAAAAGTATTGTTTCCTTTATAATCATTACTCGTAAATTTTAAATTTATCTTCTTGTTCAAATCCTAAATTGTCTTAACTAAGAATCATTTTTCCAGACAGTTGTGTTTTATGCATCTCCAAGGTTTGCCTTCTACCTGTAGTATAAACTGACAATTTAGCAAAGCCACAAAAAACTATCTTCCAAATGCCTTTAGCTCTTCTCGTAAACCTTTCCATGCAGGTGATTGAAATTCTCTTGTGTAGAATGATATGAACCTTCAAATTAAGAATGGGTGGATAGAGATACATTTATTTAGTTTTAAGTTGGTCACTGTGAGGACTGTGACGCAATGTCTAAGGCAGAATTTGGAGTTGTTCTCAAGTGGCAGCGCTGCGTCATCACCCGTTTGGTTTGTGAAATACCATTTTGAAGCCTCAAGTCTGGCATTTTGGTCGTCCCCATTATTGGTTGTTTTGGAGCCAGAAGTGACCGTATTTGGACGAGCTGAGGAGAAGCGAGCGGCTTTGCCCCGCCCATCTCTAGTGGAAACCTGACTGCACCCTAGTCTGTCAATCAGACCAGGAACACCCCCAAACAGACCCCTCTTTGAGGCCTCATATCTAATCAATTCTAGTATTAGTTTTAGAAGGACCACCAGAATACTGATCAGAAGGAGAGAATTTACCCGATGACACCACAATGACTGGAGGAAGAAATGTATTGACTTTGTATTTCATAAGAGACGTTGATGCTTTTTGAAATGGAGTCTATTGGAGGCAGCCCCGAGTGGCCTTCGAGGTACACTTCTGCATTGGCTTCACTTTTCAGACCCAGAGATTATGTCTATTTCCATATACAGACTATGGTTGTCGCCAGTTGGGAGCAGCTGGAAATATTGGTGCAATGATTGTTTGTTGCCGCACCAGAATCATTTGGCCTCAATCTAATAGGATGCAGACTGGTTATCAAGTTGTATCCTGTACATAGGTTGCAGTGGTAGGTTCTCAGGTGGTAACATAACTCGCCCAATATGTGTAACTGACTGTTTAGAATGAGCGTGATGCATTTAAGTAGTACAAAATCAAACCCCTCTGACATCCATCTAATACATGTATTGAGAGCACAAAAGCGATGGAGTTTGTCAAACATAGATAAAATGGCAATGAGGAAAATGTTCTGGGGAGATTTTCTGAAATAGCCGTCACTCCCGAGGGCAGAAAGGCCTCATGAGCAGCAAAAATAATGGGCCATAGAGGACGATGAAGATTTTAAAGTACCAAATGGGTGGAGAAGCACTTCGCTTCCATAAAATCAATGTAGCCTGAGGATGAGGGAGGAAATGGGTGCCAAGCATTGGAATGACTTGACTGCTGTCTGGAGACGAGCACTCAAAATTTGACTTCGCTGATCAATACTACTGATTTATATAAAAAAAAGAAAAACGAACAGAGCATTCAAATTTAAAAATAAACATTACAGACACATGTAAAGACTTCATCATTTAACTGGAAGAATCATGTGCACTGTGGTTTTTTTTTTCATCTGTGTTTGTGTGACCCACATCCATCCTGATGCAGTGTAATAGCTCTTAGCTTGAGCTATAGTATAAACCTCTACAGATGAATGAATGCTTTTTTCCAGATGATCACCTGTAATTGCACAGCTCAGTGTGACACCGACAGGCTTTACCTTCCTTGGACCCACAGGAGCATCGGGCTGATGGCGTCTCAGGAGACAGCGGGTGTAGGAAATGTGTTAAATATTGGTCAGGTTGTATATGTAGTCAAGGTCAAAAAGAACTAAAAAAAACATCATTCTTCACGGCTTAAGTTGCAGAGGCATGCTATCAAAGAGCAATGAGTTGAGTGCAGCCATGTGAAAAGTAAGGACTTGATGGTTTTTCATTTTTTACCTCTGCCTTTTTCCAGCGCCAATGAGGAATTCATGCCCTGTGAGCAATTGAACATATCTATACAAATGTGAAGAGACAGATTTGCTAAGCACTACCAGCAAGGTTATGTAAAAAAAAAACAGAGGGTGGGCAGCGCAGACACAATTTGTCACCAGTGTGCAACGTTTCCGTGCAAACCACTTTTCAAGTCAAGATAATGAAGAAGCCCCCCACCCCAAAAAATACACACACACATACACACACACACACACACTTTGTCTAAAACACTACATCAACTCTCCTCGAGCTGTCATGATTGGAGACACCCAGGCAGTGGCATCTATTCACAATCAATTCAAAATGGTCCCTGCCACTTTTATTGAATTTCACATCAACAGAAGGGACAATTAAGATGATGAGTTTTGGTGGGCGGACAGTTGAAGAAAAAAAACGTGCCCACCAGCCAAACTGTCCCTCCACAGCGTGCATTGCCTGATGGGTAAGGACTGTGTGGGATTGGACACGTTGGTGGCATTCAGTAATGCGGCAGAGATGCTCATGTTGCTGCCTCGCTCTGGAACAGTGAGGAGGGTGGCGTGTCAAAGTGATCGTGTTGGTGGAGAGTAGCCGTAAGTGATGAAAAGATATTTCAGAGTTTTCCCCATAAAATCAGAAGAAAACTGAAACGTGTCTAAGGAATAAACTTGCTGATTATTTTAAAGAGGTCTTTTTCACCATCCCACACACTGATTCCCTCTCATGCACTTCATGTGGATGTAACCGGGTAATTATACAAAATCTGTCTCCCACCTCTAAAACACACTGTTAGTTCACTGAGTTAAAGTTCCAAGTCCCTCCCGTTTCAGTTCTTCTTCTGTGGAATTAATCTCCTATAAGATAGGAAGGTGTTGTCATATTTTCAATCGAAAATGCATCCTATTGTTATTTGCCATCTATGGGTGTATTTGTGTTATTCGTTAATTTGCATTTGTTCCTACCTGGTGGTGTACGTATTTTATGCCTAAAAAGTGATTATTAAGAAACGAGCGTTGCCAGCTGAAAGGTACATTGAGCTAACTTTATTGTCTCTCTGTTTTATTTGCAGAGGGTCTGCAACGGGCATCTTACCACGCAGTTTTATTGTGTTACCTAACCTGGCTGCACCGACAGTCGTTTACAGCTTCAGTTTTCTTTGCTGTGAATACATTCTGGTAACTGGACTCGTGTTCGTGTTTGAACAGCCACTCTGAAGGGCGGACCAGTCAGCGACTGTAGTTAACCGCGTCTGTCCTGTCCCGCCCCTCCTTCACTGTGACTGGACGGCTGGTGACAGTGACGAGAGCAGCGTTAATATTTTTTAACTGTCATTGACCAGAAAAAATGTTAAAAAAAAAAAAAAAAATCTCAGAAGGTTCAGTGTTGAGTGCAAAATAAACACTTAGCACCTCGTCAAGCTGCTGGCATTTATCAAAACATTTTTTTTTTTGAATGCTGTACTCAGGAAAAAACGCTTTGGGGGACAGGGTAGGTAGTTCCAGCGGTGGCAGAGTGTTGGCCGGTTTCGCTGCATGCTGATTGGTTAATATTAACCTGAGGTCTACGCCCAGTAGGATGGAACGACTGTAAATGATTCCCTATGGAGGGTGAACAGACCCACATTCACGGAGTGAGATTGGTCCAAAAGTTACATGAATGTGTTTTGTGAATTTAAATCCATCTTTGGAGTAAATAACTTTGCACACATATTTGCATAATATTTTACATGCATTCTGTAGTGCAACTAAATAATAAGCATCCAAAACAAAGTTAACAAAGGAAAGGAATCCATGTGTTAAAAAAGAGAGCCTCTGGCAGAGCGTATAAGACGCATCTGTCAATATACAGACACAAAAACATCAAGTTTGATCATAGCCGGACATAAAACTTCCCTGAAGTGAATTGCAACAGCTCAGTTTTATTGAAAGGTCAGTAAAACACACTAAGTTATTTCTGGATAAAGAAGGATTACTGTTTTGCAAATATCTGAGATCGTCTGGTGAATGAATAAGAGATGCTTCCCTCATGACCTACAGTTCAGTGCACTCCAATAGCAGCACAGCACTGAGATCATGTTTCAAATAGAGACCGTTACAAGAGAAAGCAACAAACGCGATGACACAAACATAAAGTGCGAGCCTTGCTTTAATGGTATGCCCATGAATGGCCGGAGAAAATGGCAACGTAAGAGCCAGTTAAGGGACATCTCTCACTGCCAGCCTGAGGCGGAGGCACGGGGGAAGAGTGGCGAAAAACAGAGGAAGTCTTTGTCCTGAAAACATAGATGTTTGTGTCCAATGGACGACTTCTGGCTTCGGGGCCTTAATTTTACTCCATTAGGTGAAGTGACCTAGACGAGATCGGGGGCAAACATGCTGAAAGGACGCACTGAGAAAGGCAGAGCGGAGAGAAAAGTTGTTGTTTTTTCACAGAGGAACATCAGTCCTTGCAAAATAGCTGCTGTCTGATGGGGGCTGGCCCACAGGACAAACTTTTGTATGGGTGTTATGCATGTGTGTCTGTGATTAATTCTTCTCTTCGCGTGTGCATGTGCGTGTGTGTGTGCGTGCGTGCGTGTGTTGTCGTGGTTACATCAGCCTCCTGAGGTTTTCTCCCCAGAGATGTGTGACACAGCTTGAACTGTCCCCCATAACGAAAACGCTATGTTGGACATGACAAACACAGATTATTAAAAAAAAAAAATAACTCAGAGGGACCGAGGTGTTGTTGTTTTCTTATGTTAGCACCATGCGTGTGGAAGACGTGTACACGCGTGGGTGTAAACAGATTCTAATTATTCCTGCACTGTGTGGTTAAGTGGCTGAGTGTGACAGACACAGCTGCGAGGGTGTCAGTGGGTGTCTTGGATCGGTGGGAGGCAGGAGGACGAGGCAGCTAAAGGGCCCTGCTTGACACGCAGCACTGGCCTGATACCCCCTCCCTCCCGGCCTCCCTCCCCCCAAGCCTCCAGCCTCCTCAACGCGCTCTGATTAATGGGTCTCGTCAGGTACCGTCCGTTGCAACTCACGCCAATTAAAACATTAGGGCCTTTCCGCAGAGCCTCCTGCTCTTAAACAAACAGCGGGACCGCCGGGTCCTTCTTCTTCTCTCTCACCCCTAGGCAGGCCACTGACTCTCTCTCGCCCCAATCAGCATCCTGCTGACCCCAGTGGGAGCTCAATATACGCTTGTCCTCATCGGGGAGGACAGACAGAGAGACAAGTCTCGAGCTGGGCCCGTTAGCCTCCTGCAGCGAGAAAAAAATAGAGTAATCAAAGAGGAGTGTCAAACAATCCCTGTGTAACAGACAGCCCTCCGCAGAGAGCTCTCCCCACTCGGTGTGTGTCTCTGCCTGCAGGACACCACCGCGGGCCGGGTCTGAACCAAAGTCTTAATTGGATCGACCACTAACTGGCTTTAGCAGCGCAACAAGGGAGAAAGCAAATTACTGGCTCGACTTGATTGGATGCTTTTAACCCCGATTCTCACCAGACCCTTGAAAGTTAATTGTCTCTGACCTGTCTGCCGTCCAAGTTGAGAAACTCTCCAAACTCTGATTGAATACATTATCCTCCCTCTGAAGTGGACAGTGAAACATCTTCCTCCATGATGGAGAGTCTCATGTTTGTATAATCAACAGTAATACCTAGCTCGTGCAGCTTCAGCAGCAACCTGTCCCTTGCTCTGTGACATGCACTAATGAGATTAGCCATGGATATCAGCTAGTCACACTGTTTAGCACGGGAGAGAGGGAGGAAGATGAGCTCTTAATATGCAGTGATTTGTTCTGTGTGTCCAAGCATGTTTGTGTGTGTCGAGGTCGGGGGTCTGCCTTCACCGGCGGTCTTTATGTTTCCGTGCCCGTGGTGTTTTGTAGCCATCGCGTCGCATTAGAATGCCAGTCAATCAAGTGACGGGGGCCCTGTCTCTCATCAAGGTGCTACGCGTGATTGCCAACGCATGGATGCGCAGAAATTTGCACCTCCCCGGAGAGAGACAGAGTCCCCGCTGAGAGGGGAGGACTCATCTGTCACACAGACCACTGTGCCGATCCACGATGACAGATGTGAAAGTATGACTCAAGCAGATGACAGCAATGTACAGGAGGCTAAACAGTAAATACATGAGGGGACGATGATATACAGCCGGGAGAAAGTGTTGGTCTACATATAATGCACATTAAGTAGAACACTGACGTATGAATATTGTTTTCAATATGCCTCAAAAGGTACATTGTTTTATCAAATGTAATAAATGCCTGGAGTATTAGGGATATAATTTGTGTTAAATTAATCAAGTTAATAGTAGGGAGCCTTGGCAGAATTGTTTTAGAACTGTAAACCAAAGAACAATGACCTTCAATTAAAAAAAAAAAACTCGACTAACCCCGTTTCCTTTCTTTGTTTACGACACATGCACCAGCTTTCTATATAAAATGTTTAAACCCTGTATTCGTGCTGCTGCTGTGTATCTTCCCTGTCAGTAATCATTTTCCTTTGTTGAACCCATTCACATTTTCATCCCATTTTGCTCCCTGGTGTAGCGCCACCAGGCTTTTTGGAAGTTTGTCAAGTCCCCTGACCTGTAACAGAATGAAAAGGCGGAGGGCAGCTACTGCAGCACTCAGGACCAGAGAAATTAGCAGAGAGAGGGAGGGAGGGATGGATGGAGGAGACGAGAGGGGCCACACAGAACCGCAAGAGCGTCAGGGAGGGAGGTGTGTTTGTGGGGGTAGTGTTTTCTATGTCGCTGCAGTTCCATATTGTCCCCAGAAAATGTCACTGTGCCCTTGGGAGGCAGCGCTCCGAGGCGAGACTCATCTGTCTGACCGCATTTACCGAGATGTTCCATGGCCTGATCCCGAGGAGCCTGCGAGGCGTCCCACTGCACTCTGTCTGCCCACCAACACCCCGTACGCAGATTGTTTCCCGCACGAGCTACAATTCACTCGATCTTTCAGCCGCACAATGATATTTCTTCAGAAAAGTCTGTATTCACTTTGATTCATAGTCGATAGATTTCTAGGTATACAAGCAGCCAGCTGGGCAGCTTGGACGTAAACTTTTGGAAAAGTTAAAGGTGAATTGCACATTTTGAATACTGAGTTTTTAAAAAGGTAAATAAAAAAAATAAAAAACAATGAACATGATAAAAAACAAGCTACTGTACTATTTACTTCAATGTTTGCAATTCCAGTATCTTATGAATAATTATCTCCACTGGTTGCATCAGTCGTCTGTATAGTATGCAAATGTATGATTGTACTCAACTGTGCACCATTAATGCTCCATCTCACAAATGTCTGGGAATGTTGCACTTGTTAGCTTCTCATCAAACAAGAATAAAGTATGTGCATACTTTGTGCATCCAGAACCATGTTATCATTTACTTTTGCACAAATAACAGATTTTTCTACTTTGAATCACAAAAAAAAATACTCTGATTGGCCACAAGACAGGTATTGCAGATAAATTAAGAGTAAGGAATAGTTGGAGTTGTGAAACTAACACAATGAGGTTAAGGAATGATTGTAGTTACAATTTTACTGGTATTTTCCATCCCAATTTAATACACGTTCATAAAAATGATGGCTGTGTATCCTTACTGCCGTTTTATTTGACTCTAAATTGAGATTAAAGATGAGAATGAGTCTTGATTACAAGACAAAGCTACTCATACTGAATAGTTATAACAGTAAATGGAAAATGATTGAATTCAAACAAACACAACAAACATGAAAACATACGTGCATACAGCTGCTGCTATTCCCAGAGGGATGAATCCCATATTAGTAATGCCAGTTTGTGCAACACAAGCTTTTGATATGAACACTGAGCCAGACATCAATTCTTATTATTATTGTGTTTTTTTTCCAGGGATTCCTAGAATGGCTTGTGTTCATAAATTAGTACATGAATACAAAAAAAATGTGAGTAATCCTCTAATCTAGTACATTTTTGTCATGCCGAAAGGCAAGCTGCGTTCACTGCAAAAGGATTAAAGCAGCTCATTAAAGAGAGGCACCCATGATTGAAATAGGCCAAGAGCTCGTTTTTTTCTCTGAACCAAATTGAAGACAAAAGGAGCTCAAGGAAATGAATGGTTTATCAGGTCTGGGCAGAACCCTCATCTTGTCTACCGTAAGCCCCGGACACGACATCGGCTGCATCGACTCGGCTGAGCACGGAGATTAAATGGCTTATTGACTGCGACAGGACAGCGGCATCAAAAATGTAGACTTGTAAGAGGGAGTCACCTTCAGATGTCATCCAACCAAAGAAGTCTTTGAGACACAAAACGGATGCATCAGAGGGGTTCGCACGCCAACATTTGATTTTGTTTTCAGAGTTCAAACAGAGCCGAGTCTCATCACGCACTTTGATTTTGTCATCTTCAATATTTACCTCCCGGTGAATGAGGCTTTTTCAGAAAAGCACGAAGACCTTATTTTAAATTTCAGTCGACAGCACAACATATAGAAGCAGCTTTACACTTGAGGAATGCCTCTTTATTAAATGTTGAAATGCCATCTTTCCCCCGTCCTCCTCTGAAAGATTCATAAAGGCCAGTTAGTGACTGTAGCACCTCTGAGAACAGATGGACTTATAGTCTGAAATGTGATGTAGGAGGTTTGTCTGTGTAGCAGCTGATCACCCAACTCGACCCCTGAAATCACTGACATTAGCTCCATATGTTTCTTCCCTATACTTTATTGGAGGGGGTGAGCGTTAATAATTTATGGGGACTCGGGGGTATCCATGGACGCCAGATTGAATTTTTCAAATGCAGTTTATCGGGCACTTGCAGCTGGGGGCCTCTCGAAGGTGCATTTTGTAGCTTGTCAATATGCTTTGCCGGTACAGGCTGTGACACTAAATTAAATAGGTTATTGACTGGCAGGTGAGTTGGCAATAAGGGCTGCTAGAATGCGCACTCACTAGCTTACTGACCCCAACCTGCTATGAATCAGTGGTCCATAAATCAGAGCATAATAGATCCTAATTTTGGTCTTGTGTTTCTCTCGGCATCCTTTCTTTGTTTTTAATTTGAACTGATGGTAATCCCACGGCTCAGCTCAGATTTACAGAAGCAATAACGACGGAAATGCCACCGCATCTCCCAGGACGCTCATCATCTGCTCACTGGGTGTGTGTCTTTTGAAGTGGACAACACGTGAGCTTTGTCATGTATTTGTTGATTGCTTCTTGATATAGCTCAGGTCAAAGATAACACAGTCTCTCATAAACAAGTCAATTTAGAGATAAGGTGGGAAATAATTTTGTAAATGTCATACATGGTCAATTTATATTAGATGTCTGTACTTAATGTCATTAACACTGTCTAAGTGCATCAGATTGTCCAGTTGTGTCCAAAAGGCCAAAAAATGTATAATGTCGTATCCAGAACTGTATTATCATTTATTTTTGCAAAAATATTTTTTTCTATTGTGAATTACGTATTGGCCAAGAGACAGTTATTGCAAATAAATTACATGAATTGTAATTCCAAAATGAACCCTGAATGAAGCCTGAACATATCAGGTAATCTACACGTCTACGAACTCCTTTGCAAACTATAGGACACACCACTTCCTGCGACTCCATTTTGGCATCCATTATAAATTGTTAGGAGCAAATTCATCCACACGGATGCAATTCTGGACAATTCTGGGCTGGAAATAAGTTACAGACACTAATAATAAGGATGGCAAATGGCCATATGTTGCCTGGCCTTACTTTGCACCCGAGTCTTTGGTCCATAAAATTAGTAGCGTGGCCATAGCCAGATGCAGTGCCTTATGCACCATGCTGAACACATCCTCAACCTAACCCAATGCCGTTTTTAAATTTTAACACCTAAAAATGTCCCTGATTATTTTTCAGCTGCAGCGGTATAAACTTTCATCTTGCTGCAATTATTTGTGTTGCGGTTGTCATGAATTGTGTTTTGTGAATATATTGTATATACATTTTTAAAGAAAAGACACACGCTGGACTTTTTCTTTATGTATCCGGATAACCACTTTATCTAAAGGCCTGCTTTTGTTTAGCTTGAAGCTGCAGGTAACGGCCACATCTGTAGTATATTTTCCATGTCCCCTTTCAGTGTTTTACTGTTGCACCTCTACGTTCACACCTGGAGAAGCCATCGCCAAAGTATACATCTAAAAATAAATAGTGCATCCTTATTTTCTCAATACTCCTGCGCCCCTGCGGATAGGTGCAATATCATCAGGCCATTCCTATGGAAATGCACCACTGTTAGAGAAACAGAATAGCGGGAAGACAAACACAATTACTGTGAGATGCCATTTTCCACATTCTGCCGACCAATCTTGGCAGCGGTGTGTTTGATCGATGCGAGGCCACCTGCCATGCCGTGAGGTGTGCTTAGACGCTGGAACATGTTGCCAGCCAGATGTAATCTGCTTAATGTTGTGTAGATATTGCTGCTATAATGACAGAATATCACGTTGCAGGTTTCCTCTGGTGCAGCAGAGGAGCAGGGGGAAGATGCCAGGAGGGTGAAGTGAAATGGGGAGAGTGGAATGTCCAGCTGGAAAATAGGAGGAAGGATGCTGTAATAAATCAAGAGTGGAAGCTGAAACTGTGCAGTACTGTCGCTCATTGCACAGAGGCAAACATAAAAGCAAAAAGTGTGTAAAAACACACACTGTTTCTCCACCACAGCGATCGCGCAGCTGGGTCCCCAGTTAAACCAGTCCAGATAAGGAATGACATCATAGTTTAGTGGTGACACCAGCTGCTGCACAAATGGCAAATGTAAGGTTGGAACTTACAAGCAGGGGTGTGCGATATCCACTGACTGTATAAAAAAAGAGGACGTAGCTTCCGGGTCTGAAAAATGAGGTGCCTCAAGCTGCAATACCACCGAGTGCCACTAGAGGTTAGTTTCAAAATGCCTCCGGCTCCATAGACTCCCATTCAACGTCTCATAAAACTTTCCGTCAATGAAATTATTGAGGTTTCATAACGGCCGTTCACAAAACGACGGGCGACGTCACTGTCGGTTGCCGCTTGGCCAAATTGTATCGTTCACGATAACACTGGTACAATTCTTCTGACGATAGAAAAAAGGCGTATTGCGATAAATGCAATTTCCGGCCTGTTGACATAATGACATCATAGTTACGCAGTGGAACGTTTGCAGCTTATCCAGCATGGCTGAAAGCCGCTGTATTCCACTGGCTATTTGACGGCCTTGAGGCTCCGCCCCCAAAGCTGCACACACACAGAGCTCCACACACGTAGGGCAGCAGTCGCTCAGGTAAACAAGTCGACTCGTTACAAAGTAAAAGTCAACAGAAGCCCAGAACAACGTCGGTCCTAAACATCGTTTAATCTGCCGGCAGTGGCAACTAGAAAGAGATAATTTTTGTTCCTACTGAATTTTTGAAGGCATAATATCCCATTTATGCTGACATATTACAATTTTTGTTGTTCAAATGGTATGTTATTAAAGTTAATAATGAAAATATTTTCATTATTTTGTCATTTCGTCAAGAATATCGTTATCACTCAAACCCCTACTTACAGCCCTCAGGCAACAGTTTGAAATTCAGTTTGCATTCAATAATCTAAAAGTAATTATAGTAAAACGATATCGATGAAAGGCTTTTTAACTTTCTAATTCTCCTCTCATCCTTTCCTGCCACCACTTGAAACAAACAAAGCATTATGGCCGAGAGAAGCCAGACTAAGCAAATAGATTTTTAAACATGTATCTCCTCCTCTCTGCTGCCTTTTTTGTATTTACTTTTAATTTGTATTGATCTTTCACCTGCACCTCAATTTTGCTGATGTCAGAGAGGTGAGGGAGCATTACAATATACAATACTTTTCTCTCCTCCCTTATCGTGGAGGAAATGAAAAGCAAATGGCACCTTTGTCCGGGACGTGAGATCGTCCAGGCGGAAGAGCTTTGAAGCGCGGGGTGAAATTGAAAAGGTTGCAGGTTCACATCCCTGGACAATGACAGCCCCTCTGCCTCCACTCCTGCAGCTCACAGGAGATTAGAAGAGCGAGAGAGATAAGGAGCAGCATTGGCTAAATGTTTTTTTTTTTTTTCTGCTTCTTCTTCTTCTTCTTCTGGGCTGGACAGATCGAAAAGACTGAAGTGCTCCAGTTAGCCAGAAGACAGACAAATAGACAGAGACAGACTGGCAGAGTGAGGACACAAAGTGAATCATTCAGAACTGACCTTGACTTGATTACACGTAAACTGGTCTGCTGGTTCAAAGATATATATATATATATATATATATATATATATATATATATATATATAAAAAGCTGGCTACACAAGCTCAATAATAAAACAACATAGTTTCAGAGAAGATATTTAAACATTATGTATTATTTGGTTAGAAGTGGAGCAAATATGTCTGAGGTAGTGACAATATTTTCATTCAAATGGTCAAGATTTAACTCGACTTGTAGAGCATTTCTTAGGCATAGTGTACATACACACACACAGTGCACACAAATTCTCTTGAGCAGTGCAACTTCTTTGTGCTTTTCCTGACCCACATAAAATATGATAATGCATGCAGTCAGCCTGCAAAATAGGTGAGGCTTTAGGGAAATGATGAAGGACCACAGTGCAGTGAAGGCCACCAACACACGCTGCTACTTCCAAGACACCCTGCAGCTCCCCTGAGATCAACGCCGTCCCCCTCACTCACTCTGCAGGCCACTCAGCCTCCAAATTAAAAACTAAATGAGCCGCTATCATTTTTGCATCTATAATTCTCTGTATATTCGTAGTACGTCCTCAAGATCTATCCTCGGCTGTTTGTCTTTCCTAAACCGAACGGCTCAGCGATGCGAAGGAAATATTGTCCAATTTATGGAGACTGACAAGACTTTCAGGAAACAATTTTTCCAGTATAAACAGTAGTTTATTCTTGAATATTTCCGAGTGATTCAAACTGAAGCTGCCTGATACACATACTGTATATTCCACATTTTCAAGGCTACAGTCTCGTTCCGCAACATTACCATATTTGCTGTCAGAAATGGCTTAAATGCGGAGCTCATCACTCCTCCATCCAGACTTACACTTCATAATATAGCAGGATGAAAAATGTCCACACACCTCCTATCTCACAAGCAACCAATCAATTTCACTAAGGACTTGCAGAGAAAGAGAGAGAAGGGCTGAATAGGGGGAAGGGAGAGCAGAGGAGCTGCACTAAACATGCCTGCATTTCTATTTGCATGAAAAGAGAATTATTAAAAATCAACTTTTGGCAAAAAAGAAAGTGTGTTCTTTCCACTGGGCCTTGTTCTCTCATCTCCTGTGTCTTCTGCGGGTTTGGACCCACCTGATGTTTGAATTAGTAGGTTTAAATGACAGGGCCGCCTCAGAAGAGACGCCCACAGGCCCCGCTCTCCCAGGGTTTCAAAGGCCCAGCGACCTGGTTGCTGTCGGCTGTCAGGGAGTAGATGGGAACGTGTGGCGGGGGAGATAACCTGTACGGGACGGAGCCCAGAGTCGTGTGCTTCTTTGACAGGCTTATTAACGGGAAACCGCCAAGGAAAAAAGCCCCTATCGGCAGAGGGATCAGGGGAGACGAAACCTTCCCTTATCACCAGGACACCAGGGATTAAAGCCTGGCCTGCTCTGATAAATTAATTATTCTCTCTTATCTGTCATGTTTAAAGACTGTCAGACAAACCCACCTGGAGCCACAGAGCTGGACAACCTATATGCCACAATGAGAGAAAGGAACATGCAGTCTATTCCAGATTTGCTCATCCTGTTTCCTCGCAGTCTGCTGTCTGTCTGAAAACAAAGACGGAAAAGGTTTAAGATGCCTTTTTAAAGTCTTTTCAAACTAATTTCGGGCCATAAACTTATGTGCACAGCACTAACTGAAGGCTTCTCTGAGCACAATCAGCTACCTGGCAGCTACTAGTTAGCTTGCTAGCAGCAACATGTAATGAGAATATAGTTTCAATGTGAGGCATTTAGGGAACATCGGTAAATTGTGGCGTTTAGCAATAGTTTCCGTGTGAGGCGTTTATTCTTAATATTTTAATGATTGTTGAAATATTTGAAAATCATGTCCCATCACTAATCGGTTCCCGTATAGATTTTTCTTTTTACCAATATCCTGCCTTAATCTTGTCAGCATAGTTTCCATACAGAGTGGGCACACAAGCATTTAGCAGCCAAAGTAACGCATTTAACAACAGAATAGAGCCAAAAGGAGAATACAAATCGGACAAACATTCATCTGGTGGCCAGAAACACAACTTACAGAGAATACTAATGTTGCTCTGTATCCACCGTTTCTGCTGAATGTGTAAATATGCAATAATAATAGGTGATAATACACAGTACGTCAGTATTGTTTCCTCCAAGTGACCAAAAACAATTGTTACTATATAAGTAAGTCTTAGTCATATTCATATATTATTACTGTATTATACTGTGCCAACTTAAATTTAAAAAAAAATGTTATGACTTGTAAATGCTCCAAACACTGTTGGGTAGTTAAAACAGTCTAAATGATGAATAAAGGCTTGTAGTATGATGAGGTGCCCTCCATTTTCATCTCCAGGATGGCAACGATCTTTACCGTTTTTTCACATTAAGGAACAATGAGGATGACGCAGGGCAAAATTAAAAAAGTCATAAATCAGTTTTGTCCTTTTTGGAAGGGATACGAACAGAAACCATAAAAAACTCATCATAATTCCTGCTCCTCTGAACATGCTTACCATTAACACAAGGAGGTCCTGGATGCAGAGGCATCCACTGTCTGTGTCACAACATGCCCTTTAATGTCCTTGAGGGAGTTGCTTGAAATCTGTCAGTGGTGCTCACCTCCCGCCCGACCGGGGCAGAGAGGCAACAGGGTACCTGGTGGGTGATTGACAGGCTGGGTGAATCAGGGGGCTCCACTCGCCCCTCTGCAATAATAGCAAAATGTGAATGCCGGGAATATTAATGCCCTTCATATTTTATTAATTCTAAATCCGTAGGATATCAGCTTAGTGCTTTATGAAAAGAAAACATCAATCCTGCAGAGGTAATGAGCACGGGGGCAATTTGGGGGAAAGGGAGGAAGAGCGAGGGGAAGAGGGAATGTGAACCCCTCTAGTTATGTACTGAGGGAGATTGAGAAAACTAATATTTGGCCGTCCGCTGTCGGGTATCGTTCGTTAAATGACTGCGCCGCGGGGAGGAAACACTGCACACTGGCTATTGCTGAGGTGTCTTATCCTGCTAAATATGACGATTTGTACACATTCGGTGCGAATGGCTACAAGCCTGTGTAGATCCCTGTCTGTGTGTGTGTATGTGTGTGTATGTGTGTGTTTTATTTCCCTGATTGAAGTGTGGGGGCTTTGTTATTCTCAAAGCTTGTCACATATTTTAAAGCATCAAATTGACACGACAGCGCGCCAACTGCATTAAGAGTGACATGTGGTTTCATAAAAGCATGCATATGGAACGGTAGGAAAAACGCTGTCAAGGTCACGGCAAATAAAACAGCCTGCCGAAGTGGTACAAAGTCACTGAGGGCGTTTCACACCAGCTGGCTGAAAAGAAGTCAAAAGTACAAGTTTAATGAACTACAAAGAACTTGTCATTATAAGTTTGCATCTCAATGGGACATCACATTAAAAGCTGATCACTCGAGTGATGGCTTTTCCCCGTGGAATTCATCTGTTGAGGAAAAACAACGGCGTGTCTGCCTGCAGGGCCGAACTGTAAAAACTTTCCCCATGATGTCTCCACCAGGAGATGTCCATAGATTTAATGTGAACAGGTGGCTGTCTCGGTTATGCTGTTAAAGGCCCGGGCAATGGGTACGATTATGTGACGTGAACAGATGGAATAATGACAACTGCCATTTACCACTACCACTACCACTCACCATCATTGTCTTACAGTCACGGTTTCAGAAAGACCTGATTTTGCATATGGTGTGTGCAAGCCCCACTAATTAAATGATAGATGTTTAGTATTCTCTGGGGCAGTACATTGATTCCAAATGGGTAAAAACAGACAGTTTAATAGTTTATGGCTGCAGCCTTCAGTTGCCTGTTTAAGCCGGTCTTTATGGCTCAACATAAAACATCTGGAACATATCCGAGTCGGTCTCTCTGCTGCTGCCATTATGAGTCCAGACTATCCGACTTCCTCCTCCTGTGTATGTTTGGATGGCTGTAAGCTTGATAGCAGACCAAATACTTGAGAGCAATAAAAGTGATACATTACTTCCGGGTGATTCGATGATAGTTTCGGCTCTTTTGCTCAGCAATAATAAATAACATTCTGAGATGATGCCACTAACCCATTCACATCCCACATCAGTCAGTCGATGTACCTCTTTTCTCTTTCTTTCCACTGCTTACACATGTTAAACATCTGGATGCACTCATAGAACTTTTGTGGTCTTTTGGGAAGATGACTTTTAGTACCAATAGGGTTAAGTTACGTTTTACACACTAACTGACATGGGCACCCCAGGGTGATAGCAGCACAGACACGGCACTGTAAATATACTGCAATGATTTTGGTACGCTTTAAAGGCTCTCTTGTTATATTGAGATTCAAGGTACAGTATGTGCACAGGCGCTATCTGCCGCATAGGGTCGTCATCATGTGACTCTAAAGAAAGGTTTTACGTGAATTGGCAAGCAAAGTGGACTCTAATGTCCAGTAGCTATGACACTGCATTTTTTTTTTTTAAATGAGAGAGGTAAAGGTATGTGTAAGGCATTTTATTTTATTTTAAATTACCTGTATACAATTGAAAATTGCCTGGGTCAGTGGTTCAAAATTTTGAAGGAAATACAGTTCCTACATAGACTGTACATAAACGTGGATATTTGTACTGTATATAGTAAAGTGTGTGTGGGGGGGAGGGGGTGGGGGAGAGTAGAGGAGGGTGCTATTGGTAAGAACTTTTTAAATTACATTAATACATGACATTTGCCAAAAAATACAATAAATATAGCAGCTGTTCTGCTCGAGCACTGTATGGTGTGAAAGCCCTATTGTTATCATCATTATTACTGATATTTTGAAGTTAGTTTGGGAAATGCTCTGGCATTTGAATCAGTCCTTTAGTGAAATTTCGTTTCCCTCCCATTGAACACACCTTGGACTTAGGCCAGACCCTTAATTCTCCATCATATATTTATATGGGAGAGTCATTTGGAGCCAGGGAGTAGGTCAAATGGGCTAAACAACATGGTGAATAATTTAAGATTCTATTAACATTTAAATTTGACATTGATTTGACACAGTCAGCCCTCTGCTAAGTGACAAGAAATAGCAAGATTGGGGAGAAAAAGAAGCTGTGCAATGGTAATTGTCCAGATGGTGTTTTTATATAATTATTCATTTCCGTTAGTTTTTCTTAGATCTCGAAGCGTAAATAGTCATTTCTGATTCATTTACGTGGATATGGACTTCTTAAAAGTCTGTGTTTCTTTCTGCTCTGCAACCCACATGAGTCAGACAGAAATAACCTTTTCGAAGGCCAAGGAAGAGTGACACCAAGTCAAACAGAGTAGGTGTGTGTTTATGTGCGTGTTCATATGAGAGATCACAAATCAATAGCTCGGGGTCATCTTCTCGAGACGATCGCAACTTTGCAGATAAAGCAGCACAGGCGAGGCAACCTCATCGCCTTTTAAAGATCTGTTTACACAGAGACAAAGGCGGGGAGGAGAGACCTTTTAATAGGACAGACCTGCCACTTGCATTGAGGTCATTGAATTTAGAACTTGTATTTACTGGACAGATGCCTGGTTGGTTCAAGACTGCTCAGTTTTTGTACTTAGATGTAGACCAGCTCTGTTGTGTCTCGATATTATAATGTAAGAAAAATGAATTGTAATGTCCCGAGTGTGACTGCCGCTTAAGATTCCATACATGAGTCATGATTAAAAGATATTTCAGAAGTTGCAGTCATTAGCATTCAGACAGAGACGCTGGCATTTACCTTGCAGAATATGAAATGGACTTGTTCAAGAAAGGTTTGGTAAATACCATTCAAACACATAAACAATACTAACATCATAAATGGATTCAACACTAGAAGAAACAAAGAGAAATGTACAAAATCAGCAACACAAACCAAAATCAACTGAGTAAAAGATACAATAAACCACAGACTGTTTTCGATCCTACCAAGCAGTCCTATACTATGTAATCAAACTGCAAGAGAAACTACATGGTGTCACTCTGCTTCTGTGTATTGCTTTAAGGCGGAAGGCAAGTTGGATGTCTGTCAAGAGTGTCTGCAGATTCTGCAGTGCTAACAAAAGCAGATGAAATTACTTTTTTCTGGGTTATGAACAATGAACAATGTTTGTCCAGCTTGATCAATGTCAGTCAGAGCATTGGGACTTGAATTTGAGATTTATTTTGTATTTTTTTTATAAAAGCAAAGAAAGAGAAAATAGTGCTGGCCACAATCTGAGAATCAAAGCTGTTTCTTGAAATATAAAGTAATCAATAAAGCCTTTGTGGGAAACCAGCAGTGAATCCGTATGTCCTGATAAATATTGGACTGTAATCGTGACTTTGACAAGTAAAACCAAAGTTCTTTTTTTTAATCTTTATAATTATAGTTTGAGAAGAGAAATTTCTAACTGGAGTCATACGACAGTTTTTGAACTGTGCTCTACATACTGAGCTACACTTGTAGAGCATGTCTGGATATGAAAACGAAAGAACCAAGTTCTAAAAGTACAGTAGATTATATTGATAGAGCCCTTAGACTGTATATAAAAGTTCAGCTTCAGGGTGATGAAAAGTAAGGCCAATGTGGAAGTGTCATAAAGTGCAATATCACCGAGAGCCTCAAGGTTTGGCTACAAAAAGTTTCCAGTTTCATAGACTCCCATTCAACTTCTCTCATCAACTACAAAGTCATTAAATGTTTTCCTTAAGTTATTATGGTGTTGTTAGTTTAAGTCCCTCCTTGTTAGTTTTCTGGTGGTTTATCTGGAACTTATCCTGTCATTAATTAGAAATTAGGCCTTAAAAATAGGTATTTTGGGGTATGTCTGTTTGATTGACAGGCCTTTGTTCCAGTCAGGTTTCCATTACAGCTTGGCAGATCGTAGTGTCCTCAGGTTCCCAATCTGATCAAGGCATACTTACCACTCCCTCCTACCCATTTGGTCCAAATATGGTCATTTCTGGCTCCAAACCACTAAGAGCAAGCAAGATGGCGATAGCCAAAAAGTCAAATAGGATACTTCATAACAGCAGCTCACAAACCAACGGGTTAAATCAGTTTATGGATGATAGAACCTGACTCATTTTTGTCGGCCTATCAAAGATATATCAGTATCAGCAAGAAGTTGTACAATATGTGACAATATGAAAACTTTTTTTTCCCAGAAGTTAAATAGAAAATGATAGTTGAGATCAATTATGATTGTTCTCTTGGTGAGAGTGTGTTTTATATTTATTTAATATTACTAAATTACCAGTGAAGTTTAATGCTTCAGTGTGCTGATGCCACTGTGGACAATAAACAGTAAAATACCCTGCGTCAATTACAGGACAGATATATAAAATTAATATCGGTTAAGTTTTTAATCCTTAACATAAGTGTTTGCCCCCAAAAAATCCATTAGACGTCATCATTTAAAAGATGTATTGAATAATTCAGCAAAACTCACACTAGCGTAAAATAAGAACATTGTGAGCTGTACTGTGGAGGTATGGGTGACACTGCTGTTGACTCAGGATGCACTGAGGCTTATTGCTCCCTGTTATGAGTGGGCAGCTTTTAGGTTGACAGAGTCTGTAGAGTTGCAACTAAAAGGCTAGTGAAACACTAAACATTGTTTTTTGGGGGATAATCTCAGTCACATTTTATACTACTAACCACCTGTGCATTTGCTGCCATCCAATCCATCTTTCTACTAATTATTCTCATTTTACTGCCCTAACAAGTTTCAGTTCACTTGAAAGTAATTTAAAAGCACCATTAACTTCAGTCATTCACTGCCTTTGGAGAGGCAGTACAATTAAATGAGATCCAAACAGTCTACTTTTGTATGACCACAAACTTGTAGTGGCTAAAAGAGTAATTGACAATGAAAATAGTTATGAGCTGCTGCCCTGGTTACAACCACGGTGCTCGACTGCAGACGGAGCTGACATGTTCCTGTAATTATATTTGATTCTGCACTAATATCTTGTCAGATTACTGTGGAGAGTCAACAGGAGATCTCTTATCTCTCCGAGGACCTGGCTGGGCAAAGCTCATTACAGTGAATCACACGGGCTGAAGCAAGAGCGAGCCCAAATACCTTTATCCTGCTAAGGTGGGTCCCTGGTGGGAGTCAGGAGCTGTCATTTACCATCAACTTCAGCTCTGCTAATTCCATATAAACCTCTGACTGCAGCAGACTGTGTGTCTCAGGAGGACCTCGGATGTGACAACCATCAGTCAGACCTTGAAATGGGGCATATTACAGATCGGGTTAATCCACCATAGCCCGAGGAAGTGCCCAGATCCCAGTAGTCATAGATACTGTTGGCCCCTCCAGCACATGGGCTAGTTTTCGCACAGTATTGAACTACACAGTAAAAACAGATTTAAAAAAATTAAGACAATCCAGCTTGGAGTAAAGAAACCCAATCCATGTCCATAGTGTAAGGTTGTAGTATATTAAAGGTCCCACGTTATATAAATTCAGATTTCCCGATGAGACCCGATTTTCTAAAGTTCTAAAAGTCTTTATAATATAAAACAAATCATTTAGTACATGCGACTATCATTCTTCCTTTTTACCCTGTTTTAACCAGCGTCTGGTTGGATTATTTTACTCCCGTTAGAAGGTGGCGGTAATGCGCTTAAAAGCCTCTACCTGCTGCCATTAAACAACACAAGGAGAAGAGCTCCAGAGAGAATCTTAAGACAGGAGATGTAAAACTATCGCAAAAATATCTTCTTATGGATATCAAGACTGCAAATAAAACCCAGGAAATGTATAAAATATGGGCCCTTTAAATCTAATTTCAGGTTGAGGAACAGCTCGGATCTCTTATCAAGATGATGCTACCGTGTTCCTGCAAAGATTTTATCCTTCTTCTATGAACCACTGCAATGTTAAAAGATAAATCAATGACAGATCACATAACGGCCCCAAACTTTGTGACTTATCTCCAAGTGTCTCAGAATAAGTGAGAACAAGAATGCATCACAATGAGAGCGGGCTGTGCAAGAGAACGCTTTCATGCGATGACCTCTGTTGCACTGGAGTGATAAAATGTCATGGCATCTGTGCATTTAATCCATCAAACACCCGCCTCACTCAAAAAAAAAAGCCTCAGTCACTGACATGACCACCGGAGTGTATCATAATTCCCAAGAAAATGAAGATGACAATATAAAAGACACTGCACGTTGAAGTGCATATATCCATCAGAAATGAGATGGAAGTGGAGCCCAGTGTTTGGGGCATCACACCATAATACGGCCAACATATGTTAACAGGAAAATATGGGCTGCAGTCCGAAACTCCAATATGAATACATTACGAGGCAACGACCAAATGAAACCACACTTTGCCCCTGTCACTTTTATGAGGTTACCACGACTACGCAGTCATCTGGCAGATGAAAGTCGTTTTATGCATTCATGTCCGGAGATGATGCTGTCTTGCAGGTTTCCACTCGGGGCTAAAAATAGTTAGATATACAACACCTTGGGATGCAGTTATGGGGCACGGGGAGCATGGGAAGGAAACACAACAGTAAATTTCAGAGTGCCACGGTGGGAGAATACTGTCTCCTGAATTAGATATGTCAATTCACATATTACAATCACTTAGTCGGCGCAAGGAAGCGGGAGCCAAATAAATAAAAAGATGGATAGCCTGATGCGTCGTATAGCTCGCTCAATATAAAAGAATATCACGGATATCATTTAGCATTTCTGTCGACCTGAGACTTTTTGTGTTTTCTATCACAGTGACAAATTCATTATCGAAGCAACTTTTTGCAATCTAAAAAAATAAACAAATTTTGTTTTCTTCTTTTTTATTACATTTCTACACACATTTTCCAAGGATGTACAGCAAGTGTGTGTGTGTGTGTGTGTGTGTGTGTGTGTGTGTGTGTGTGTGTGTGTATGTGTTTTTCAGAGTCCTGCAGATGGGACCTGGCCTCCATCTATAAGACGGGTGACAGGGTGTCTGTAATCACCACCTCAGCAAAGTTCAGACAAACTATTACCCACAGCCTCTCTCTCTCATGCACACACGCACACACGCGCACACACACACACACACACACACACACACACACACACACACACACACACACACACACACACACGTGCGCACACGCACACACACACACGCACACACACGCGCGCACACGCACACACGCACACGCACACACTAACACACACACACACTTCTATAATCAGTGTGGCAGGCGAGACTTCCCTCATCATTACCCCGGGAGACAGGAGATAGAAAAATCCCACCAATACCATATCTCCCTGCTCTGCTGGACAGCTAATAGTAGAAATATGGTGAATTTATTTTTTTCTTTTCCATTTTGCACAAGGTTGGAAAGCTACACTGCACTCCATCACTGTTAGTTATCCCCATCACCCCAACAACCCGCCCCGAGGATGAATAATTTTGCATATGAGGTAGTGTAAATGATCATTGGATAAATCATTGTAAAGTGAATGTCATTTGTCACCGTTACAGATACCTGGACTACCCGGTGTGATGGATGAAACACAGGGTCAAAAATCTGCGACAGGAAGTAAAGCAAGCCGGATGGAAGAGCGCGGAGGGATGAGGGGGCGGTGGGGTTAAAGACAGGATGGAAGTCCGTGTTAATGATATGGTCATATGTACACACTGGAGCTCAGATGTGATTAAGGCGATGATATGATGGGTGGTGTCAGTGCAGAGGCTTAATGACTAATGCAATGAGATGGGATTGGAAGAGACACTGGTGTCAGGCTGAAGTGGAATAATGCCTGGAGCCTCTGCAGCAGCAGACACATGGAGCTGCCACAATGAGCAGCCTCATCAGCACAAATCGTTACGGTAGCTGGAGACTTAGACATGCGTAATTAGCCTTACTGCAGAACAATGCAAAATTGAAATTCAGTGCTTTTGACATTCTGTCAGGCAAATGATAAATAACCAGAAAAAATAATGATGATGATTATTTCACTTACTGAATTTGTCACCAATCAGTATCCAGTTCTCTAAATGGATGCACACCAGAAAAGGAAAAAAAAAAAAAAAACTAAAAAGAAAAATGTTTCAGCAATGACACGATGTCACAGAGGAATAATGAGAACCCCAACCACCAACAAATAGTGTTGAAACACTGTGAGCTCAAGCTTCCTCCGTGGTGACAATGGCTGCTCTTAGTTTTAAACTAGAAGGACCGCTTCATGGTTGGATGCCTCCGCCAGACAGTCAAGTTATAGTTTACATCCAAGTCTGGTCCGACTCATATGGTATACGTAGGGTTGCAAAGGTGTGAGTTTTTCACGTTATGATAACCGTCTCACAATGACGGTATCACTGTAGACAGTATTTCATCATTGTTTCTATTGTTATTGTTATTTACATTGTTTTTAGTGCCGTCACAAGCGCTCTGAATGATTATCAAAAAAGTTGATGGTTTCCTGGAGGTGTGTGACAGTTGAGCCACAGCTTCTGTACATCAAACTCATACTGATGTCAGCAACCAGAATTTGGAGTCAGAATGTGGAAAATTATTTCAATAGCGCAATTTATGATTGACGTTTAAACAATCACGTTTTTCATTTGGCATTCAAGTTATAAATGGGACATTTAGTTTCATTTTGGGAAGGATTCTAAAAGACATTTGATGTCTTTCCTCATTCGGAGACACTCTGCATCCATATGTTTGCGAACTGAACATCCATCCTCGCAGACGACCTCATTCATATTGAAGGTATTTTAAGTTTGGTGGACACTCAAGACCAGTGTGAAGTTTTGTCATAATTAACATATGAACTCTTGAGTTATGGCCGCAGATGTGCTTCGTGGGGTGACCGAGTTCAAGCAGACATTTGTGCCAAATGTAAAGAAATTCCCTCTCAAGACGTTCCTGAGATATTGTGTTACTGACAGATGGACAAACCAGAAAACATAATACCTCCAGCCACAGGGAAAAAAAAAACCTTTGACCTACAGATTATGATGCCACTGAGAAACCTCCTAGACTGGAAATAAAATCTGTGTATATCCCCATAAGTCTCCTTCAGACTATGAAGATTTACATCACATTCAAAAAGGGTTTTTAGACAAAAGAAATCCGGTAAAAACTAGCTCTGTCGGGATGACCAGGGACTTGGCCTCATTCCACTTTACTGCTGCTCGGCCTTTCAGGCAACAGACCTGCTTGCCATTGCACATCTCCAACAATATCTCTCTGCATACATAAAAAGGAGGATGGCGAGGCTCACAGGAAAGCCTGAATTGTTTATGGTTGCAATATAGATTTTATACAGCTCCCAGGAAAAGGGAATTACGTCTTAAATTACAAAGATGTCTCTGTGAGTTGTCAGCGCCGGGAGTTATATGGGCCCGGAGGCTGCTGTGGCTGTGTGGCTACGGGGGACACTGGGGAGCTGAAGGCTCCAGAATGGGCCTCAGCAGAGACAGCTGACCTACGGTATGCAGAGTCAGCTCAAAATAACAAAGTTACTCAAACCCCCTGATGAAACAATGGTCCAGATGAGGCCAATGTGAAGTACAACAACACGGAGGGAAGAACCGACCTCGTCAAAAAAACACTCCACACACAGCATGACTGCACACACACACACACACACACACACACACACACACACACACACACAGCATTATTAAGGTGTGCTATATACTAAGCCCGAGGCAAATATGCATGTGTCTTCAGACTGCTCTGCTGATTACATTTGACTGCAACAATTTGGAAAAAATATGACGGGAAAAAAAGCAAATATAAAAGCAAATCATTTATTTCTATCAAACAATACTTAGGGCAAATAAAAGATCTGTAGGCTATTTTCTGGAAATACAATAATAATATGAGACACAGGCATTAAAACAATGTTTTAAAGTGCTATTATCAATGATCAATACACTACTTGCTCACAGGACAAATACTATATTAGGAAATAATGGAATAGACACAATTTGTAGGCGTTTACGGCAGAAAAGAAAACATTTCAAAGCAAATCTTTCAGTTGATATTAGGATGTGGTGCTGAACACTGAAACTTAAAACATGGGTAAATCGTGAGCTGTGAATTCAAAAAAAAATATTCAGCTAATATCTAAAATGAAAGCCAGTGAAATTTGTATCATGAAATAAAAAATTCATGTCCTTAAATTACGCAATTCATTCCCTCCAAAGGAAACATTTTATTATAAAAATCACTGTATTATTAATCTATCATTAATGAATCACATTTAATTAGGCTAATATTGTTAAATGAATGCAGCAGTAAGAACTGAAGCTACAGTCTGATCATTTAGCAGTGTTTCCCCTCGGGTGACAGCATTGAGGGAGAGGGAGAGGGTGCAGCTCTGGGTTTGACTGCTGGCTTGCTAGCATTAGCATCCTTATGGTTTTCAGTAAATACAGGTAAGGTGCAATTTTTAAAATGCTGATTTTCTGCTCTGGCTTCCAGCAGTTTGAGGTTCGTCCATTGATAGCTTAACTTTAGGCTTTTACTGCACTTTTTTTTACAGTCACGTAACGAGTGTTGCCGTCATTAACTCTAGTAACGTTTAGTAACGTATTTTGTTTCTTCCAGGTGACGGTATAGGGAAACACTGATTTAGGAAGGAGCCGTCATTGGGGAGAATTTATTTAGCTGCAGAATCACCGAATCTGAACCCAGTCTCAGGGTACTGGACGGACCACCGGAGCATCTTCCTGCACTACAAAGCTGCATTTGTTGCATCAAGATTAACAAAATTAAAACTGTTACAAGTCACAATGCAAGGAATCACTGCGATGAACCTGATGAATAAAAAGACTAAAATCATGAATATGCCAACTTAAGTTCGTGCATATGCAACCCGTTCTACAATCACTGAGATTTATAAAACACAACCAGTCTTTCGTTCATTGTTTGCATATTTCGGTCTTTACACAGATTTGTAGTCGTGAATCTACACATCGTTCTTGAGGGAAATGTCCATTCAGGAAAGTGGCATGCTTGGAAAGTTTCTTCCCTGCTACTGTACGTGACTCCTCCGTTTCTCTATGAATAGCCTTATCCCGTAGCATTACAGTGTCAGGGTCCTGATCCCAACACGGGAGAACATTTATCACGGAGGCGGCCCATTTATAAGATGACATTCCTAACTGGCCTGTTTCCAGCCAGAAGAACCAAACACGGGCTTTACTGAACACTGAGGATAACAGGATCTAAGCTGAAATAGCAAACAGTGTGTCAAGAGGTGAAACACATCCTTCCGTATCCTTGAGATCCTTGCTTAAAGGTTACAGGAGAATTTACCCGGTGTACAGTTCCCTGGGACACGGGGAAAAGTTCACCCCGGATATTGGTCAATAACAATCGAATTTCCTCCACTCCTCAGTACACAGCGATGTCTCTTTGCTGATGTCGTTACGCGGACGATGCTGCATCAAAATCAGATCAGAGAAGTCCTTCAAATGCACAAAAAGTGTGACATTTACATTGTCATTTGCAGAGACGGCAGACAGCCATTATTTATTTAAAGCACGTTGAATTATTCAATATAGAGAACGTTATGAGATTATAGCAAATAAAAGTGTGAACATCAACGGTTGATTCAACAAATAAATCAGATTTTCTGGAACGCGGAGAATAAAGATGAGTATATACATAAATGCATGCTGTCTGTTTGTCCTGCTGTAGTTTTGGACATGAGCCACGAGGAAAAAACTGATTTGCACACAGAACAGGACTTGAGCCTCTAAATTTATAAGCACGAATTACATCTACACACTTCTTTTCATGAATTTGGATTGGCACTGGAAAAATGTACACGTCTTCTTACACCGCTGAGGGACTTAAGACCTCCAGACGCATCAGAGAGGACGACCCGGCACCGTCTCACTGGTAAGGTTAATAATTCACAGCGCCATTAGGGTGCGTGTGAAATGTGTAATGTTCTGGTTTGGGGGATGGGACAGCAGAATCAATGTGACCATCATAGACCTCGTTCTATTACCCTACTCCCCCCTAACCCCCTGCTCCTTTATGCCCTGGATCTGAAAGCCCAGAGATCGACCTCGTGACAGTGACATTAACAAGCGTCTGCTGAAGGGGGCCAAACTTAGTGGCCCTTAACAGCCTCTCGTTAGCCTCATTACAGGACATATGGTTTAAATCCCAGTTTGAGGAGATCCATTTCTGCTTCCTGTTTTTGGCAACGGATCTCAAAACAAACAAGGTGTACATGTCATGGCACGATTCATGATCCAATATCATGAAAATACACAGTGCCAGATGCACAAATTCCAAAAATAGGGAACACTCATGTTAATGTGTCAACATAAGAGAGCTCAACTTTAGGGGTCGTTTGGGATTTTGTGTGACTCTCAGTTTACGAGTGATGCTTCGGTACGTTTTCCATACAGCAGAGGAATGTTCCTTTTCTCATTTATTTGCAAAAAAAATTATACACTAAAATACTGCATACTCTCAATAAGAAATGTCTCTTAACTGTTTACTAAAATATAATTTTAAAAAAAGAGTCCATTAAAACAAGTGCAATATTTACTTGATATTACCTATTAAAGCCAGCAGTGCAATTTTAGGTTAAAAAAAAAAAAACCTGCAGAAAGTAACAGTGCCTTTCTCTCTTTTGGTGTCAGCCATCTAAGGATAAAAAAAAAAAAAGAAGAGAAAACGTTACTTGAATTGGCACTTGTCAGAAGCAGCGGGGGGTCTTTGCTATCTACGCTCAGCGTGACTCCACGCGGTGGCCGGTCGATTGCCCCGAACCGATTGAGCGGAGAAGTTGATGATTGTGAAGAAAATTTCATACTGATCAGAACTTCCATGTTGAACAAATATGTTAGAGTTCACCATATTATACATATAATATATTGGCGGGCCAAAATCAATCGGCCAATAACATATCTCGCTATGAGCGTATATGCTGGTATGAAAACGGTCTAATTTTTTTTTTTTTTTTACAAGACATGACACAAAAACAAATGCCTTGGGTAAATTGTTCAATTTGTGTTTTTTTGTTGTTGTAGTTATTAACAAATATTACACTTCCAGTGAAATTGACTGTTTCAGTGCACTGGTGTCAATGTGGACAATAAACTCTCAAATATCCTGCCTCCACTACACATTGGAGATGAGAATTTCAATTAAAAATACTTTATAGTTCGCTGGGAACTATTCAACTATTCTTGGACTGTCAGTGCTCTCCTCCTCCACCACCACACGTACACACAAAGAAAAAAAAGAGGCTCACTCGCAGCATGAACACGGGCTCAACAAATGCCATCAAACTTGAAAACCCTCATATTTGACAGATCTGGTGATGACTAGAGGTGACAGATCTAATGTCAGTGCTGCTGCGGACGCACCAATCAGATGCCGGCAGAGAAAAAAACACAACTACTGCATTTCTGAGGTCAGACAGTCGGAAAAAGGGTGTAACTGAGTTCACGTCTTGTCCACTTCATGCAACGCTGAACAGCAAGCAGAGACACTAATCAGTATTCTTATTTGTGCAAAGTGGTTTACAGACATGGAGTGAAAAAGAATACGTTATACAGCGAGACAAACTGAGTCATCACATCCCTTCAACTGTTCCAAACATAATTGCTATGTTCCCTGGATGCGGCTCCATGCCTGAGTGTTGCTCTGATGCGAGTGTGTGTACCGATGGTGGACAGTTTACATGAGTTTTGCACCTCATATATGTTGCTTCTTTGTGCTTGAAAAAAGGTGTGAAACACAATCCCACTTTACTCTCGCGGGTTTTAATCTGTTTTCACATTAGCGCCTCGCTCCGATACTTGACCTGCGAGGTTTCCGACAGAACGCTGCCGTGTCAACAGACAGATTCATGTGTCAGCTGGCATCAGTGAAGCGAGGCAGGGCAATATTGTGCGTGTGTGTTTGTCGATGTGATGCGGCCGCACGCCGTGACTCCTGTGACCTGAGAGATGAACGCGGCCGGGGGCCACGGGGGCCCCGAGCTGGGTAATAAATCACCGGGATGACAGGAATAGTGGCCTTTACATTATGACACATACTCAGACAACACTATAGTGTCAACAATCAGTCATAAACTAGTATCGTACACAAAGACTAGTTCTCCTTGTACTTTACAGCACCGCTGGACTGCAGGTTATGTTATTGATATTTTCAGTTTTATTGGATATGATATGGGTTCATTCGTTTGATCAATTAAAAGAAAATAGCCCGGTAGCTCATTAGGATTTCATCACCCAGGATGTTGCAATATGTGGTTGGTTACACGATTGATATCACACACACAAAACAAATCAATAATCCAAAGCATCGTATTCCCTAAGATACACCGCCTAATCAAAACTATCAATCCTGCACGTCCAGCCCGGTTCTGCAGTCATTACCGGCCTGCGGTGCCCAAGGCTATTAGTGCTGCAGCTACCTAGTGAGCTGAGCAGAGTACCTTGAACATTAGTGTGGTCAAACACTCAGAGCGCAGCAGGATGAATGAATAGCAGCGCCGTGGAGCCAGCAGAGTATGATCTTACTAATGGGCCGTGGTAAATGGACCAGCTACGGGTAAGTCTGGGCTCACTGGCCTGCTCTGTGATCCAGAGCCGTGCCCATTTCACGGTGTCTGCCCGGCACCTGGCCGCACTCACTCACCGAGATGGAGAGCTCCGTCCGTGGAGGTACCGAATTTCAACAGGGGTTATATTCTTTCCTGAGGGTCCCGGGACAATCATCATCGCAGGCAAGAAGGGAGCTGTCCGTTCTCGTTTAGCTATGGGACGGCTGGAGCTGCTCTGTGAGCGGAAATCTGTCGTCAATGAGCCTTAAACACTGCGGCCCATTTTACTGTCATCTCGCCACACACGTAGACGGCCGGGCCGACAGAGAGCAGAGAGGCCAGCGTCCATTACAGCTGCACGACTCTGGATAAAATGACATTCAAGATTGTCTTGCTCAGATTTGAGATCAGAATTCTTTTTTTTTTCCAAATATAAATGTTTTTTGTGATTATTTACCTGATACGTAAAGAAATGCCCTTTTTTTTTTTTTTGAAGGACTAGCACTTTAACTTCAGACAACAGAGAGGGAACATTCTTGTCTTTTGGCTTTAATGCAGCAGCTTCATGAATCAAACAATGCAACTAAAAACAATCAACTTCAGTCTTCTCATTAAACAAGTATTTTTCTGTGTTCTCCTTTTGCTGGCGTGTCTCACTTGTCTCACTGGGTTTATTTCTCTCACTGACGGTTTGTGCTGCTCTGCATCACGCGGTGTAACGCTCTGTGGTCATTTGTTGAGGGAGAAACTAGGTTGAAATGTTTGATTGCAGCTGATGTCCCGAATGAAAATGCAACAGAATCTATGTTATTTAGAAATGAGATCACAGAGATACGAATCGAGATTAGTCATTTTTATAAAATGAATCGTTCGGTCCTGTTTGACGAGGTACAGGTTAATTCAGGCTGTGTTTATACTGACAAATGTGTACTTAGCAACATCTATTAGGAGGATAAATTCATTGTTGGAATGGGATATTATGCTTTCTACTTTGGGCCAGTTTGTTGAACTAAAAAAAGATCAAACATTATCCTCAATCTGTTTATTGTTTTGTATTGGCATGACGATCATTTGAATTAATGTCAACTCCCAAACCCAAATCTGAATTATTTCTGGAAAAGTAGTGAGCAAACTGAGGTTCTATACACAAAGTGACTTAAAGGGTCATCTAATAAACTAAATGTATTAATTTTCTCTTGATCTGGTAATTATTTAATTGACAAATTAGTTTGGTATCGCCATGAAAAATATTTTCAAATAAAGCTTTTGCTGTAAACTTTTACTGTAAATAAAAAAAATTCTTTAAGATATTCCGTGCAGCTAGAAAAGTATTTTCTTCCATTAGATCCCAGAGGAAAATATGAGGAAATAATGGTTGTAAATCAAGCAAGGTCTCATTGTCGCCTGAAGCAGCGCCCCGGATCCTAACAAACTCATAACACTAACCACAGCTGACAAGCGCTGAAAGCTGAGCGAACCCTCTTCTGCTGTTAATGGCCGACAGAAAGACTCAGCCGCAGGAGCGAAGAGGTCAGAGGTCAGAGGCAGACGAGAAAAGAGGAGCTCATCCAGAGAGTTGCGGCACCGTAAGAAAAATAAAACGCACTTTAGTTGTTTATTGAGGGCCTCCTTGAGTTAATGTCACTCCAACATAAATGTATAATGTTAATATAAACTGTAACTTCTGTACAAGAAAGAAAGTGCTCATTATTTAGTAAATGACTCGGTATAATGATCTCTTCTGATGAACTATCAGCCATTCTTGAATAACAGAACAACATAATGTGTCATCGCTCTTCTAAATGTGCGTTAATATTCATTATGCCCATCTTTGATATTGGGAACAGCTTTTAAGACAGGATGGTAAGTAGACGAGACATTTAGTTTTAACGGCTCTCGCTGGAAAAGTCTGAAGTCTCTCCATCTGATCTTCACTCCGTGCTTCAGTAAAATACTTTTTAAACACGTTAAAATCTCTGCCCCGCCAGTCCCAAAATGTGCCCCTTCTCAGCACAAAGCACCATCATCTTTTTTTATTATGAATGATTTATTCATTTGGTTGTGATTTACTGTTTTTATCATTGCTGCTCGTGTTAATATTTTATTCTAATTTGTATTCAACTATAGATGCAACATTGGATTTTGGATTATCCTGTTTTTAGTGAGGAATAAAGGTCTGGAAGAATTGGCTCAGTTTCTGCTGATGTCGTCTCAGTGCGTCACTGCAGACTGACTTATTGTTGTGTAACTCCATGACTGACGTAAACCTCTCGAGCGTTCTGAAAGGGTCTTTTGAAAGACGTTTGTCATTTTTTTTCACATCTTTCAGCATCTGGCTAGCATGTTTCAACTCTACAAATCCTCTTTCTCTGTGGATATGGTAATTAAGAAGTGGTTCAACAACAAGAGGAGCTCACCTAATAAGGATCAGCAGGTGCGAAAACACAACAAGAATCAGCTAAATCAGCAGTTTTGTAGATTACATTAATGGAAAAAAAAAAAAAACTGCTTTCCATTTCCCTTGAAGCCGTATGTAATTCTGCATGAAGTGGAAAGTTTAAAGCTCATGCATTAATTATGCATGAGCATTAAAATGACAGTAAATAAGCTCATAATTCTGAGATCGTCTCTTAAACTTAAGGAGGTACACAATATAAAATCGCTGATACAATATATAACATCAGAAAACAATGATTTAGATTGTCCCACCCGGCCTATTGAATTTCCTCTGAGACTGTTGAGCTCCATGTGACCGCCGCACTTTATCTTTTCCACCATCTTTACACACCAGGTACATTTCTGCTGAACTAGCTCATGTACTTCAAGGGTGAAATTCATTTCATTCTGCATTTCATTCATGATTGATCGCTTTGTCTAATACCAACGAGAATACCAACGACCAGCAGCTCAGTTAAAGACCGGACAGCCAGCAGGTCTACAGACGCAGGAACAACACGCACAACAAAAATCAACCATCACATCAGGTTAAACAACACACAAACAGGAGTCAGCAAGTGAGGCTGCATTACACCCTCTGGTTGATCTTTGGCCATCTCATATTTTACACTCTGATCATGTAAAAATATAAATTTGGGGTTTATTTTACTAAAGAAGATTGCACCTCCACATACATATGTGACCTGGTCAACAGTTGGTTCCACAGTGTTACAAAGGCTACTGCATACTGTCATTGTGTAGTTGTGATTTTCTTGATTGTAAAACTAATTAGTAACTAACAATACATTTCTTTGGTTTAGCAAAGATTGCGTTTCCAGGGATTTGTTTGTTGGTTGTTGTTCTTTTTGAAGGGGGTTAGGGGAGCTCAGCAAATTAACAATTACACTCGGGCACCAAAATGTCCAGCAGCGGCCCTGGTATAAAACATCCCTTTCTCCTTTTTTTTTTTTTACATTTGCATTCCTTTGCCATTCTCAAGTTCAATATAATGTATATGGCACACAAACCACTGATTGTTGTGTGGAGGTCTTGTGGGCTAAAACAAATGTTAAACCAAAGTTTACTTGCAAGAAGAAGCTACAGAGGTACTCAACAGATCCATGGTGGATGACCTGCGGGTGGATGCAGCAGCGGCAGCAGCGGGCCAACACGGTGCTCTGGCTGGCGGCAACAGCGGTAAACACGGCTGACGGGACATCAACTCCTCACAACGTCCTTGGAGAGTTTCCTGGTCCTCTCCGAGCACACATGGCCTCCTCGGTCTGTTCGATCATAAGCGTGCTTTAGCGCTGCTGACGCACAACAGTGACACTCCGGCTGGCGCACGATGCGAATCGTAATTATCATCAAACTTTTAACTGGTACTGTTTTAAAAAAAAAAAAAAAAAAAAAAAACTCACACGTGCACTAGGCTTCTGTTGAGTCTTAAAAAAAAACAAACAAAAAACAGGTGATTTAACTGTGTTGACGGAAGTTCCTGACTTTTACTGGTGTTTACGCTGTAGCGCTCCCTCTTCCCATTCACACCTGTTCATTCGCTGAAAACCAAAACACCTGACACATTTTAGATTAGCTCGTTTTGGTTCCAGCGCAACATTGCAGTCCCGCATTTCAGGAACATTACCATCAAGCTGGGCTCTGAGCCAAACAGGCAGACGGGGGGACACTGGTGGAGGTGCGTTGAAGGGACACTGCGTAAATCAGTTGAGTGGGAAGGCATCAGGTTGACAAGATCCCAACTCAGTGATTGTGGGGCAGGGTATGGTCGTGTGGGACACGTTACCAATGCTGAGAGGGACAATTTTGGATAGGTACACCCAACAAACAAACAAAATATATAGCCGACACACACAATAGACTACAGGTTCTTTAAGTTTGTTTATTTCTGCCTACCAATAACATTTTGGGATAAACTGGGTCAGATTCATAAGTCAAGACAAACAAGTATATATCTTAACAAGTACATTTCACTCGTAATTTCACTTTATTATTAGTTATTACATGTTGCCATATGAGATTACATACTGCATTCATCACAGGTAAGAAACTGTGGACTGAAGGGGGAATCCAAGGTTGCTTCAACAGATACAGTACACTTTGACATGTCTTGTTTTCAGCTCAAAATATATCAATAACATCAAATTTTAGACAGCACAGACACGATGAGCATGTCAGCGTGTCGACATCTGAGTTAAAAGTAACAAGATGTAGCAGGTGAAATATACACAACTGCATTGAACGTGGTACATTCTGCCCTGTAACACTGATTGTTAAAGCAGCGGCCCACTT
The DNA here is from genome assembly GCF_022577435.1 of Embiotoca jacksoni. NCBI lineage: Eukaryota > Metazoa > Chordata > Actinopteri > Embiotocidae > Embiotoca > Embiotoca jacksoni. The sequence goes on along the minus strand of NW_027185447.1, from coordinate 19,690,160 downwards.
GCAGAGTATGTTCACACTCTTCCGGTGAGTTCTGCTGCACCTGTAGAGATGACACCGGGCCACTAACGCCTCCCACTGAAAAGCCCGAGGGACTGTGAGCCAATAAACTCAGGAGGCAAACAATCCATGTAGGAGGGAAAAGGCCAAAATCTGAACCCTGTAAATGACAAATATCATAATGCGGGGAAATGAATGCACAAGGAAACAGTACGTTATTGTCCCATGAACTCCATAAATCAATCAGAAAGGTCAGAGGGGCTTTTAGGTGGCATTAATCACACTGAGCGGCAGATAAAAACACAGGGATGACAGCGGGAACAGCTTCCTCTTCTCTCTCTGACTGTGTCTCCTAATCGGGTCTCTGAAAATGCCGGTGTGCTTTTACTCCCAGAAATGCTTTTCAAAAGGATTTTTTTTTTTTTCACAGGGATATAGCTGTTGCGCACATCGTAAATCAAGATGTTATTTTTCCATTTTTGTGAGGGAGCTTTGATAACTTTCCCAGCGACTGTTATTTTTGTTTGTGGCCAGTTTTTGTTGTTTGCACATTAGAGTGAAAATTTAGCTTGGCTGTCTTAGTCCCCCCTCATACAAACTTATCATCTAATGTAGCTCTTCAAATTGTTCTATATTATATAAGGTTTGTCGATATGCTAGATACTCTCAGTGGCTGTATATAAAAGTGGACGTAGCTTTCAGGTCTGAAAAATGAGGCCGATGCTTAAGTGCCTTCGGCTGCAGTACCACCAATTGCCACCAGAGGTCGGCTCCAAAATATCAATAGAATTTCTCCATGACATATCTCAGTGTTGTTAACTGTAGTCGCTTCTGCTTATTATTTTTCTGGCCATCCATCTGGAAATAATCCCGTCATTAATTAGATTAATTAATTAATGGGGGGCATGTCTCTTTGATTGACAGGCCTGTGGTGCAGTCAGGTTACGGCTATCGGTGGGCGGGACGTAGTTGTTTCACGTTTCCAATCAGATCCACCACTTGCTCGCCCCCAGCTTATCCAAATAAAGTCACTTTCAGCTCCAAACCGCTCAGAACTATCAAAATGCCGCTGGCCTCATAACGGGTGTTCACAAACCAATGGGTGACCTCACTGTTGGTTGCTACTTGGATACTCTTCATACTTTTATTCACAAAGAGCCTTTTTCAGTCTGATTTGTAAAAATAAATATTGTGCATAATGCTTTGGTGTGGGTTTGCTTATTTTAACCACTTACATCATCGAAGTTCTCTGATAAAATGTTCTTTATATCACTGAGTGAGCGGCCCTTCAATGACCTATGACTCAACTCTATCTAAACAGAGTCTGATAATAACCTCCCCCTTTCCACATTAATCTCCACTTTATGCTCCTCCAGAAAACTTTTATTCAAGCTCGCTGGAGAGGCTTACCTTTGTGTATTTATCTTCCGTGCAGTCTTGTGTGTGGCTGCAAGTGCTGCCTGCTCAGATTGGCACTTAAGGAGGTGTAAAAGCCGAGTCGATTACAACAGCACAAGAGTTGAGAGCAGAGACGGGTGGAGGCCAGGATTGAATGGAAAATTTTGGTAGGAACAAAAGACAGTTAGAAGAATAATTAAAACTGCAAGCAGTGATATGCGGGCCCTCGCACGCTGCACGTCGGGTATCCAGCGGCGGGGGCCACTGGCTCCCCGACGTGCAGCATGCGAGGGTCCACATATTCCTGCTTGTAGTTTTAATTTTTTTTCTCAATCTCGTTCCTTATTCTTCTTTAAAAAAAAAAAAAATCAGCTTTTTTTGGCGGCTTTAACATCTTCAAAAACTCATGAAAGTTGGTGCCTGAAGCATATACAAAGTTTCATGAGGTTTGGAGCATCGTTTGACCTTAAACATCAACTTCCTGTGTCACAGCCGAAACATCAAACTCAGCCACATTGCCCTGGCTATACTATATACTATACACAAAAATAAATTTTGGGTCATATTTTGGACGACATGCTATAGTATGACTTTTCTTTGAATATTTTGGACGACATACTTTTGATATTTTGGATGACTTTTTTTTATGACTTTTTGGAGTATGACCTTTTTCTGAACTGACATGCATGCCTCAAGTTACTTCTCACTGTGAGGCAACTGCTCTAACCAGTGCACCACTTTGTTGTCCGAAATATGAAAAAAAAAAAAAAAAAAAAAAAAAAAAAAAAAAAAAAAAAAAAAGCCTCTTTTGGGGGATTTTTATTTTGTATTATTGTTGACCTTAGGTTTGGTATTAGTATGACTGTATGTACAAACCCAAACCCGTGTGGCTTACCCTTAGAAGGACTTGCCCTCTGTGAACCATGTGGCTTACCCTTAGAGGGATTTGCTCTCTGTAAGCCATGTGGTTTACCCTGAGAGGGATTTGCTCTCTGTAAACCATGTGGCTTACCCTTAGAGGGATTTGCTCTCCGTGAACCGTGTGTAAAACCTGAGCGGGGCTTGAACCCATGTCTTCATGAGGACATTTCCAGCTCTGAAGCAGCATCGTAGATCACTGGACTATCTTCAGTGCCAGAGAACAAGATGTGGCAGGAGAAAGTGTTTCACGGAGTTCACTCAGAGCTTTCCAATGACTCAACGACAGTCTGGTTAACTCAACAGGTAAAAGATTCTACTTCACCAAGGTTGCTATTAATGCTTAAAATTCCACCTTGGCCTGTTGATGCTGATTCAACTTTTAGTGAAGTTGAAACGTTTGGAGAAATTTAAAAACAATTTGCATACACTACACATTAAAGGAATATATTTAATATCACTGCAGACCCCTTTGGAAACACGTATATCTACAATCCAAAGAATGTCTGCGGCAATTTTGGTCGCATTTGAATGAATATTTATGGGCGGTGGAGTTACAGGTTGCAGTGAGCCAAAAATTTGTCACAATGCCCTCTAACTCCTAGGAAGATAGATGGTGTAATGGTTAGTACTACTGCTTCTCAGCCAAAAGGTTTGGAGTTTGACTTTAAAAAAAATCATAAGTCATTTTTTTGAACGACATGCTGCAGCATGACTTTTGGGTCACTTTTTGGCCGCCGCGCCACGGGCACACCGATCGACGAAAACGTATTATTTTTATAACTTTTAATTCCAAACATGTGAAGAGTGCACAGACTCAATTTCAAGTTGGTCCGAAAAAATTTGTAGGAGGAGTTCGTTAAAGTACAACATGTGTGAATCGCCAAAAATGGCGACTAAATTCAAAATGGCAGACTTCCTGTTGAGTTGACGTCATGGTGCATTGGAATTTTTTGTACATCTAAATGTAATACATGTACACCGAATTTCGTGCATTTAGGTAAATGTAGCCGCCTGGGCATTTGTTTAGGGGGCGCCAGCAAGCCATTAGGCCACACCCACTTGTAACTCCAATAAAATACGAAAATTTTACCAACTTTCATGAGTTTTTGAGTATGATAAAGCCACCAAAAATGCAGTTGTTTACGGAGAAGAATATTAATCGCTTGGATAACAACAGGGCTTTCACACCTTCGGTGCTCGTGCCCTAACAAAAGTGAAGATTTGCAGCACAGAGCTGTGACCCCACCCCCACACATTTGCCCCTCTGATCATTATTTATTAGCATTGTGGGTATGCTGGAGGAGGGAATATAACAGTATAAGGGCACACGAAGGCATCATGAGCAGGTAAAGGCCATGGTCTCCCAACAGGAACGCTATCCATAATTTATCCACCAAAAAATGATGGATCTTGGCTCTTCTACTGCTCTCGTGCTCTTATCTTTCCCTGGCTGCAAGGAGGTGGAACACAAGAGTTAGAAAACAAAGCAAGCAGTAACAGAAGCGAAAGCAGACCAGACAATCCAGTCAGTCAATCCAAATGTAGGATTTTTGCACTTAGCCCCAAATCCATCTCCTAATTACTTACAACTACTTTATGAATTTAAAAAAATAATACTTTAAATGTTTTCTCAAATCATGAATAATTTATTAATATGATTTTCAATATTTAGCAGAAACCACAAAAGGTTAAATAATACGTAGCAGAATGTGATAAATGCATTCTGCATCTAAAACTGCAACCACAGCTGCAGCTACGGGGTTCTGCCATGTGAAGCACTCTAAGCTTTCTCATGTTTTCTACATCAAAATCTATGCATCATAAGGCTGCGATCCATCATGTGTTACACTTAGCCTGAAGCAAATCTATATCCCAGTGTGCATTTTCTATTATTACATACGGGACAGTATTCATCTTTTCTGGTTATAAAGACTGGCCTGTTTCATATGTAAAGATAAAGCTGATGTGATGTTTGTGTTCTCTTCATCTCGACGTTTTAATATTCTCATCAAACTGCTGATGTGGATAAAAAAAAAACCTGTTTTGGTTTCTCTTCTCTTTTTTGTGTGTATCTTTTCATTCATAAACATTTTTCCCATTACAAGTGCAGAAAACAAAAAGAATATAAACAAAAGAGAAACGAACAACCACAAGAAAAAGCAAACGGATACGAGGTCATGGGGTGGTCAGAAAATAAAGTCAATTTCTAGATCAAATTTAAAGTAAAAGATCATCCAGTAATTATGAAATATCTGTCTCACTGGCTAAATAAACGTCCCATTTTTTCCACCCGATATGGAATAAGTCATCTTTCTAAAACAGGTGTTTCACAATATTGACAAATTGGCCAACATGGGAAAATTTTTCTGAAGCCTGTATTTTGTAATTGGCTTTTTTTACTCGCCTCCAGCAAAATAGTCAAGAGGTAGCTATCATCTTTACTGAAGTCATCTGGGATATGTCCAAGAAAAAGGGATGTGAATGTTGAACTGATACTAAAACCCAGGATTTTTGATATTATTATTGTTACATCCTTCCAATCGAACAGACAAGTATGAATTATGTGATTAAGTCAGGTTGCCGAAACATGACAACTCAGTTCTGTTTAGCACTTTTTGTGGACATTCACGGAGCCACGAGAATAAAAGCAAAACAAAACCATCCAGATAGATGTAACCTTTAAAAACAATGTTGTTTACCTCTTACATATGCAGCAGAGAAAGTGAACAGGACAGGCTGTAACGAGAACGCTGCTTCTGTCCAACTGTCTGACGGTTAGTTCCAAGACTAAAAAAAAGATAAATAATTTAGCATGGTTGCGTTGAGCCTCGTAATAAAGCTGATGTCTTTATGGAGGGGGGGATTTGGCTAGCTGTGCACTTTCTAAGTGAGATGGATGAGGCAAAGCCTGAACTGCTGAGGGGTGAAGTGAATTAGGCTCACATTAGGGCTTACATTTTACCACTACAATCAAAATGGAGGTGAGCGGGCGAACCTTATTCCTCACGCCCGATAGCGCCGACTCAGCATAATGAACCGGATTAAAACTTTGTATGTAACTAAGAGCAATTAAAAATTTCAGTAAGAATGTCAAAGGTTATCTAAAATATATGTTTCCTGAAATACGTGTGCCTTTGTATGCTCATATTCTGTACAGTGTGAGAGTGCGATCTGCTACGAAACGCAAATGGCTAATTATGATGTGTAATGTGCTTTTCTGCACATATTGAACAATTCTGTTATCAACATGAAGGTAAATTAAACATCCTGTGAACATGGGAATTAATTTTCTGGCTTGCTGAAAATGGTATTGTCTCTCCAGGTATAATTATCTGTAAAACACAGCACAGTCATTTAGATTAATATCTAATAAATCTGTCACCAATTATGGAAATTAAAGAATAAATTTAGATCTCCGTATTACAAACAGAAGCTGAAACAACATTACGAGTCGGTTCTTTCTTCTTTTCTTCTCATTAAATTTGCATATTAAAATGTGCCAAAACGCACACAGTTAACTTTCAGGTTGAGTTTGAATGATCAACAAGAATTACACGATAAGAGACAAAGGACAGCGAGACAGAAAGTCTTCTTACAGGCTTTCACCTTGGTTATAAAATGTCAGAATGTCATGGCTTTTCTACTTGGCACTACTTGCAGGAGCCTCATTTGATACCCAATAAATGTATGACAACATTTCAGTGGAGCAGTCAGGCAAAGACCCGGGTCGCATTTTAAAAACATCTCCTGACCTTTTCCACGGTGGCGGTAATTGCTAATGCCAGACAAGGAGAGAATGTAAGTCTCTTATGAGGCACGGCATCAAGAATGGACCCGGTGACTCTAGGAGGGGAAACATTTTTTTTTTTTTTTTTTTTTAAATCTACCAGCACACTTCTATAAGTGCACATGGAGGCGGGTTTCATTTTCTTTACCTATACTCTCAGTGTTAAGGGGTTTAAGACTGATGGGGATGTGACAACGAATCCATTCCTCCTATTACTCTCCTCTGTTACTTCAACATCGACGCGGCAGAGACAGATCAGAGATGAAATTAGAGAGACATAAAGATGTCTCGGGGAGAGGAAAAAAGGAAAAGAAACACTTGAAGAAGAAGCTACTCCACTCCGGAGCAACATCAGGAAACTTCCTCCACCAGTGAGAGTGTCAGGAGGAATTCATCACTGGGAATAGAAATAAAGCTCCTTTCATATCAAATTATTAAGCCGCAGTCTTCCCTTCAGCGGTTACTCTTGCTGATAAAATACAGTGTCTGCTTTATATTATATCTAAATAAGTGAAAGTCTAGAAGTGTGTTTTGAAATAAATCTGCTTTTGATAGGATGGAAACTCCTCGGGTCACAGGTACAGTTTCTCATACATTCATAAGAAGTATGTTTTTAACACAGAAAAATGGTTCTGTAGTTGAACATCTCACTGTTCACTGAAACTTAATTGGAATTATACAACAAGAAGTTCTAATTCAGAGATCTGATCAGTCATCAGTGCATTTGGAACCTTCTCAATACTCAAAATATCACTGCGCCTCCTCAATGGGAATATATAATTGGAATTTCATAGAATAGGCAATATAATCTTGTTTTTACTTGTTATAGGACTACTAAAGGTAAACCATTTGGCAAAATCAGCTCTTTTTTGGTCCTATTTTGTTGCTCAGAGCACCCGTACCGCAACACCACAGATAGTTGCGCACTTGAAATCCTAGCAGCGGCTTGACCGGTTAGGTTTTTAACACACGACACGGTGCTAAAATCTTAAAAATACATGAGTCCATCGATATCTTTTTTCAGCAGATATCTCAGTTACAACAAGACTGAGCTAGCTCATCAGTTTTGTGTTTCTAAGTGCTGTAATTATTCAGTTTGAGAAATGATCTCTAGAGAGCATTGAAATAGACTAGATCTCGTCTCTGTTGCTAGGTCGTTGCTAAGGGTCGGCCTACTTGCTGCTGTAAACATTGCATACGTTACAAAAGAGTCTACTGACGTGAATGCTTGTTGTTTTCTAGTTGTTAGTCATACCCTGTGGGTTGCTACGGAAACGGAGATCGCACCAACAAAAAGCTTCACATTTTGAGAGCGAATGGCCCCACAATATGAATACATTTACATTGCATATTTTATTTAGTTGGTAACTTGTTGTATAATCAGGACCTCGGCGCTTCAGTAAGTCAGTCAGTCAGTGAGCGATAAATCAGGAATAAACAGTAAATAGTAACAGGTGTACATTTAACAAACAGTGGGATGTACTTGCTGAAAGTCTAATCCTGAGATGGCAGCCGTGACTGCCTCCAGTCGAGGGCTCTTAACGGTCCCTCTGGCCAACAAAGCAGAGACGGTAATCTCATCACTGGGGTCCATTGTTGATCACACTAATCACAACCGGAGGAGACATTGGATAGATGGTAATATATGTGTTTATGGGGCCTGGAACAGGACTTCGGCAGGTGTTTGGTTTCTGTGCCATCACCGCTGCCAGTGCTCACTCACTGCCCATTTGTATTATACTGTAGCCTTCAGCCAAAGAGACAGCTTGCGAGGCGCTGGCCCCTGATCCCAGCACATTAGTTTAATGCCTAGATCTGTGGAACTGTTCCTGACTCCCTCTGCAGTCTGGCACAAAGCAGCGCGCCAGACAGACAGACAGACAGCTACACAGACACACACACACACACACACACACACACACACACACACACACACACACACACACACACACACACACACACACACACACAGCCTGGCGTCATCATACTGCAGTTCAGAAATGCAAAGTAGCATCTTTAGAAAGCCGCTTGCTTTTATTTTCTGTAGCTTGTAACTGGCATCAACTGTGAACATCTGTGTCATGTGGCAAAGACCTAAGTTTTCCAGTGTGTTGCAAAAAATATGGCGCGAAAAAAACGTCCAAAAAAAATGCCTGTGTGTTTGCATCGCCGACTTTTTCTTCTCTCACTCATGTGGTGCCACGCACGATCAGGATTTATGTATTTGGCTCTTGCCATAAGCACAGCATGTGCTCATAATTAGTTATTTACCAAAAGTAAACAAGATCCATGCAAGCGGGCCACTGAGTAAATACACAGCAGGCTGTGAGATGACCAATTGTACCTTAAAAATGAGCCCATCCATCCTCGTAGACGCCATCAGAAGGAGACCAAGGGGGCAACTAGCAGCCCATCTGTCAATGTGTCAGCACCTAAGTGGCAGCGCTAAGAAGACACAATCTGTTCAAGATAACCTGCCAGAGGAAGAGCGCAAATAAACATCTGCACGTGGATCTGTACAGTATATGTCAAGCCTCCAGCCCTGATGAGTTCAAGTGCACCGGTTGAGGATCTGGATTTGATTTTGAGCCAGCATTAAAGCACATCATCTGCTGAGATCTTCACATCTGTCTCTTTCTTGGTTTCACCTGGACTTGAAGACATCTCGACAGCTGCATGAGCCCCTGGAGTGGAGCTCTATCAGCCAACGCGGGCCGTCAGGAGGTCGGCAGAGACACATTCCAGTCAGAGATTTTTCAATTTTCCCAGCAGTGGTAGGATGGAGATATTTTTCTGGGGGTGTTTGAAGGATCTGCTCTTTGACAAAAAGATGAATGCAGTGAGAAAAAGAAACTAAACCTTCATGGAGTTTTTTAATAAGTGGGAGGAACAAATCACTTCTGAGTGAGAAATACACTTTTTATAAGATCACAAAGAAACTATTTGAGGAAGGGAAATAAAAATGGCTAAAAACTGACCAAAAAAAAATCTCCTCCGGAATAAAATACATTTTGTGTACTTAATTCAACAATCAAAGGGATAATGATCTCAATGACAGTTTAAGTATATGGTTTGAAAAAATGCACATAACAGACAGGCTCAAATGAGATTGATTTTTGCAGCACATCATCACACTCACACTCACACACCTGCCACCTGAGCCTTGTCAACACTGGCCTCCACTAGTCGGATGTGGCAAGATCGTCAGTGCCTTTGCATAAATAAGACGCTGCAAACGTTTGCACAGTTTAACCCTGTGTGGGTGAGGAATACTGAAACAGAGAAACAGATGGACAATTTAACGCCCCTTCTCTACGCTCTCCTACAGGCTCTACCTCTCTTCAACACCATTTCCTTCAGTAGTTTCAGCTTTTATGGTCCCCTCAGTCATCATCATCCCTCACCTTCAGATTCACACTATCATTGTCATGACTTTTTAAGGGAGAGTAACCAGCTCCTGTTCAATTTTTATATTTTAGCAAAGTGAAAAGACTGAGGACAATACAAAAAAAAAAAGGTGAAATCTTTCTAGCAGCTAGTTTATTTGAATTAAAACTGTTAATATAGATTATTGTCTGTATTTTCATAGCAGCAGCTACTAACTGAAATATCTCCAATCGCCATTGTACCACAGCTATCATTTATCGATCCTCAGATTCACTTGCAGACCAATGTAAATGTAAATAAATGAATTGTAAAACATTGAATGTGGTGGTGAAATAGTTGTTTCAAAACCTGAATATATTCACATGTTGCTATGGTGGTATATTTTGCATAGCTGTAGCATTATAAAAGTAGTATAAAAGTACAGAAGAAAAACAATAGTGTATTTTCTGCTGCAGAGTGATGTTGATACAATGCCCTGGTGAAACATTCTTGTGTTCAGGTTGTTAAATCTATTTCATAAGAAATGACTATATCATATATTCACATTAAAGCTTAAGGTAGCCGTTGACAACTAAATAAAGTAGTCAGTGAATTTTCTGGGAAGAGCTAACACTCAGCGACACCAAGTTTTTCAGAACCATCTCAACATCTATACATCCACTGATGTCTATTTCAGAGCATTAAGTTTAGTTCTCTGTAGGATTTTATATCCATCGCAGCTCCCCTGCTTATGGTTGACATGAAGTTAACAGGGTTTCTAGACTTTCAATTTCATTCAAAAAGTTGCCCTTAGGGCCCCGACAAGGACAACTGCCTTCACGCACCACCTGCCAATAATGTTAACAAGGACCCACAGACCCACACTAATGCAGCCTGTTCCAGGACTGGAGGGATTGCTGGCAGTTATGGCCGTATCTCTCCCACATGGTGTCCAGCTCTCACGAATCCTCCCTGCAGTTTGCAGCGCAGTCTCCATACAGCTGCAGGACACCACACATGTCCTGCATAGCAGCAACTTTCCATAGCGTATTTACAGGGTTGAAATGACCGAACGTTACCTCAAAAACTGAAAAGATGCTAAAGTACATCAGGAAACCCAGTTGGTTTCAAGGAAAGTCACCACTGTTTTACTCAGAATACTAAACTGAGTCAAGAATTTGATCAGTGAAATGAATGTAAATAAATAAGTACTATGGTTCCACAAGCTTTCTGCCTGATTATACACATGTAGAGTTCGGTGGAAGAGGGAAACAAATCATGCAACATGCTTGAACAGAACATTTCTGAACCAGAACGGCTGGCTTGTTGTGTGTCAGTCGTATCATTTCACGGTGCTCAGGCGATTTCAGCACTGTCACTTCTCTCCACTCAACTGTTATGGCATGCATAATAAAGAGGGGGTGAAACCATTTGTCAGGCTCTGATGGAAGCTGTTTAGTACCCGAGGGATGGAGTTTTGCACTTTCACAGGCGGTGATGAGGCAAAGGCTATGTTTGTTGACTTGACTCAAAAGGGCCCAACATTTAATAGTTAGAACAAAAATGATTATCAAAGCAGTCGGTGGACAAAGGCTTCCCGTCACATGAGAGATAATCAGTTTTAATGGGGCTGTGTGCTGTAATCATGGTCCCAACACAGTCCCCATGCTCGGGACCTATTACACTCGATAAAATATTAATGAATCTCCAGTAAAAAAAAACATTTGAAGGAACTCCCAGAAGACATGGAAACCAAAAACATCTTCCCCCTTGCTGAACAAATTTAGACAGCTGAGTTGTCGAAGCCTCACTTCCTAAGCTTTGAACAATGACCTTGGTAAGAGTGTGTTCTTAAAACACAGGTATTTGCAAAATGAAAGCTCAGCTACTATGAGCAGACTTTAAAGAGGATGAAGTCACGGTTTATGAAATCTCTCAATTTCAAACTGTGGGGTCTCAACTGTGCGATGGAGTATTAGGGCCACATTAAAGAAAAAAAATAGGAGGATTTTTTTTTTTGAAAATTTTGTTTTTGAGAATTTATTTTGTTTTTGGAAATTTTAAGAATGAAGTAGACATTTTTATAATAAAGTTGAAATACTATTTTGTGAATGAAGTGAAATTATATTTCAAGAATAAAATTACAATTTCATATTAAAATCCAATTTCTGAGTATAATCCAAACTACTGGCTTTGCACATGCGAAACCAGATGTTTTGTGTAGATTAACTATTGCATTGGACTTCAGACTTGGTTTTAGAAACATGGAAATTATGTCTCTTTCAGTGCATAAACACAGAATCAGGACTCAAGAGAATGAAGAGATTGTAAAGAAAATTGTTTAGAAGGAGAAACCACGCGAACTCGGAGGAAGTATGTGCACACCGAAATAGCTGGAAATGACAGATGCAAGGGTATCGGTGGTAAAAGTTCAGCTTTTTTCTCGAAACTGTATTTTGACTTTATTCTTAACATTTCAACTATATTACAAAATATCATTTCAACTTTATTCTCAACATTTCGACTGTATTCTCGAAATTGTGACTTTTTTCTCGAAGAGTAACATTTAAAAAAAAATCTCCTCCTCTTAATGTTTTATCTTTAATATGGCACTAATACTCCATTTTACAACTGCAAGTACTCTAAGTAAAAAATAGCATGATATGGGGATGAATGGACTTCCGCATTGTCTTGGCTTGTAACTCCACACAGCTATTCTGAGGCTTGAGCCTTGACAGTTATCTTTGGCTGCCATCATGTTAAGATCCTCCTCGCCCTCGAATACACAAGAGGAAATGAGTGTGATATCTTTCCTCTGGTGCTCATTATACATCATCATGGCACAGCAGCCAATCCATGAACATATTTACCGGCTCCGTGGAGCTCCTGCGTCTTGTGAAAAAACAGCCGGACATACTGAATAAATAGCAGGACACGAGAGCGATAATAACTCAGACTGAGGGCTGGAATGATCGAATCTGAGGGAGATGAGCTGTCAAAAGCTCCTTCAAAGAGAAAAAAGATCAGGAAGAAACAGGAAACATCTTGTCTTAATAATCTGTAGCATTGATTATTTGTACATATGTTGAGGATGTAAATCCTAAATCAGCTTTAATTGAACACCAACAACCAAGCAGATGATGCTGGTGGAAGCAAATGTTATGAAGCTTCCGATGCAGCGCGGAAACCACCTAAATCATAAAACAGTTTTGATCTCCTTTTATCATTAAGAACACTAGAGGGAAGACAGTTATTGTTCAGGCAAGTGTACGTGCACCGTAATGTGCTATAAACAAATCACAAGGGCACAATCTTCAATACGGCGGTGGTAATAGCCCGTAACGTACGGCAGGTAGAGGTAAAGGATGACCCGCTAATGGGAGTATTATCTGAGAAACATCAGGCTCGTTCAACGTCCTGCGTGGCGCAGAGAGAATATCTTCACGTACGGCGTTCACGCATGGATGACTGCAGAGAATTAGGCCAAAGTCTCAGCACAATCATTCAACTTAGGACCTGTGAGGGACTTTAAACCATGTAGTAATTACAAATTATTTTTTCTCATTAATTCGAGGCTTCATGTTCCATCAGCCGGTGGTTTTGCAGGTTGCAGCTAACTGAAAATGTTATTAAGCTAATAATGTTTGCTTTGTCTTGGGCGGGTTGGACCCCGGAGCAGCCGGAGTGCATCTCCTCCCTCCCTTCCTTTCATTCCCAGGAGCTGTTTGCTTATTGTAATTGAAGATGGGAGAGGGTTTTTTTTTTCGACCCCCCCCCCCCACCCCCTCCTCCTCCATCTCCCCTCCCCTCTCCGTCTACTTCAGTCCCCCTAATCCATATTGACATGGTGTCTCCAGGAGATGGGCAGAATGTTAACCTGCAGTGCTGCCGTGTCCCCTCATTAAAGAGTGGTAGGGGGAGCCAATGGACACAGGGTGGCCAAAATGACCGCCTTCTCCCACCTAAAACAATCACATGACCACTCGTCTTTACTTTATGTCACTGTCCAAGCACTGCAGAGGAACTAGTTTATCCATGTAGGAAAAAATACACTGCATGCATACAGGCATGCCTCTCTGCAGTTCCTAAAGTAAAATTGTGACACATTTGTAGGTGATGAGAGTTTGTACTGCTTAAACATTATGCCGCTGTTTGGTTGATTTAATACGATTATGACAGACTATTTCTCAGTTTAGTTCACGTTTAGTGTTTCAAATATGGTGCGGTAGTGAGAAAATAAGCATAAAATGTAGGTTTAATTTTTTTCTTTGTTATTCAGTGAAATATCATCACAAAACCATGAACATGTCCTCAATCTAATTTTCTGCTAATATCACTCCATCTAACTTCATTAGGATTGAGCCTATCACATAGCAGTAATTACTGAAGGTGGGTATAGCCATTAAAATTAGCCATCTACGCAGTCAGACAATTTTTAAATGGTTTGCAATCGAGATATTTCACGGTGAAACCTAAATTGTTGCTCAGAGTGAGAGAACAGCTCATCATGTGCTGTCTTTGAAACAGAAAGGTTTATTGGGGAAGCAATTGTTATGTTGCAGGGAATCTTTTCAATATCTGAAATTTCACAGCAATGCAACCACCTTGGTCATGTTAGTTACATGTGCAATGGAGCAAGTGTTTTACTTTCCTGCTTAGAAAAATATTAGAGGAAGGAACCGATGGAAAAATATAATTCTTTCATGTAAGTGGGTTAACAAAAATAAAACATGTTATTACACATAAAATCAGAATAGTATTTGCCCATTGTGTTGCACATGCTTGAACTGAATTCTCATTATATGATGGTCAAACTGATGGTGAAACTTTTGGGCCATGTCAATTTAATTGGAGAGTCTGAGCTTTATCTGAATAGCATGACAGTAAAACATCCAAGAACCTTGAAGTGACAAGGAGACAAACAGCAACCACGGTGACTAACATTTGCTAATTTTAGCAACAAAAGGAACATTGGGCATCCTTGCCTTTGTTAAAATGATTATTTTCTCCATTCGGCTTCCACCCAAGACAGCAGCACGAAGATGTTGTGAGCAGTGACGCGTTAATCGTTTGGTTCACTCTGCTTCACTCTCAGACACTAATGATTGCGTCTCCAACCCTTTCCTACAATACAAGCAATGTTGCATTCAGACAGCGATCACTTGATATTGCACACGTGATCCTATTGGCTGCAACCAGAGGAACATCTGCATCACCTTAACTGACCACAGCGAGGTTTTGGGAGTTGCTATTAATCGAGTAGTCCAGTGAATTTTAAAAAATTGCCTCCGCTATAGTGGCTTGGCTAACAATGGTGAGTTTGCACAGAATGTCCTGTGTTGCAGTGGCGCAATGATGTTCTAGTAACGATTCTCTTAGACCAATCAGTGGTCTGCAAAGTTTTCACATCACCTCTTAGTCTCGGCAGTTGGGACAAAAGATAAACTAACCCTTTCTAACCCTGGGGTTAGGAAGGAACACAAGCAAAACAAAAAATAAACAAAAAACACTACGTCACCTCCAAAAACTGAGCTTCATCGTCCCGCATGAAAGTCCCACCTTTGTACTTGGTCTCAAGCCCTGCATCGCGGGACGACGGTCACATGACCTTAGTCGCGTGACATGCCTATATTTCTTTGCGTGTTATTCTCATGTCTAGACAATGACTCTACACGCTTTACCTGTGATACTATGCTGCAAGTTTTGCCCGATGGAAAGCCAAAGAAAGCAAGGAGAGTCCAGTTAAGTCGAGCCCTACCATCACATAGATGGAAAAGCCACTCTTCTATAATTTCACAGCACAGGTAAATAGAGTGGGTTGTAGTTTAAACTGGGTGGATATGGTTAGCAATTTAACACGATTAGCTAATATTCAAAATGTTGCTAATATCACAAAAGTTTGTACTGCCTCAGACTGAAAGATGTTGTTCCTTCCACACTTCTTTACGTCATTGATCTCTATTATTTCAAAATTCCACACTGCTTTACGTCATTGATCTCTATCATTTCTCTGTTGGACAGGATTCATTCAGATATCCCAGGATCAGTTAAGTCCCCTCCTATATGCTTTCCCTCTCTGTAGTTCCCATAGTTGCCATGGTCACACAGCAAGCCACAGTTGAAAAAGGTGAACCGTCGTGACCTCCAATGGCAACAGCAAAGAGCCGTGTGTAGCCGTGGGCAAACAGCCCTCCCTCACTTTGACACGATGGCAGCAACCGCTTACTGTCTGAAAACATCTTAACTGTTTGAAAAATATATTTTTCCAAACGTCTCCTATATTTCTAATTTCAGGCTTTCCCAGGTTTTGGTTCCCAAGTTCACACCAGTTGATTGATACAAACCTTTGCCTTTGAATGGCTTGCCCGGGCTATTTAACCCCTCTGTGTTCTCACCTTGTCCCTGCCTTTCCGACAGCTTCGCTGTGGAGTGGAGGGAGCTGATTTCCCATCAGTCTGTTAAAGCTAGATTTGCATTAATGAGGCCTGCAGTGTTAAGCCTGAGGGGTGGCTTTTGGTCAATTCACCAGCTGCTGCAAAGCAAGCCACAAACTTTTACTGACACAAGCATTTAGTCAGACTGAGCGCTCAGGAGGATCTGACGTAGAGGACGTTTGAAGGAGAGAGTATCCTGATGACAGCCATTTATCCTTTGAAATTTTACCATGAGGAAGAAAGCATGTTTGAAAGCAGTTTATTGGATTTTTGTGGTTTGAAAATAAATCACGTAAAATTGCATTTCCTTCTTTCCTTTCTTCACCTGGTTTACCAGTTATCAAATTATTGAATAGGTGGTTTTCAGCACACATTTGTCCCAAAAATATGGCTGAGTATTGGCCTGCTAAGCCCACTGCCATTATAAGGCTGTTATCAACAACATATAAAACAGGTGCTGTGTCAGCAACCTTTATCCTAACAACAAGCCAACTAGTCTGCCCAGTAGGTTCAGTAACCCATACTAGCGTCTTGATTAGGGGCAGATGTGAGATGATAACCGCTTATTCAAAAGTCGCTAAAAGTCTGATTGGGGGCTTTCTTTTATTTTTCAAAAATATTTGTGAAAGTCTTCATGTATCCCTGATTGATCCATATGATTTTATTCTGCTGAGACAACCAGATAGCATTAACAGTGAGGCCATATGCTTCACAAACAAACTTTAATGCTTTTAACAATTGTGTTTGTACAATACAGAAAAAGTCCACCGTGATTTGAGACAACTGTGTTTATTTACATTTCATCAGAACCGCAGTCTTTTCCTCACCTCAATTAAAGCACTTTTATTTCTTAAATCGAACCACAGTTGGGATTCTGGAAGTGAACCCCAGTCTCTGTACAATCACCATTCACCCCACCCGTCTCCTGCTGACTCCAACATAATCCAGCAATTGATTATGTTGCATTTAATGTCAATGGGAAAACATTTTAGCTGCATTGGAACATGATTTCTAGGAGACAAGGATGGGTTCGTGATTCATACAGCTTTTCTTCAACAGTGGATGTTACCAGAAGGTTTGTATCACTTGTTTTTAATTCATAGCAGACTGTTCCCATCCCAAGTGTTCTATATTGACCGCAGGGAGCTCAGACTTAATGTTAAAGGCCCAGATAGAGTTTAGCAGTAGTTCTCACCTAAACAAAAATTGTGCTCCGTACACACAGTATGAGGAAGCCTTGTGAAAATGCTTTATTATGGCCGCCGTCAAGCTGTTTCAGGTTGATAGAAAAACATAATTGATTTGTAACAATTTCGAAATTGTTCTGAATCCAGAATTTGTATGAAATACTTTTGTTGAAGGCTATCCACCCAGGGCATCATTATTCCTCACCACATGCATTTCCCTTCAGAGCCTTCCAGTGATCAATCTGCAATAATGTTATTATTATGGACCTATTTCCAACAATGGAAGTGAGATTGAAGCTCCAGTGACTTGTTGAATGAAACCCTAATGGATAGCTGTGGGAAACCGCCACAGAGACTGATTAATTAGTCCATCACTATGAGCTCTGAAGCCTCTCCTTTCCATCTCATTAGAACAAAAGCCCCCATATCTT
This sequence comes from Embiotoca jacksoni, assembly GCF_022577435.1. Lineage (NCBI taxonomy): Eukaryota > Metazoa > Chordata > Actinopteri > Embiotocidae > Embiotoca > Embiotoca jacksoni. The sequence continues at coordinate 19,672,639 of NW_027185447.1, read as the reverse complement.
GGCTACAATACTTATTATCCTTTCAGAGTGGTGAAAACTGATATTCTCTGTGTACAATTGCTCGATAATAAGGTTTGAGTGAGCTGTGTTGCTGTCATGGATGGGGATGACATTTTGTTTCACTTCCCGCTGCACATTCCACAACCGTGTGGTCTCTGAACCTCGATCCCCTCTGAGCTGATATTCTAGGACTAAAGGCTGACCAGGTGTGACAGGTCAGTGGGTTTCAACAGCAGGCAGCGATAATGATGACGGTCAAATAGATTTCTATTTGTGCGGAGTGGCCACAGAAATGTCCCCTCACATGCACCAAATGATTCTACTATATCTAACACGATAAAAATCCCGATTGGGGTTTATTATCGTGACCTTTAAAATCCCTGTTATGGTTGTGCAGTCCTGTTATGTGAACTGGGTGACTGCACAACACCTAAGTTTGTCTCAGACTGTATATAAAGATGGATTTAGTCTCATGGTCTGAAATGTGATGCCAATGGGTAAAGGCCGTATAGTGTAATACCACTGAGGGTCACTAGGGACTGGCTCCACAAAACCTTTGGCTCCAATAGACTCCCATTGAAAAAGAGTCAACTTCTCTCATTAAATACAAGGTCAATAATTTTTTTCCACAAGTTAACATGGTCTCATTAGCTAAATTTACCCTTTTGTATCTGTGTTCTGGTGGTCTGTCTGAAAATAATTCAAGAACTAATTAGATATTAGGCCTCAATGAGAGCTGTGTTTGGGGATGTGTCCGGTTTGATTGACATGCCTTGGGTGCAGTCAGATTGCCAATATACTGTAGGTGGGTGGGCACAGCGGCCACAGGTTTTCTGTGAGAACCGCACCTCATCCCTCCATAGCTCAACCAAATATGGACACTTCTGTCCCCAAAAAATTAAGATGGCAACGAACTAAATGCCAGATTCTATCTTTCAAAACTGCAGTTCAAAACCAACGGCTGACGTCACAGTAGGTTGCCAATTGGTTTGTCAACAATACAAATAAGAGCCTGCTTAGAGCTTGTGTATCACAAAAAGAAACGCCCACGTGATTATTTATTCAGTCTTGAATTCTGAAACAAAGAGACTAATCAGGGTCCAAATCTTGTCCAGTTATGTTCATATTTCACAATGAAATTGACCATTCCCGTGAAAGCCAAGACAAAGTATTATTTTGTTGGCAGATCACATATCTTCCTTACATGCTCTCGCATAAATTGCACAATAAATCTAGCCTGTATGGAATCACTTCTTGCCCTTCCACTCTCTTGAGGATCAAAAATACATCACCTTCTTCCATTCTGTGTCAACGAGCATTTAATGGGATGCAGTTAGGCAGGCTGTGGCAGTAAAATAGTATGCTGGCGAGCTGTCATGATGCCAGACTGGACCAGAAACATCTGTTCACATTATTAATGAATCAATTATATGTCACACATGTGCCAAGCCTAGAAGGGCTGGAGGGGGGAGGAGAGGGAAATGAAGTCTGAATATGCGGAGGGTTTGGGCTCCCCACAGGCACATGGCCTTCAGTCACTGCCACTGCTTCTATATCTCGCAAAGATGACTCATATACAACCTGTCAGTCAGTATAAAAACAAAACTAAAGAATTTTTTGGAATCAAACAGCTCCCGAAAAAAATAACATGAACGGAGGGCGAAGAAGGACGGGAAAAAAGAAATACACATAAGAGTATGCATGAAATCTCATTTTTGTAGTTTCTCTGCGTCTCGGTTTGCAGATAAGTGAGGAAAGAGTCCAAAAAGTCACCAAGTCTGATCTCAAAGTTCTTATAAAAACACCACAAACTGCATCATGGTGGTACTTTCTAGGACTGCAGCTGCAGTCTGAAAAAATACAGGCTTTTACCACATTAGTCTGTCATGTCCGCAGGCGCACACACACACACACACACACACACACACACACACACACACACACACACACACACACACACACGTATGTCAATGGTGAGACAGGTAATATTTAACTGTTTACCCGGTGCATGTGATTCATCATGCAAGCTGCACGCAGGGATGCTGTCAGGGAGCATTTACATCATTAGAGAGGAGGTGAGGCCGCATTCTCAATGCTTAACATGGTGGCCACTGGCTCTTAATGGGCTACAGCATGTTTCATACCCCCCCGGAGGAAGCTGCTCGCCCGGACAGATGAACTGTGCATCTCTGTGCTCTCGAGGGGCAGCAGTTGCGGGGGGAGGATAAAGAAAAAAATGTGAGCAAGGAACATGTGTCCATATACTTTAAACAAAGTAGAGACATTTTTGTTTTATGTTAAATTTCAGCAATAAAAAATGTTTTTCCGACAGCATTTTTACTGTTACTGAATTATTTTTTTTTTCTGTTTTTATGCATTTTGAGTTGACGGTGGAGTTGTTTGTCTGCTCACAGCAGATGTGTTTGTGGGGCAGCTGTTCAAAACTGTCACGAGTTAAATTAACTCTGATGGGAATAAGCTTCCACAAACATTGCAAACATGTTGATTTTATTTAATTTTTGCTCTTTCACATTTACATTAACACTGGCAGTGTACCACATGAATTCTAAAACAAAATACCAATTATAGTTCAAATATTTCAGAAAATATGTGGGCAATATTATAAAAAAAAAAAAAAAAAAAGAGTGTGCACATTCAGACGAGTCGGTAGAAGACTGCAATGTCATCAGCACGTAAGAGACAACTATCTCTAAGACCTTAGCCATCTCCCTGTATTCAATTTCTATGATTTAGTTCCATTTTAAAATGCTGCTCTTTCACAACTGTCAGAAGTAGTTATCTTCAGCCGTCTATTTGTTTAAAACTGGTCTTATCCTCAAGCTGGAAACCATTAAATTCATCTAAAAAGAAAAAAACTTTATCATGTTTTAATAGAATACAACAAATGATGACTTTGATTGAGGTGACTGTTTATGATTCTTGGTATTAGTCGATAATTGTATTTAAATAGTTTCTAAAACATCAGGACACACCACTGAGTGCTGACATGTGGAACCAAGCTTATTAGCAACATATTTTCCCCCTTAACTAATATTCATCATTCATTTTAATGAAATTCTACCACTGTAATCCCTTTTGTATTAAATAATGGATGAAAATTTTAATATGTAAACATTTCAGAAAATATTCCCCCGCCGGCAGTGGATCAATATGAGAAATAACCGGGTTTCCTAACTTCCAAAAATACAGAACAGAGAAGAAATCAAATTGAATAATGTTCAGGTTGTTCAAAGCGCTTTTACCTTGCCCGAGTTTTGGATGGCTCAGCGCTTTTTCACAAAAGGACTGTCCTTTTACATTAAAATGAGTGACCCTCCTCTGTCACACAAAGTTCCACACAGACCTATATTTTTGTTGATGCGGTTAGCGGCGCTTTAGGCAAAATGACAACTTGCTTTTTGACCAGAGCTGATGGCTTTTTTTTCCCGTTTTTGTTGAGACACAAGGGAAAAAAAAAAATTACTTCCAATTCAGTGCCCATTTGTTGCCCTTCCAGTGATGTGTGACCCTGTTTTTTATTTGATTTCATTTGTTCACTTTCATCACTGTTATTCACTTTGATTTACTGGAACAGCCGCACCGAGAAGTCAGACATCTATTTGAAATGGCACTGAGAAACCACTGTCACCATCTCAAAAAGTACTTACAGTATGTAGCTACTGTCTTTAACTCTCACATATAAATATTTAGAGCAATTTATCAGAAGAACAGCTCATGACAGATATGGTTTACATTTTTTTGTAGAAACATTATCAAAGAATGTTGACAAGTTCCTTTATTTTTTTGAATTTATGGAACATATTTTTATTGTGAATATATTTGTCCTTTACTAAAGATTTAAATAAATTGGAGATTATTGCGCAATTCCATTTATGAAACCTGGAAGTAGAGCGCTGCCAAGTAATCAGTCTCTGTGACATTGTGATTAACAGCTGAGGTAGTTGGAGGGCAGAGGGCAGGGCTGGCACGGTCCACTGACCCTCCTGCTAACAAGCACAGGGAATAATTAGTAATCTAAGTCACCTTATAGGTTCTGTCTGTGCCCTTCACACTAGGATCCCTCGGAAAACAAGGTGGAATTGTGGCTCGTGTTCCCTGACTGCTCATCAAGCAATTACTGACTGGCTCATCAGGAAAAGGAGAGGGGATTAGACATGGAGGTATAGAGCCAAGCGGAGGAGAAGGGCAAATAGAGACACAACGACGGAATATCACTGGATCTCATTTTTTGGCCTTTGAGAAGACGTGTAGCTCTCATTGTAGTCTAATTTTTCATCCCCCCCAAATTAATCCTCAGAGAGCTGTCATATAATAATTACAAATCCCTGTGATAATTATGATAGCCACACTAATCCAGTTAGTAGAAAGGTTGGAAAAGAAAGCTAATGTAATATAGAAATACATCATTTCAAGCAATTCTGGAGCAGATGACTTACACGTAGCGACCACAGAGAGCAAACCATGTCATTCTGCTGGCTCACATTTTTTAGAAATAGAATTCAATTCAATTCAGCTTTATTTATATGCACTAAATATTAACAGGTTATTTCATGGCACTTAACACAGTAAATTCCTTACAATAGAACTTTACAACATTATACAGAGGAACCCAACAATTTAACAATTCCCACATGAGGGAAAAACTCCCCTTTAAGAGAGAAGAAACCTCCAACAAACGGAAGGAAAAACTGCCTTTTTACAGGAAGAAACCACCGACAGAATCAGGCTCAGAGGTGGGCAGCCGTCTGCCTCGACCGGTTGTATTTTCCGGCTGGACAATGACCCTAAACATACATCAAAGCTTTTCCAGAACTGTATAAAGTCCAAAGAAGAGCAAGGATCGCTGATCTGTATGGCTTTTACCTCTGCGATAAATTAGACCCCAAATTAAATTGAAATATCACAAGACAGTGTCTAAAGTGCTCGAATGTATTTAATATACCAAAAGAAAATGAAAACTATGATCATAAACACACTCTGTACAATGAGAATGAATAACTTTTGAGTTATTTTTCCTGTACTTAGTAGGGGATGATGTCATCTAGTATGAAACGCAAATGACTAAAATGTATTTCTTTTGGTTCCATATGAAAGAGAGGAGTCTGTGCACACATTATTTTAATTATATGCAGTATATTATAATTAACATATACTTACAGTGCACTACGAGTTTTTTTCTTCCTGCTCTTTTATTCAAATTTATTGTAAAAGCGTTTAATGTATGGTTTGATAATTGCACAGAAAACCAATACATCCTATCCATTAGCTCCAAAGGTGGGCGGCAGAATTTTCTTGAGATGTATTGCTAGTGGAATATTACTTCAGTGTGGGTGCAAAAAACAACACGCTCAGACGGATAAAGTAATCACCACAGTTACAGCCAGCAATGGTTAGCAGACACATTGGCCAGAAATGCCTTGTGACCAGTGACAAGCAAGCAGAATCTGTAAATCTGTACAACAATATATGGAGCCCTAAAAGTGGAAAAAAAAGGTCCGAATTTAGGACTTTTGTTTTGATAGGTACTTTTTTTGAGCTGTAAAAATGAAAATTTCTTGTGCCTGATGTGATTGGGCAATTACTTTTGTTGTCAAGGCTCCGTCCTCCCGTTGGACCAGCTGAGGAAAAAAATACCCTAAAAAGTAACGGATTTGTCCCATTTCTATCAAGCAAAGCAAACAGTCTATCCCCAGTGGATAGAGTGTCATCACTAGCACAGCAAGTCTTGTCACTGATGCAGAGGGACACATGACCCCCCACACCCCCATCTCAGACCAGGCTGATCCGACTGTACCAGATGGGAGTGACTTTTCCCCCCTCCCCTCACTCCGGGCCCTGTCACACACAGCTGCAGGGACAAAAGCAGCGGGCAGAGCGGGGCCACGCCGGTCAGCACACAGGATATTCAGACACGGGGGATTTGAGCCACCAGAGAGCCAAGTAAGACTCTGACTCCTACTGTTTATCTCCATCACCCATCTATTCCCTGTTCCTTACCCCGTGCTCCATGAATGATTTGAATGTTTAGGTTGCTACTGAGAGCGCCGGGGTGTGTGCCGCCCCTCAGGTCGTCCATAGGTCGCACGCGTGGCCTTCTACCTCTCGCCAAGGTTGTGAAAGTCACGCACACACCATCGGAGACGTTTGCATTCTGCTTCTCTTTCTCTCATATTCTCTCCGAGCTTCGCAGTAGCATATATGCACAGTAAGGTCGAACTCCTACCGCCTCTGAAGCAAGGGGAGTTCATCTGTGAACTTGTCTGTGCCCTGAAAGGCAGCAGAAGTAATTTCAGCTCCAAGCTTAATAACATTTCGCTTCGTCCAAGTCATTTTTCACACAACCCCCCCTCCCATTCTGATAAATATTAACAAATGAATCAGAGTTAATGTTTTAAATTAAGTGTCTGTGACCAGTCATCATTAATAAGTTCTATGGGATTTCTCTCTTGCAGGCTCATTACAGCATTGTTAATAATTTATTACTGTTGACTCCCTAATGGCTTCTTAAAGGACTCTTACACTTGCTATTTTTTTTTCTATAATAGCCACGAGTCAATCTAGTTAAGAGGCTGCGGTGCCAAATATAAAATATTCTTAGGGAGTCCATTTAGGGCTTAGTTTCTGTAAAGACAAAAATAAAATACCAGTAAAATTACAATAGCTGGGCTAGACACAATATGCAGCTTCCACAAGCCAACGCGTATTTAAATTCAGACACACACTTGCACGTACAAAGGAGGGAGAAAGAATAATAAAAATGTAGATGTAAATGTGTCTTTAAAAATGCATGGCTTTTAGAGATGTCCTCTATATGAGGTGTTTCCCCTACCATTACTTTGGGAGGGCAGGTTGCCCGCTGACACGACCTCCCGCCCCCCTGAAAGAAACAAAATTAAACGTACTCATAGAACTGCAGTGAGGTTACCAAGTTTTATTCTAATGCTGCATTAAAATGGAACTTATGAGCTCGTGGTTACAACATGTGAAGTCGTGGGCACTGCATGCTCTGCGTTTAAGCGTTCAAGTCGTAAAAACCCCATTGCTAGGCAACAGCAACATAGACGGCGTCTAGAAACGATAGAGGCTAACAATTTAGCAAGCTAACGGAGTGGGGGGCGGTGTGGGGGGGGGACGTAATGCAAGAAATGCAAAGGCACAGAGGAAAAAGATGAGGCCGTTGGGAAGATCAACATTTTCCTCAGATGTAGGCTATTATCTAAGTTGTGAAGATAAACTCTAAGACTAAAATTACAAGATATTAACTTAACATCCTATAAAAAGTAACTTCCATGGCTTCTGCCATTTCTGTAAGCGTCAGCAAACACGTCACAACTCATGAACTCGACGCTCATAGAAAATTTGGAGTTCCAGCGTTGTGAATTCCACAAGAGGGCGTCGTTCATATGGACTCTTCCCGGACTCTACACGGTAAATATGACCTTATTTGAATGCATTAAACCAATATAACCATAACTTAAGACTGAGTCCAAATTGCGGGGAAGGCTCGGCAAGAAAGCAATTAAAAACTGAATTGCAAGTTGAAATTATGCAACCAAGAAGTCACTCAAATCAGAATATGACTTGAAAAAAAAATATTAAAGCAAGGACCTGCTATGCCGTTTTCAAAGAGTCAGATCATCCTGGATGTTTCAAAGTGGGATTATAAAGAAATGCTGCAGAGAAAATCCAGTCTGTCCTGCTTCAGCAGTCTCTGTCAACCTGAGAGAGAAGAACTAGATCAAGCAGAGAAGTGAAGGTGAACGTTTGTCCTTGCCTTCGCTGTCAGTGAAAGAGGATGCCTTAGATAATGAGGGGGGATAAATGGCTTACTGGAGTCAACCCCAAACTGAACAAATGACTCCTCAGTTTGTTTGCAGAGAGCTCTTTACATAATAAAGCACAGAGGAGATGTGTGCTCCATTTGTGGATTAGATCGTATCTGAATGATAACATTCACCCTGCTGATATCTTCTCAGAATACCCCGGACCTTGACTGTATATTTGTTTGCTGTTCGATGAACACTGTGCATCTCCAAGTGTGGTGATTATCCTGGTTTTCAGATAAACTGGAGGATGACATGCTTCTCTCTGGGTCATCAAAACAGTCTAACAAGCGATACAGAACTTGGAGCTAATTACCCACAAGCACCTGGCGCTACCAGGGGGCGAGAGTTGTATTTTCTGCTCCTCTAGTTTAAGTTTTATGTGGCCTACCCTATAAAAATAACAAAAAGAGAAAATATAATGAAAATAATGAAACAGCTTTAGGGTCTCACACCATAAAATGTTTGCAGCTTGTTATCCGATTTAGTGTCTCTACTGAGGAACAATAAAAAACGGAACTGATTTACTTTTTTTGCTGGTTTGACATTTAGGCTATTTGAATGGGGCCGCATGGAACTGTCCAAGGTACTGAAATGGAGTGGTGGAGCTTGCTTTTCATGAGTTGTAAATACAACTTTCAGACATAATTGAGCTTTTTCCAGCACAACAATCTACAGAACGGAAACGATTGTAAAGTAAAATTTGTTGTTTTGTAGTTTCAAATGCTCCAATTCCCCAAGTTGCGCAACGACACTCATGCTTTTTTATTTAGCTTTTTCAGAGACTATTGCAATGTTAATTCAGTGAATTTTCTTAAACCTACCACAAGACTACAAGACAAGAATCTAAGGTGGTGACCTGGCAATATGACCCAAATACTCCTATTTCATATTACTGCTATGACGCACAAACACATGGAAAAAGGAATTGTTTACATCTAATGACAACAGAATTATATTGACACTTGCAGCATGAAAAAAAATGCAGAGGTAAGCATAGAAGGATGATAACTTATTGTTTTACGATATAAAAAGATTTTCCCTCCACGACAAAAGGCCTGCACTGGCACCAGTATACTGATCTACTTATAGAAACAATGCTCATACAGATGTTTAAAGACTACAATTGTTTACCATGTTGACCATTTTAGTTGGTAAAATGCTAACATTAAGGCACTATCAGAAACCCACCAAATAACTGAGTCACCAGAGTCAGTAGGATTCAGCATCTAGGGACCATGAATCCATCCTGTAGCTGTGCAATAAGTAACAGATTGACATCATCACTGATGATACTAGAATGACTTACTTCTCATACCTGTCAAAAATATAAGGTTGTCGTCAGGCTTAAAACAAGGTTGTTTTTCACTGAAGAAATTTAAATAATGAAGATGCTGCAATATGTATATCAATCCAATGAATCCAATATAATCTTTATTTACTGTTAGACAGTGCAGCATCTGTGCGGCAGGTCTGGGTTTCATAAGTGTCTTGCTTCCCATCTATTCGGATATCCACAGCAACCCCTCAATCAGTCCTCTTCATAGATCTCTAGTCACCGCCAAGAGCCAGGAAATATGGTTAGGGAGGAAAAAAAAAATTGCTGCAGTCAGCACTACCCATGAAATCCCATAACATATTACGCTAAAATACACAATGAAGCAGAAGAAAAATATAGATTACAGTCAAGCCATGCAATTTTCATTTTTCATGCAGCTGTTTGTCAAAGAAGTCCCGCCATGAAGCCACACACGGTTGTTGGCCTTTCATGCATCACAACCTAGACTCAATACGTTATCTGGCGATGCCCGTGGCTGTTGTTATTTATAATTCACCAGTTTTGCCCATACCTTTCCATGAGGCAGAAAAACTGTAGGGTATACAATGATGAAAGAGGAGGCAACAGTGTTAGTAGGGTGCAAGAGATCTCAGACAGACACGGCTACCTCTGAATCTGACAACATAACTGATGAGCAGCAGCCTTTGCACACAGACTAGTTTGTCATGAATGACATCTTCATTTTACCATCAATTCCTTAAAGAATAGCGGCGATGTCCTTAGCGAAGACATTTGAGACACTGCTCAAGCATTTCAGCTCACAGCAGATTCTACTACTTCTCTTTCCTGTGAGCTCGGGGCCTGAATTAGAAAATGACTCCACATGGGCCTCTCAGGGGAGGGACAGATACACAGGTCTGTCTTTGTTTAGAGACTTCCCATCCACATAATGACTTTACATTATTATTTTCATCTTTTTCACAGCCAGGGAAGCGACCGTGATTGAATCCAAATCAATCTGTCAGATGGCTATGCTAGAAAAGCCGATTGTGTTTCAGCAACACACAGAGGAGCGCTGCATTCACTTACCAGGCAAATCAGAACCTTGAGGAGATTATAAATTGGAGAGAGCAATTGAGTTTGGAGCAGGATTTCCATTCAATTCTGGTTTAATTAGATCTCCAGCCTCTAATTGACTTTCTAATTTTTCAATTAGCAATCAGTATTAGATTTTTTTTCTTTCTCAGACCACATCACATTCAGACTTGCTAATCTGCTTGAGTGAGAGAGGAGACAGCCTTAAGTGTAATGAGTGAAAGAGGAAAACAGTTGATAATACTTTCGAAATGTCTCAGTGTGTGATCTTTGGGGTAATTATCAGTCACTGTGGCAGGACGACATGATTTATTAAATATACATTTCAGAGCGCGATGGGCCATTCAGCTCCGGTCCACCATACATCAGTCAGGGACTCTCCTCGGCGGCCTGAATGCATTGGTTATTGTGGTGTAAACAGTGGCTCTCAATTAGCATCTCAGAAGTCATTAACACACGTTAATTAACTCGTGATTATGGAACAGAAAGATTTCAATCATCAGCTTTACAAGTAGGACTATAAATATGGGCCATTCTGAAGCATCTGTTGAAAACCCATTTGTGTTTTTTTACAATGCGTAGAGTCCAATGATTCCAGTCCGAATCTGACATACAGATAAATAAAACTGCTTCTGAGGTTGTCAGACCTCAGCTGTACAAAAAGCCTCAACCTGGGCCAAAAGAGCCTCCTCTGGTTGCACCAGCTGGAGCAGGGCACCTCCTATGGGACAGGAGGGCCAATTACACCACATAATAATTCATAGCAAGCCGGTAATGAAGTCCCCATTCTCATCAGCTCCAATTAGCCAGAATGGATCTCTGGAAAGGATAAAAAAAAAAAAAAATTAAGAGGGAGGGAAAGAGAAACAGAGGAAATGGGAATGGATACAGAGTAGAGAGATATTTAGGATGATTGTGAAGAGAATTCCTGATCCCCTCTCAGGATGCTCATGTGGGTTTTCCATTAAAAATCATAATTGATGTTTTCTTGAAAAATTAACTTTGACTGCAAATTTCTTTGGGATGGTGACAAAAATGTACCATTCACTGTAAGCTGCAAGAGGAGCGGGTCACTACAAGTAGTCTTTGTGTCGAGGTCCCTGCAAAACAATTATTTGTCAAACCCAAAGTATTTATCTTATTAGCCGTGGGAAATGTTACTGGTCCAGAGGGTAATGACGGCACAGTATAATATTTCTTCTGATGGTGTGTTGCTGTCTCTTTGTGGCAAACCACCCACAGTGAGTAATACATGCTTAACAACCCCCCACGTAGCTGATCGGATGGCGGTGCTACGGGAAGGAAGAATCATTTTAATTGGATTACTGAACACTGGGGTGATTCCAGTGCTGTTGATAGAAAAGACTTAACAGTTATCTTGTGCTACATTCAAGGACAGACAAATGGATTATGATCTCAATGTGGACAAAAGCTATGCTAATACGGGGCAGAAGTGGAGCTGGGATGTATGAGTCAAAAGGAGGGGAGTAGATAAATCCCTCATTAGTGTGTTTGCATTTTGCTGGCCGGTGTTTGGAGAAGGCTTCAACCCACAGGGGACGGAGGCAATGAGGAGCAGACACAGGTGGTGTGATCTCCCCTGGGAGTAGCAAATTCTAAAATAACCCAATTTAAATATTTTGACTGGAACAGCAATGCCAATAATTATCACAAAGTTGCCATTCGGCCAGTCTAGTCAATCCGTGGGGACGTTGTGCTTCTGCTAACAGGACAAGGAAGGCGGTTCTCTCTATTTTTCAAAGATAACACTGACACTTGTTATTTTGAGAAGATGTGATGAGTTACCTTTGCATATTCAGTTACTAACTGGTCTATCCAGCCCCTTGTCATTCTCAGGGCGTCAATTCCTGCTGTTTTGTCAAAGCCGTTGGCAGAGAAATGCGTATAAGGTGCCAATTGGGGTCAGCGCCATGACGACCCGGGTGGAAGGAGGAGGTAATGTGACAGAGTAGAAACAGTGACAAAGTCCACAAAGGGAGGAGGTTGAAAGTGGTCAGATGGAACAAACATGGGATTATCACCCGGGAGACCAGTGTTCAAGTCCATGAGAAAGCAACATAGGTTTCTTTAAAGAAAGGCAAAAAAAACAAATTATGTGATATTACATCTATAAAAAATATGCATTTTAACCATAGACTGTATATAGAAGTGGACGTAACTTCTTGGTCTGAAAAATGAGACAGATGTGGAAGTGCCTTAATCTGCAATACCACCGAGTACCACTAGAGGTTGGCTCCAAAAAGCCTCCGGCTCCATAGACTCCCATTCAACTTGTCTCTTAAAATACGAAGTCAATGCATTTTTCCCACAAGTTATTTCAGTAAACACTTTAAAAAGCTGTGTTTTGGGGGGCGTGTCCGTTTGCAGTCAGGTTACGTCTATTGAGGGCGGGACGTAGTATCATCGGGATTCCAATCAGATCAGTCAGATCCTCCGCTCGCTCCCCCCCCCAGCTCGTCCAAATATGGTCACTTTCTGCTCCACACCGCTCCGAACTAGCAAGATGGCAACTGCCAAAATCCAAACTCGAGGCTTCATAGCGAACGTTCACAAACCAACAGGTAACACCATCAAGTAGTTTTGGTGCCTAAACCAAACCAAACTGCAATTGACACATTTATCCTTTACCATGATCTTTTCCTTCAACTAATAGCATGTTTTTTTGGTGCCTTACCCTCAGGCGTATGTAAAGACACCAAAGGGCAACTTGTAGCTATGTATGAGACGCCTGTCTGATGAAGAAATTGGCCCCCAGACTACACAAACTTTCACCAACTCTTGGCTTGGTCTCTTTCTACTGCAGCCAAGCCATCTGCATCTAATCTCTTTTATTTCATTTCTTCTTTGTCCTCCATCCTCCACTTGACCTGGAAATCAATCTACACCGCCATCATTAAAAGCATCTCAATCGTCTTAATGCTGTTCAGAGAAGCAAGTAAGAGATGCAAGCAAGGGTACAGAGAATACAAAGAAGAGAAATGAAATACGATGCATCTGCCATCACCCAGAGGAATGAGTAAACATGACTTGAATGAACAATCGAATATAAAAAATACTATTCGAGTGTATGGAGAACTATAATATTTAATGATTAGGCATCGATTCATTGATTTTTTTTATTCAGATCTGGGTGGTCTACAGTGTTCGCAGTCTGCTGCACATATAATAAAATACTGTGGTCTGTCTTGTCAGGGGGCATATAGAGAGGTAAACTGAATTCACAAGTAGAAATAATTTAAAACTTAGACCGGTTCATCAAATACTTTCTCAATTTACACAACTTGGATTTCCTTCAGGGGCCAATTTACGGCCGGCTTCATTTAGTGAGAGATATTGCACAGCATTATTCATATACAGTAATTATATTGGAGCACTATAACATGACAGTAATTTGGGGAGGAGTGATGGTGATGTGTCCCAGTCATATCATTCTCAACACACATATTCCCAGTTGGTCTAGTTAGATGCAGGAAAATTGCCTTGAAATAGTTACCTCATTGCAAATAGCAGTAATAAGGTGGTGGAGATGAATAACTGTAGTGGCACTAAGGGTTCTAACTGTAAACAAAGCAATATATTACAGTAATGTTTCTTTGTGGGATTGCCACACAAGCACTGAGGAAGCCCAAACTGCGGTTATTAGAGGGTGAATGTTGTGCCTCCATCTCCGAAACTTGGTCAGTATTGGCAGCATGTTTTTTTGTTGTTGTATATTACATCTAATTATAAATGTTATACTATTACTGATGTGCAGCATGTGGTTTACATCAGTAGTTTGTCACTGATTAAGTGAATAAAGGAGAGAGTGGTGCTGGGAAAAGCTTTGGGGAATCTTTACATAAATTCAATTTCATTTGTATTTCTTCATTTCAGTTTAATTGTTTGTTAAAGAGTTTATGTTTTTATTCAGGGTTGAATCAGGTTTAGATTATACCCTGTGAAGCTCAGATAGATGACATAAACAAATCACTGACTGGAGTGTAAAATTTACAGCCTTTCAGTTCATTTGTGTGAAACAGTTAACTCCACTATGAAAGAGGCTATAATCTTCATACAGACAGCTGCGTGGTCAATTTGCTAAATTCATGGTTTCAGTGACTTTTACAGTCACTTTTATTTCAGCTGCCACATACATCTCGAGCGACTGTGGGAGCTGACGAAGTGCAGAGAACATAATTACCTCCACAATGTCAGACTACAGCAGTTTAACTCTTTGGTCACCTCAAGAACTGCTGATGCAGTAGCATTTTGTGTCAAATAACAAAATGACTGAGTAACAGTATTAAACATAACAATGGTCCAATACAATTTAAGGATAAAGAGATTTGTGTACTAAGGCGGGGTATAACAGAGAGTACACTGTATGTTACAGAATAGTAGAGATATCCTAAATCAAAGATGACATTTTGATGATGAAATTGATTCTGCCATCATCAGGAGTCGAGGGACTGACGATCATCCGAACATCCCTTGAATTGCTAAAGGTTTTAAGTGTGAGTGAAGTCAACTAAAGTGAGCAACACATTGCCAAGTAAAAATATTCCCACTGAGTTGCTGCTCAGCTGGTTTTATCCTATTTGACGTGACAGATATGATAGTGTGACCATGTTTACCACTCCAACACTTGAGGTCTAAAATGTTTCCGCAGACTGTGACAACCGCAGGTCACAATAAACCTGAAGAGGACCTGAGCAGTAAAAGGTTACAGAGGGATACTGCAGCTTCTGCCCACAGCTTTCAATAGATCACCACTCGCTCTCAGCCATATGACCTTTAAACACTCTGGGAAGTTCCAGGCATGCAACAAGAGATGCCCAAAATCGACTTTATGATCGTCTGAAATGTTTCACGTTTTCTTGTGGGCGTGCTGTTGCGGCTCTTGTCAAGGTATGTCTTTAATTTGAATGCTGAGCAGGAAACATCTGGCTGGAGTCAGGAAGATTCATCTGGCTGTCATTTTCTATCCCGCACAGCATCCAATCCACCCCTCGTCCTCACAAAGTGGGAGGGAGGTGGAGAGGAAAAAAAATTAAAAAACAACAAATATTAATGAGGTGTTACACTGAGAAATAACGATGTGTGCACTGCCTGATGGCATCTGTACTTCCTTAATGGCATGCGCAATTATGTGGGCTTCCATTAATATCAAGGCTGGAACTGTCACCACTATAGGCTTCACTTCAATCACTGCTCTGCCTCCACTGCTCGACTCTGTCAGTACATAGGAAAGAAATATATGTGAAATATAGCTCTAGTGCCTGGCTATTAAGCCACATAAACAGCTACTGAGGGACCATAGCCAACAGTAGTCCCAACAGATATTTGTAATGGAAAAAATAAAAATGATTTAAATAAACTGTAATGTTCTGAAACATCTTGGGGCACATCTCTGCACGGGCAAAAAAAAAAAGACATCTACAAATTTCCAACAGTAATAAGAGCCCATGGGACCATTCAGCTTTAGATTTTTGATTGTAATGTAATTTAAAACCTAAATCTTTTTGGGGATTAAAGAGGGAAAAAGGGGGAAAACACATGTAGATATCTGTTATAATAACTAAGGGCGGCAGTTTAAAAGAATGCAGTTTATAAAAACAAACTTAAACCACTAGAGGCCAAATGTGACAGTAAGCACTCATCTTAGTAGGTGAAAAATATAAACACTGTTAGTTTTAAATATGTTAATTTAAACAATAGATTTGAATTAATTTGAAAACAGAAATAGTTGGTTGTTCTGTTTCAAGAAAAATAACAGCTTGTGCAGTTACTTTATGAGGTATTTTGTCATATGAGGTCAATAATTTAAGACCCCACTGATGCATGTAGCCTTTGTATGGAGGGACTTGGTTATAAAACAACAAAACAAACAAATGTTCCAAACAATTGTGACCCTTTTATTGTTGATTTCAGTGAAAAAAATTCAGTGATGAGATCAGGATAAACTGAATGATGGGTTGGAATGTGTTGGTAACAGACAGTATTACTCAGATATCAGCTCACAGGATTTTGACAATCAAGCATGTCTGAGTCTTTTGATTTCTCTCAAAATGACCTGCACAGAGGATGAGGAGGGAAACACAGCAGGTCCAGTCAGGAAGTGTTTCTGCATGTTCAATCCATTTACTAGAAATTATATATACATAATTACCAAACAGCCTTTTTTTTCTGACCAGGAAAAATTTATTCTTTCTGCTTTTAAGAGAGGTTATACACAAAACCTGCATCACAGCAACAATTGTTATGTTTGTCATATTACCATAGCTTGGAGAGGGGAGTTGACAGCAGAGCTGCTTTGACAGATTTTCTTTATGGTGCATTCAAGTGCTTGTCGGAACCTCTGGTTTTGGACAATGTACTTCATAATATGAATAATAAGAAGCTTTGTTTATATAGCCCTTTATTTACCAAAGCTATGAAATGCTTCACAAGAAAAAAAACCTATAAAACAAATAATTGTAATAAAATAAATAAATAAAATAAAAACATGTTTTAAAATGAGATTTAACAGCAGTGATAGATCTAGCAAACCTTTTCTCAGCAGGTGAGTCACTGCAGTTTGGGGGGGCTGGACTGCAAAAGCACGATAAGCCTTAATCACCAATCAGGCCACTATCAGAAGATCTAAGATGGCGCCCAGGCTCTGTACTGAGACGCCTGGTTGTGTAAAGCCCTGACCTCAAAGTCAACTATGAAATTTCAAATCAAATAAAAAAAACTTTGTCATAAAACTCTGCACAACTGAAAGACAAAATAAAAGAAAAAAATAATAATGTAAAATGTGTGAGGTTAGTCAGGCTGTTTGTTGCTTTGTGAGACTGTCAGCTGAAATATCAAGTCTGCAAAATCTTTGTAAAATGGCAAAAATGTTGGTTCATAAAATAACCTCTTGAATATCTACTCATTTTTAAAGTCAAGAAGAAATCCCTTCACCTCATAATTTAACTATCCACAGACTCAACTCATCATATTTGTACTTGAATGACAATGTAATTATAATTTCATGCCAGAGAAGTTGCACAGTACGAGGATGCCTTTTCAAAATATGTGTTTAAAATAGAGATATTTTTAAAATCTCAAACTGTAGAAGTCTTCTTACCAACCAGAACAAATATTAACACATAACTGAATTTAAATGTCAGCAAACAAAAACACTTTTCTTCAATTACGCCAAGGCTGTTGGTATTATCCTTTAAAAACATCAAACTTCCAAGGGCCACTGGCATAACTTTTGAACAGTACAATTGTCGACCCAGTTCAATTATGTCAGAGTAAACACAATACAGATATGACTCATCACGTTGGGATGGTGTTAATTTTCGTACTCTTAAACCGACTCCTGCAGTATAAACGTGGCAATGATTCATTCAATTATTTCAGTGAAATTACTATTATCTTCAAAAAGGAGGGAAATCTTTTGATAAAGGAAGTGTACGCGGCAGTTAAGCCAAGGACTGCTCCTCCACTCAAGCACAATATCTTTATGAGTAGCTAGACAGACCTGCTTCCCTCACTATGATCTTAATTAACTTCTACTCTCCTGAGAGGACACCAGCTGAATAAATCTCAAGGACAATAGACGGGATTAATTCAGTTATTTACCAAGCAAGTGCATCTCATCAAATTCTAATACGGGCACTGCTCCTTCATGTAAATGTCTCTTTAAGGGAACAGTGTCTCACTTTACCCCCCAATACCATGATCCCTCTTTGTGATCTTTTGTTTATTCAAAATGACTTATCGGCCCTGGATGAGTATGGAGGGGATTTTTGCCTGGTTTCAAGCTTGAAATCTTAAATCTACATACGCAAACATGTCTCATAAAATCCTCTCTTTATTGAAGTGAATGCCCAGGATGCATCCTGTGCTTTACTTGAATAAAAAACACAAATCTTGTCTGAATATCTGAGCATTATCTGAACTGTGAGGCTTAAATTTTCTTTTTTTTACAACATGCTCTTCTAAGACTCAAACTCTAAACCTGCGACAAAGTAAAATAGAAATGTGCAAAAATGCACCACTTCTGCTGCACCCGGAGTGTTTCCTATCTGCTGTACTCAGTTTATGCCACTGTATTGTAATCAAACAACCAGTTAAAAATGCTTATCAAGGACAACCACAAAGTTTTATGTGAACAAATAACTCAGGATATATGAATATGCTAATAAGCCTATCCAAGGATTTGTTGTGGCTATGATTACATACCCCAGGGGTGTAAACCAAATAAAGAGTTTTAAAAAATGTCAGCCTCCTCAGTAATTTAATACTCCCTCAATCTGTTCTACCCTCTCTGTCAGCTTCAGCAGAAGTAGAGTCACTGCTGCTCTGTGTGCAGGAACATCAGAGAAATGTGTTATTTTCCCTCTACATAGGAAATAGACATGGGCATGATGGAAATTGCCTCCTTCACAGACCCCTGTGAAGAGCATTTTCATATTTTCATGCCTTCATCATTTCCTTTGAAAAGCATGAAGGGAGGGGGGGTATGGCTCCTGCGTGGCACGCGGCGTTTGATGCGCTCACCACTGTGTGTTAAAACAGATCAATGGAACAAGACAAGAAAGCTGTTGGCAGAACTGTGCTGTGCACCCCAAAGTGAGATGACAGTTGGGTAGGCCAATGGGACAGGAGGTGGGTGGGGGTTAACAGCGAGGAAGAGTCTGTGGTGGTCCCCTTTATCTCCTCCCTCTATTCTGCTTCCCCCTCTCCCCCCTTTGATTTTGTTTTTGTTGACCAAACTGACTTGGGGACATTTGCTCATCGATGGATCTTTTTTTTATTTCCACTTTGCCATAAAGTGAGATATTAGAAGTTGCCTCACAGCGATGGATTGGCTTTGATTATGTGACAGAAGTTATCAGTAGACACAGCTGTCTCAGGGCCAATCTATAGGGTCCAGACTATACGTGGGAACTAGAGATGTGTTGTGTGGAATACTAATGTTATCAGCATGCAGTGATAGTGAAAGAAATATATTAATAACACTTCTTACAGATAATTAAATGGACGCAGGGATGTGTTGAAATGCTGTTAAGGTGTTGCATTTTACTCATCTTTTGAAAGGTGAACCTTAATAATTGTTTTCACACGACTACAGTGAAACTATGTTGACTGCCAAATAACAACACAAAAAAAAAACAATAAAATAGGTGGTAAAATCTTCATTGGAAAAAAGACCAAAAAAAACCCCACTTGTTAGTGGCATCAGCACAAGGACCCAACTGACCATGCTGCCTTGGCCCTCAGAGGGAGAGAAGGAGGTATGGAGAGGGACAGCGAGCCTGGATGGTCTCTGAGGGTGTGAATGTGATTTAGAGATGGTGTGCACTGTTTACACGGGCTGCCTGGAGGGATGCGCCTCTGTTGGCAGAAGAACACGGTTAGCATGGGAGGCACGTCGCTTCGACCCCGCTTCCCTCTCTGTGTCTCACTCTCCCCTCTTTTTCTCCAGCTGCTCAGGGGCATGCGATGGTCTGGGAAAGATTAATGCATCTTCAACGGCATGCCGTGAAATCAAATTAGTGTACTCTGATCCAGAGATGTGGAGGTCTTAGGCCAGGGCTGCAGCAGGGACAATTTCCCCCCCCCCCCCCCCCCCCGCCCCCCATCCCGCCCTCCATGAAAGCTGTTGATTATTCAAAAAGCCCATGTGCGTTTGTTTTGACTTTATGTTTTTTTGTTGGTTTTTTTTGTCAGAAAAACTCTGTGGGTTATTGATGTACAGGTTTGTCCACATAATTATCCCAGCCTGTTGGACTCTGTGTTTTCTCTTAAACACATTGATTTCCAGCTCTGCGAGGAGTCATTAAATTATAGGAGAGAAATGTGGAAAAACAAAGCCACTCAATGCAATGTCAGTTTGCATTATCTCAGGCCCGCATGCTCACATATTACTGCAACTTTCCATCAAATTCAGTCAAGGATGAACACCTATCCAGACACAATATACTGTTAAAATTGGATTTGCTGGGGGAAATAAGGGGATTATTACTACTTCAGTGTTCTGTTTCTGTACACTGCTTTCTGTCTCTCTTGTATTTGATCATGTAATCAGACCAGGAAAGATGGAGTCATTCACCGAGCTTACAGAGTAATAACCTGAAGATGTTTCCGCCGGTGTGGTGTATGAGCTGAGGATGCGGAGTGTGTAGAACAGTTGGGAAAGTCTGTCCTTGGATATGGAAATTGACAATTATCCCATCTGAGCTGTTAAAGCGAGCCAGGTCACGTCGTCCACCTTTAACCTGTACGCGCTGCGCTGAATACTTTGCATTGGTCGGCTCATATGTGCTCATCTGTATTGGTGGCTGCCATTCTGTGTAGCCCCCGCTTACAACTGTATCCAACGTTATTAGCCTTGTGATTAGCATTGCGTGACCTGTACTCTCCCACTGAGAAACAGGTGAAACGATGCCTTTATTTAGCTAATTATATTTATTCTTGAGGTGCTCAGGAAATGTAATAATATCCGCAGCTCTGAAAGGGAAGAAACGTATGAGAGTTGCATTCGTAAGAAGCTTGACACCGTACAGTGAATCATCGTACAGTATGAACTCTTGACCTGCACAACGGGATTAGATTATGCCTAATTGATTTTACAGCTCAGAGGATAATCAAGACAAGCTAAACGATAATGACTATTGACATCCTGATAAAGTTAACCAGAAGTCAATAGAGAGGTGCTTTATGTTTAAACAATGAGGAGCAAGTGCATATGATTCATCCACATGTAACTTATTCATTCAATGCACAATGTGTCGCTATATGAAAACTCTGTAACTCCAGTTTTAGTGTGTTCTTACGAAATGTTATTTTAAAACCTTCTGACAGTATGTCTTCACGCCTCAAGGACATCGTAAAAGGCTCTTTTTGACAGAATGATTGACGCAATAATTACATACATACAATTTCATTTTAAAATGTTTCCTTGTCTGATTAATGATTAAAATTAACCTCTTTTCACATCAATGGTTGATGGTATATGTAGTCAACTGAAGCAATACATTTCTTAATGAATTCTCTGTATCCCTGGAAATCAGCTGAAAAAAAAATCTGCGGTTCGTGTGACACCAACTTCGTCAATTGATGTGTACAGTGATGTAGTTGTTGGCCGAAAGAACTACCGGCTACCTGAGATGTCTTGGTATCCAGGGGGCGCCATAGATGCTGCACCAAAACAAAACATTGCTCTCTTCCATTGTGCCTCAACAAGCTACATCCCTAACTATGAAAAATGGATTCAAATTTATGAGCGCAGAGATTTTCTCAACACGTGCAGCTGTTTTTACAATATGTTCACAATAACTGCTGACGTCACAGTATATGATCAGTACTAGCAGCTACCTGATGAATAACCACCTTCTTTCTTGTCTTTTGCTTTCTGCAAACAATATCTTCTAGCTGTTTATCGATTTATTTTTTGTTGAGTGGGTGCTACGAGGTGAGAGACCTGGCAAAGAGAACCAAAGGATTTGGGGGTTAGACTTCAAAAACTCACACGTAATGCACCCTGGTACATGCTGGCACTGCAAACACGACTGTTAGCAGGAAAACTCAATAATCTTGGTCAATATAGCAAATACCGAGGAATTTATTGCCTCAGTTGTCCACATTTACCATCACGACAAATTGGACATCCACATTAAAAAAAAAGTGGCACATTTTTCCTTTAACTACCCGTTAATCTAAGAGATTATATAAAAACAACTAAAATCGGCTTTCTTGTTTCAATTCCATTATATTTTACGAAGGAGGAGGTGTCACTATACACAAGGCACAAAGGTAATATGCCACTTGTGACAATTACAAAGTGCATACGAACTGTTATATTAGCTGCAGCTGCACATGCTGGTGAAGATGGTGGTGATCAGTCTTAGCCGAGGCAGGTGCGATAGGACACGCAGCGGGCCTAACAAAGACAGATTGGGACCTGCAGGGCACATAGTTATAACCAGCAGATCCTCTCACACACTCATGCTCAGAGCTCTGAAATGTGACTGTGCATGGATCACTGCTGACAGGACAAAGATATCACACACATTAAACACGGGGGGACAGACGCCAGGCAACATACATTTGGAAAGTTGGGAAAGCTTACATGGCAAGGTTGGACAAAGTTGAAAACAGGAAGTTAGTTTAGTGCAGTCGTGAACTCTTTTAGGGAGACAGTTCATTTTAATGTAAAATTAAAAGCATAATTTTTCAAGTTTTTTTTAAACGTTCAGCCTGATGTTGACCATCATTTGGGTGGCCATTTTCAAACTCTGAAATTCAGGAAACTCATCGGAATTGAAGAGAAGTGTTGGCTTATCAACAAAACATACGTCAATCCCTCCTTCAATACCCTTCATCTGAGGTGAGCTCCAGTTTAACATTCGGAGCATGTGCGCTTGAACCAGCCTTTGGACAAGTGCACACATCCCTCGCATGAGCTTCTCTTTGCCCTATTGACTGAGGATGAGTCTGTCACTGGATCCGGATTAAAGTCTTAAGACTATCTATAAAAGGGGGCCGGGCGATGAGGGGGACTTGTCCGAGATTTGTTTACTGTCAGGCGCTTGTTAGTGCCAGGAGAAGGTATGGCTGCAGAATAGTAAACGCTTCCATTTTTCTTCCTGCTCCAAAGTCACTTCAAGATCAAACCTCTCTCTTGCCACAGTAATAATGAAAATCAGCCTCTTAATTAATCATTAGCATCCTGTCATTATATTAACAAGTCTGAAACCTGGTGCCACCAGAGGCTCTCAATCAAATCCATAAAACCCTTGAGTTCCAATTTAGGCGCCCCCCCTCCCTCCTCCCAGATGCTCGCCAGCCAGCTCAAATGTGTCTGTCTCATGCAACTTACACAAATATTGAAATATTGAGGCCAGAGAACAATTGAAAATTAGAACCAAATGAGACAGCTATGTTGTATGGTAAACACAGTGTTACTGCACAAACTATGCTGCATAAACTTGCTGTGTATATGCATCCGAGTGATAAGACGGGCTCGCTGTTTGCCTCCAATTTAAACTCAAACAGGCCGAAAACTTGTGTGGCAGGGGTTTTGTTGAGGGACTCTGTGTGCTGACTAAATGTCTAGTCAAAAACCAAGGATGCCCATAAGTCACGGAGTCTATTTATCAGCCATTCCCCTCTTTATATAAGGTCTAATCTCATTTAAAAGCAATTAGAAATTACATCTACGCTGTTTGGGTTGATAAGAGATCAAACGTTACCTGCATCTCTGTGCAAACAAAATGCTAATGAAAGGCCACCCAACTGGCCGCATACTGGGCAAGTATGCCTCCGGAACCCACATGCAGATTACCTGCCTGTCGACCTGTTCCTAATTGTTATTCATGTTTACAAACTTTCATCTCTTGGGATGGGACACAGAACCAGCTGCATACGAGATGAGCAAACAGAGGCTGCAGCAGCACATGGGGAGTGGACATGAATTTATTCATGGTAAAAAAAAAAAAAGAAAAAAAAAAAAAAAAAGAGCCCATCCACACGATGGGCCCCCGCATCTCCTCTCTGCCTCCCCAGAGAGCAGACATTTATGAAGACGTTCCCTCAAAATCATAATAATAGCATTACCATTCCAAGCAGCCACTACCTGCGTCATGGTTGCATTTGTTGCCCTACCAACCCTGTACCCAACAACCCGAACCCAACGCAATGCTATCCCCACTTCCTATATACTACGCATTTAACCAGGCAAGGTGAGAGGGAGTTCAGTGTCTGACTTTCCCGTGGGACGTGTGGAGAGGCGCTTAGCACCTGCACGTTTTACACCTGTTCTTCATTCAGAGTGCCTCCATCCACCACCCATGATCAGGGGAGGAAGGGTGGGGGGGGGGGGGGGTAGCCAGCTGACTCGCAGCTGTAGTACAGCAATCTGCTGGGAGACAGAGGGTCGAATTGTTAAAAAGATCGGAAAGAAGAGGAAACCCACAGCCGGCGAGTTAGGGCGCATACAACATGGGGGCAAACGTCGGGAGTGAGATGCCGGTTCGGCCAGCCTGAGCTGCATTTCATTCCCCTGCTCTCCTTCCATATATTTCCTGTCTGTATCTACTGCACCTGTCTAATAAAGATAAAACATGTCATAACAAACAAAGATTAAAAAAAAAAAACACTGTCCCAGTGGACGTCTCACTTTCTCACACACTCAGGTGGTGCAAAGACAAATAATGGGTAGATGCACAGTCACCGTATGGACCTGAGATTTATGAGATTATTTTTCCTATGATAAAAGTTGCAATATGTTACCTTTAACTCCCTTGTGATTCCACTCTGTATGCTGAGTGAGTCATTGTTGTTTCAGGCAGTTTGGGCAATTTGGTCAGATTTTGCAGGGATGGGTGGGGGTTGCCCTGCCGTTAGTTATTAGTTAATTTTTTTCATAAGATGTAATGCTAACGTTAGATTGTATTGACCCAGTACAAGATAGAGACAAAAAAAAATGCCACCCGATTAAGCTTATGATTTACGTTATAACTTGCTTCTCTCCGATTTTAGCAAGACCGTAATACCAAGAAAGCAGCCACAGCAAAACCATGTAATCTTACAAATTGCATCTTTAAACATCCACCTTTAGGTTATATGGTTGTACCGAATGAATTTTCTACTTGTCAGATGCTCTTTTATTTAAGATGGTGAATTCCGGAGTTTTTTACGCATCCATGGTTAAAGATGTCTCTTTTTGTTTTGTTTTGTCAGACACACTTCAGGTGTTTGAAATCAGTTCAGCCTTATAAATACGGAGACAATGTCAGTGGCTTGCTAACTGATGGCAGCTGTGTGTGCTGTCAGCAATGTGTCAGTCAGCTCTATCAAAACAAAAAGGCTCGGTCCACAATTATAGCTTTCTGTCAATGCTTGATGAGGCATTAAGACAACAGAACAAGTTGTCAAATTGAAGCTCACGCTGCTCAGATATTGTCTATATGACATGAAATACATGACGCCTGCCTTTGCTTCCCACAGAAATTTCAATACAGACCACACACCCTGATATAAAAAAAATAAAAAAAAAACTGCAAAAGAATAGAACATTTTGTGTGACAAATTATTCAACAATTATGTGGCTCTTTATTAAATAAAAGCTGTTGCTGTACTACATGATCCAGTTTATTCAAAAGTTGGGAGCTGGTTTCGTCACTGGGTTGTCACACACAGACTTGAAAAGCCTTACAAACCAAAGGCAAATGATTTCGGTTTGTAGCAGCTTTTAGCTAAATGGGTGATTAATGCACTAATGAATCATTAAAAGAGATCATTCCGGGTTAGGGTGCGCCATCTCATGAAGTAATTGAGCTAAATTAAGCCAATCTCTGTAGGGCTTGCCTTGTTCTCCCGACGTCTGACCACTGTCTGCCCGACTTCCAGCCGGCAACTGAAGCTGTCCAATCGGGGGCATCACCGCGGGGTCAGTAAGAGCACATGAAAACCCCAAGAGGGAGGAGACGTGGGGAAGAAGGAGAGTCTCCCAAGTAATCCTATGCTCAGAAAACAAATTGGCTCTCGCCTCCGGTATAAGTGCTGCAAGGGAGTACCGCTGGGAAAAGAATCAATTCCACCTGACCTTCCAACTTAATCACCAATCACTCCACTGCCACTCTGTTGAGAGCTCCGGCTCTGAGAGATGATGCAGGAGGCGGGGCCTATGCCGGGCCAAATGTCACCAAATAAAGCGACAGTAAGCTTCCTTGGTTCATTAAAGGGCAATGGTGTTTGATGTTTTCCCGTCAGAATTTCAACCACACCAAAGCACAGAGACTGCTCTTGTTATGGTCTTGAATGAGATCCACATAAAACATTGTGAAAAAAGTCTCAGTCTTGGTATACTGGATTTCAGAGCTGCTGAACCCAACATGTTACAAGATGCACTGGAAAACTGTAGGACTTCCTGTAAACCTGCTGAACTGGTTTGAATCCTAGGAACCACTCTGTGTAGATAAGTAATTACAAATCTGTCAGATGAAGTTCCCCAGGGATCCATTCTTGATCCTCCTCTGTTCAATATGTGCATGCATCCACCAACAGATTACAGAAAACAACCAAATATCACAACGTAGGCAACAATAATATTGCTATGTCTATAATTCCACAAAAAAATGTAAGCTGTTGAAATGAAGAAATCAGTTAGTTGTGTGCTAAAATGTCCTCCAGTAAAAGAAAGATAAAACTGAAATAATATTTTCTGAACCGAAAGTGGAATGATTAACTATTTTTCACTATTTTTAACCCTCGTGTTGTCCTTGGGTCAAAATGACCCGCAGCTGTGTTCAACCAAGTTCTATTTTATTTCTATATTTTTATATTTTTTGGGGATCATTGGTCATCATTCTTTAAAGAAACCCTCACAAGGAGGCTGTGAGGGTTTCTTTAAAGAATGATTACCAATGATCCCAAAAAAATGTGAAAATAAAATAGAACTTGGTTGAATACAGCTGCGGGTCATTTTGACCCAAGGACAACACAAGGGTTAAAGTTCACAAATCTTATTATAGTCATGGACTCAGACCTACATTACAATAGTAGGACTTTTCCATCCATTTGTCTTCTGCAGGCTTGACTGTTGTAACGATGTCTCTAAAATGTCAACATGACAGCAGCAGCTGATTCACTGTGCTGCTGATAGAGGCCTCACAGAGACTATGAAGGCAGATCACATCACTTCAGTTCTCACATCTTTACACCTACTTCCTATGTGTCAAAGAATTTGCTTTTAAATTACTGCAGTTGATATATAAAACACATAGTGTTGTATTGTCATTCATCTCTGATCTACTCCCTTATGAAGCATCCAGACATCTCAGGTTGTTTGAAGCAGGTCCCCAGAGTCAAAACTAAACATGGAGAGGCTGCACTCAGTTTTTATGCAACACTATAACAAACTTCCAGAAAACTTCCATGTCTGCTTTGAAACTGAGTTCTTTTATATTGGGACTGAAGACTTTTCTGTTTGCCATTGCGTTTTATGAAGTTAAATTTGGGATTGAACTGCACTGTGATGTTTAATCTCATGTGTAATCTGTTTTATACTCTTTTAGCTTGTTTTTATATTTTCTTAATTTAAAACCTATGTATGTGTGTGATTTTTATATTATCTTTTTACATTGTCTTGTGTTTCTTTTGTATTTTGTCTTAATGCCTTTTATGTCTTCTATAACGCTCTTTGTCAATGCTCTGCTGCCTCGCTATAAAAAAAAACGAGAAATACCGCCTTGAAGTTTTATGCCTCCGGCAATCAGTCAAGTTGCATTTACATGGTGGTCTAGACATAAAATATATGTAGTGAAGACTCAGCCAATAAGGCTGCTTCTGACAAAACACAAAGTTGAAGACAATGCTTCAATTATGGAGGTTAATTCTGAAAATGTGGAACTATACAATTCAGTATCTGATCAAATGTGAAATGTAGTCACAGTCTCCTCTTCTGTTCTTCAGTTATAAAGTTGAATTATGGCCAGAAAATTGTCTTTTGCAAATATTGTGATGACACAGTGAAGTTGACCTTTGACCTATGAGACTTTTGTGTGAAATATTGACATAATCAGTGTATGAATTCTCGAGTTATGCCTACAAATATGTTTTGTGAGGTCACAGCGACCTTTGACCAGCAAATTCTAATCAATCATGTTGCATATTAATTTATGGTAATTTATTCTTCCTGTCGTAATCTGGTCGCCCCATGTACTTCATAGTCAGTCCTAACCATGCAGAAGGCTCTCCAGGTGCCCTTCACTGAAGGATATGGGAAAATAGCTTCTCTCCTCAGCTTGCTGATAAGCACACCCAGGCGCAGGTAGGCCTCCTGAGACCACACAGCTTTTCTCTACAACACACGAGCAATAGGCTGCCCTGCAGAAGGTCGATGAGTGAGAAATCTGTTTCTGCCTGCCTGGGGACCAGGATGTAGTCGACTCAATGACCTGACACCACAGACCACTGGGCTGCACGGGTTTAAAGAGTAAATTATGTATGATCTAGTTTGCAGACAGTAAATTTATCCTTGTTTAGCTTCATACACTGGAGGATATGAGGTGTATAATGAAAGGACAGTGGACTTGTTAAGTCAAACATATGGCAAAAGAAATGAAGTAATGCTGCAGATTGCCTCAGAAGTTTGCAGGCACTATGGCTTCGCACTACATTCCACAAGTCAATATTTGCTGGATGTATTGGCTTCAGTAAATATTGCAGTCCACACACGGTGCTCATTCGAGCAGAGTCTGGGAATACAGTTCTCAACCAGCTGTACTGTATGAAATTTGTTGTGTCCCAGTAATGACACAACACAAAGCCAGGCAGGTGGTAATAAAGATTCTCTTTCTGCAGAGATGCCTCACACCCTCACTCTCCCTCAACCTTAATTTATTCCCTGAGGTGCTATGAGTGATTTTGTCTGTTCTTTCCCTTATATTAAACATCGCACACTATTAGCTCTCAATAATCATTTGCTGCAGCCCAGGACACAATGATTTCCCATGACACATAAAACTGCAATAACGTCAACTCGGTTTCAGAAATAATATTGCCAACATTCTTTTTTATGTGTCTCCCCCGGCTGGAGAAAATACCTCCGCATGACTCGCCCACTCTCATATGGAGAATAGAGAATGTACAAACCATTTGTAACTTTCAAAAGTTACAAAAATCTACTTTCTGCACATTTCTCTAAAAATCTATATCTCAGTTCCAAAAGCAAAGAGAAATGTTTCAGGAGTGAAAATGGGCTGCATGCTGAGAGAGGCAGATGGCTTATATACTGCACACAGTATTCAACGGTCCCTTCACCCTGAATAAGAAAAAAATAAACATGCAAAATGGCTTTGTGGAAGAACATTTCTGAGTATCTATTGTGCAGCATTGAGGTGTATCTATACCGAATATTAAAGTGAACATTACAAAAAAAGATGATATTTCAAATTGTCACAATGACTGTGGGTTGGGTTGATGCTTTGTGGTTTATTCAACTCACTTTCTCTGAATGGAGAAACCGAGGGCTGTAATATATCCTGTCTGATGACAATAACGAGGAACCTCGGTCAAGCTTTGGTGTGAAATCACACAGAGTTGGCTCGCATTGTGTTCACATTCAGTGGCAAACAATTAGGGTGCGTTAAAGAGCAAAATTAAATTAATGTCAAAAAAAGGGAAGAAATAGTTGGAAACTGTTTAACAGGGGCAGGGTGGGCCGCACATTTCTATTTCTGCAGGCGCACACTGTGGACCCACGATGAATTGTAATCAAATCAAAATTGCAGTGATGCCTCAGACAGCAGAGAACGTACGGACATTAAATTAGAAAGAGTACAAAGACAAATTCACAGAATGTCAGGTTTCTATTGTGCCAGTGAGATATGTAGTCACGAACAATGTACTAAATTAAAGTACTTATACTTTACTTTAGTATTTTTGTGTTTTGCTACTTTCATTTTACTTTTACTCCCCTGCATTTTTTGATAGGTAGAGTTTTGAGTTATTTATAAGAAAAAAAACACAAGATAAAAGAGCATAATATACTTACGAATGATGTATTGGTAAACATTTATACCTTGCAGCTCCTGACCAAAACAAAGTGTTCAGTTTTCAGAGCTGTTCACACTTCTACTTAACCCTTGTGTTGTCCTTGGGTCAAAATGACCCGCAGCTGTGTTCAACCAAGTTCTATTTTACTTTCATATTTTTTGGGATCATTGGTGACAAGGAGGCTGTGAGGGTTTCTTTAACGAATGATGACCAATGATCCCAAAAAATATAAAAATATAGAAATAAAATAGAACTTGGTTGAACACAGCTGCGGGTCATTTTGACCCAAGGACAACACGAGGGTTAAAGACCCACTTTCCCCTTTAAACTTCACAGATGGTTCGAAGGATGTAGAGGTCTGAAATATTTCACAAAAAAACAACAAAGATGTAAGAAAATGACCAAAAAATGTATTTATCTCAGGCTATCAAAACCTCTGGAATAAAGTACTTAAGTGTCAAATTTAAATTTATCAATGAGTAAGTGCTAATCAAATAACAATATATTATTCAGTGTTTTTGACTTGCTTGAAGAACATTTTCCTGATAAGCAATCTGTCACACTGGACACTATTTCCCATGAGCTGTATTAACATTCTGTGAATTGCCGAAAAACGAAGTCGCCTCTTTAGAATCCAAACGTTTGTTTACTTAAACTTCCCTCTCTGCTTCAGTAGATGGTGCTCAAGTGCATTTTCAGTCTGTCAGTTGGCCAAGCAAAACAAACACTGATGATATTCCTGCAGTTCATCAGTGCAGCTGAGATTGTTGTTCTTTACCAACTCACTTTGTTACATTATCTAGTGGAATAAATTGGATCACTCCAGCATCACTAAATGTTTTTCTTATTAAAGGACATTGCAGTCATGTTTACCTGATTTGACGATCTTTTCTAATCTTTCTCAACATCCAGGCAGATAGTGGTCAAGCATTGCTGGTGTTAAAGCTTAACTACCCCTCCAAAATGAGGTTTCAAATTGTACACCATTATCAGGGAGTCAGTTCCCATTACCTCTACGGTGATGTGTTGCACTCATGCGTTTGATAGTACTCCCACATAATAGAGAGAGTCAAGAAGCACCAAACTGTTTTCTACGCTTCAGGCGGGCAAACTGTATTACCTTCCTATTTCAAAAGAAAATCACACTACTGGATCAGGTTTCACTGGTAGGCAGGTCCAGTGACTTAACCAGAGCTGATCACAGAGGACAAGAAGCTTTACAAAGCTGCAGCTCATGTTGCCCTGTGTCAGCATCGTTCGGGAGAAAAAAAATAAAGGCATCCTCCACTCTGTCAAATTCCTGCAGTAACCTCAGTAGGATACTTCAGCTGCTGAGGAATGAAGGTGGAGGAGGAGGTGAAAGCAAAACATTCATTTGTGAGTCAGCCTAAAGCACATGTAGAGCTCCGTCTGAGTTCTTTTGAAAAACCTCAGTCTATGGCTGCTTTTTTGTCTTCACACTGGTAGAAATGAGGCACCTCGGTCACTTCTATTAAAGTATTAGATATTAATGACTTAAAGACATAAAGATGCGATT
This sequence comes from Embiotoca jacksoni, assembly GCF_022577435.1. Lineage (NCBI taxonomy): Eukaryota > Metazoa > Chordata > Actinopteri > Embiotocidae > Embiotoca > Embiotoca jacksoni. Next base: position 19,641,339 of record NW_027185447.1, on the reverse strand, counting down.
GTATGTTGAAGTTAGTAGCTAGTTTGCACTGACACTGTGGACATGTTCTGCTGATCGTGCGAGAACCCAAAACATGCTCCGTCCTGTCAGCATTCCACCATTCTGCAGAAACACTTCTGGAAAATTCCTACCTGAGAGATGGCAGAAGAAAATAGGAGGGTGGAGAATCTAAAAAGGACTGTAAGACAGACTAAATGGATCCTTCAACTGCTTCACCAACTAAAATAAATCATTCTTTGTTGACTTTATTCTGAGAAAATCTGTGTAGATTTGCTGCAGGTCACAACAGAATGCAAAAAAAAAACCCACCCTGACTAAGGAGGCTGTTCCCACACAGGAGACGTCCAAATGTCATGAATCTACAGTACATCTTGGAGCTGACCTGATAAATACCCATTCATTCTGGCGGATGGAATCAAAAAGGCCATGGGATGAATATTTATCACAGATTGGATGGCAGTGCTTTCAATCAAAGCCCTCAACACTATTCTTACCCACATGGAAAGTAGGACGTGTTCATTCTGGCTATGCGCTTTTCAGCAGGATAAATAGACACTTGCAGAGTTATACATCTGCCATCTGTGTTGCCCTCTCCTCATCTAGAGAGCGTGGCCTATGAAGAGGAATCAGTATTAGATGCTGATAAGTAATTTAGTTTCCCAGCTGCGTTATCAGACCTTTGCTACTGAATAAATATGTAAAGCCGGCGGCTGTGGCTCTTATTCTAAAAAAGTCAGAAGCTCATTCACCCCCTCATGTTCTATTCAGATAAGCAGAGGCTAGAAAATGACCAATGCCAGATTACAAACTCTCAATTTTGACCCGATGAATTCTGGAAATAAGAGGATGCAGGAATTGTCTCTGGGATAAATATCAACCACCCTCTGTCCCTGTTTGCCATCCAGGGCAGTGATGAAGTTGTAGTTTCCGTTTGGTATCTTTGAATGTCCTAACAATTGTTAGAAAAGTAATTTTTTTTTTCATACTTCGGGTGCAATATTTTTTGTTCTTTATATTCTCTTCAAAGTTGAACTATATCCACTAGGGATGGGGCACAAATTTCAAATAGTCGAATAGTCGTTATAAACTACAAAATCGAATAGTATATGCGACTATCGCGAATATCTGATTAAAAATCAAATTGTTTCCGAGCTAATTTCAAAAAGTAGTTTTGCTCGAAATGCCCATCACTAATATCCACATCCATAATCACCATAAACAAGATGTTGGTAGTTTTTCTAATTTTGTAAATTATTTTGTAGTTTACTAGTTTGTAAATAGATTTAAATAAGTGAAACACAAGCATGTACACTGACACAAACGCATGCACACTTTGTACACACCACACCTGCAGTGTGGGCCTCCCATCTCCACCCTAACTACACTTTTCCAGGGACCATAATTTCCCAGGGAAACACTCTGAATGAAAACCTTGTGTCACGCATTCAAAACAATTCACGCCTCTCCCCATGGGAACCAAACATTACACCTGTTAGTCATGCAGCAAACACATTATTATCGCTTGATCAGTTCTCAGAGCTGCGATCTATAAATACTGCCTGGCTTTCCTAATCCGTGTGTGATTCTGGGGTGACAAAACAATGAACGAGTGACAACTGAGCAATTCAGTCTCATCTCGTGAATTATGGCCCCGATGAGAATATCAAAGCTGAAGAAGTGTTGGAGGAGGAAGCATCAGAAATAGGACTCAGACTATGATGAAACAACAAATAACAAACGGGACCCTGCTGAATACCTACTGGTCATTAAGCTGTACTGCAGGCGATATTAATAACTTTAACGACGGCTGCAGGTTGTATTGAAGTGCAACTCTGGATGTACAATACTACTTTTTGTTATTTACATCTGGGCTTTTCCCATTGTCTTCAAATTTATTGTCTACTTGAAGGACAAGTTTTTTCCACCTGACAAATGTACAATAAGCAGAAAATTCTTTGTTTTTAGCTTTACCTCGTCACTAACTTAGTTTCCTGTTTGTTGCCAGACAGGTAGTGCACAGTTTTTAGAGCTAGCTGCTGCAGCTGAACACTATGCAAATGTTTTGATAATTCCCTGTGGATTCACCCTTTCACATTGCACACAGTCGTCTGATCCATTGTTATTATTAAAATATTGATTACAGCAGCTTTAAAATGGTAGTTTGTCTCTGGCACATACCCATTTAAATGAATGACAGTCCCAGCTTATGGTGTTGTTCTGTTACTTCTTAGAAGTGTTGCCCACAATGCCAACATTGTGAGGAGGGATGTAAACCCAGCTCTAATGAAGGGAAGCTCCATGTGAGGAGTTTTGCACCTTTACACACACACACACACACACACACACACACACACACACACACACACACACACACACACCTCGGCCGGACTGGTGAGTGATGCGCGAACACGGGGAAAAGACGGTGGCACCAGCGCTACCCGTCAAAACAAAAGAGAAATGTAAAAAGTGGCAGCTCTGCATCCCAAGAAAATGGAAAGCAGCTACATGTGCCAGAAATATAACAACTTCATCGAGCATGGTAAGAATAAACCATTCTGGAAAATGCCGTTATTAAACTATCAGTCAAAAAAGAAAAATCACCACAAATTCCACCGATCGAAACCTGTGAAATACATTTTACATGAATGCATTGAATTTACAGTATAATAAAATAAAACATCATAATGTACTAATATGCTTTTTTTAATTAGCCTGAGTTTGATTAAGTTGGACCCATACAGCTGAAAACAATACAGGCTCTCAATTGTTTCAGTGCTGAAGATTTAAGATCCCATAACTGACTTTGAGGAAAACAACTCCATAAGGGCTGTTTTGAGCTTTGACATCCTAAAAGCTGTCCAAGTCCACCAATCCTTTAAGAGATTATGAGCTTCAGAGTGACAGCAGGGATGTTGTTTTGTGAGTTTAGAACACTCCTGACCTACCAAAACATATCTTTCAGTTTGTTAGCCTAACTTTTTTTTTTTTTCCTTTAACTATCTGGAATCACTTTTACTGCAACCAACTAATTGTTTTAAGAGGTTACAGATGATCACCCTACTTTAAGACTACAGCAAGTGGAGCAACGATATCAGAGTCCAATAACTTTTCTTATTATTTGATTTGGAAGTTTGCCTTTAAGTCAGTACAGCTAAACTTAGAATGAATATAACCGTCTGTATTGCTTATGTTTTTCTATAGTAGTAGTTTTAGGACATGCAGCTTTAGCCTGGGATTTTTACGCATGTGTTGCCATTAAGTGCCTGTTTTAGATTTCTTTTGTGGGGCTAAAAATGAATCAGGTGAAAACATGAAAAAGACAGAGACTTTTCAACAAACATGGAATATCAACTTTTGTTTTAACTCAACATGAACCAGCAGCAGCTTCGCCATGTCAGCAATTAAAATTGACAGTCACTATCAGTAAATGGGAAACATTGTGTGTTAAATCAAGAACGCACGGATTAAAAACTACAGTGAATTTAGAGGCCTAAATCTGCTGTGACAGTAAACTTAACTCATGCTAAGCCATTGTAGAAAGCAGGCATAGCAACAGTCACTAAAGGAGGCGGGGCGAAGGGTCAGCTGGGTCTCTAAACCATTGACTTTATATAAACACGGACGACGTGACAGCTTCCCAAAAGTCAAGCCAAGACATCTTCATTGCACCCTGGTGGCTGGCTTCAGTTTTAGTCATAAACCCCGCCCCTTTCTATGTTAGCAGATGGGACATAGGACACATCAAATACATTTTTCAAATGACATATTTTGGCTTCACTTTAGTTCTTGCTAGATTGGATCACCCAGAGGATCACGGGCTTTGTACGCACAACTGTACGCAGCTGTGATTGGTTGAAAGGTTTACGCTGCTTTAATTGGTTGTTTCACGGCCAGTCAACTGGTCTCTGACTATAATCCTAACCCTGACCCTTCCACGTCATAACAACTAATCATAGATGTGGCATTTCTTTTGTACAGTTAGTCCAATTAGAGAAGTGTTGTCCATCTTTCTCCAAAGTGTATGCTCTGCACAATGTATGTATCACTTATTGAAGGCTAAAGCATCTATTAATCATAAAAAAAATATAAATTTTTCCTCAAAAATATGAGATTTATTGAATTTGAAGAAGGAAAAGTAGCATGTAGTTGCTCAGAATCAAGCATATTGTGATTCTGTGTGGAGTACTACAGCAATTGTTGTAATTTTGTCATTTTCACACATGCCTACATTATAACCCACGACAACACTTTCTCCGATATTTCCCTGCTGCTTTATAGAGGAAGCTTTAAATACCTTCAGGTGAGATTGTACTGTGGGTTTGAGAATAGGCTGGCACTAATAATTGTCTCCTGTTTTTGCCAGGCCGGTTATGAAAAAGAAAGTCTTGCTGCCAAAATGTTGTTTTGTATGGCTTCACAATCACACCTCCTCCATATTTCACAGAAACAGTGTGCGTTGATTCCATTAACAAATTAAAGGCTTTAACTGCATCTGCACTGCCTGTGACTTATGGCCACTACTCTTTAACACAAATGAGTGTTAAGTCTACAGTATATAACTTACATTCTGCTCAACAGCACCTGCCAACATTATCAAAGGGTTGAAACTCGTACAACACTATATAAGTAGTTTTGATCGCAGCAAGTTTCACCACTGGTTTCGACATCCATGCCGAATGCAAACTTTCAGTAATAGAATACAGCAAGGAGGAACATGATACGTACTGTAACGTGTTTTAACAGCTACCAGTGGTGTTGAAAGAAAAGGTTCAAGACTTTAGGAAATAGGTTTGACTGCTTTCCGGCCAAGCAACTTGTCCACATATCGAAACGACAAAAAAAGGTCTATTTCCTGTTACTTCCAAAAGGACATACAGTATGTGAGAATTTTCTGCACCCTTTAAAGGACCAACATTTCCTGATACTTAAACAACATAAAATCGATTTGCCAAAGTTTCAGTCATCATCACTGTCATCACACAACGAATAATAAAGAGCTGGTTAGCCTTGTAAAATGGTTGCAGTTTGGTTAGGTTAGGCACCAAAACTACTTTGTTAGGTTAGGGTTAGAGTGTTTTCCCAATGTTTCCAGCCCTTCTGCAAAACTGGGAATCATTGAGTTTCTCACTATAATATTATAAGGTCGAGACCTTACTATGTTAAGCGGATAGAGATGGCTTATGTTGTGTTTTGACGCGATATAAATATTAAACGAAGCTTAGCTGCTTTGTAGCCACGAAAAACGTTTTCATCTAATTCTCAGCAAAAAAAATAAAAATGGCGTTTTTCAAAATTGTTAAATAATTTGTTTATATTATTTTAATTTAACCACCTGTCAAGTTTAAAAACCTGTTTGTTATCATACCGAGGAAGAACAGATCATTCATATGTTCTCAAGTTTGTTTCCTGCTACTCACAGGTTGTGACCAAATAACCTTTACAAAGAGTCAATCGGTGCAGTGTGAACCCAGTCACACCTCACTCCCTTTTTCTTCTGCTTCTTTTGTCTCTGGATTTAACTTTTGACTTTAGAGACTGAGGAATCTAAATTGGCTCTCAGTGACCCCTTTCGGTACCCTTCAGACAGTGTATTGACTCTCTGCATCAAGATACCCAATCCCTGCGGTCTGAGGTTAGCGGGGAACAGAATAAGAAATCAATCCATCTGTGAATCTGTGCATTAGAAAACAAGAATTTGGGAAATACACCTTGAGTGACCTTTGCTTTCTAATACAAGTTGGGAATTCAGGTTGTGTGTTACATCTGAATTGAAGAATGAAGCTGCACATTAATGTTAGATGCAAGTTATCTGGATGGTAATGTAACTTTTTTGAAATACAAGACAAGCATGACACACACACACACACACACACACACACACACACACACACACACACACACACACACACACACACACATACCTACTCCCTGACAAACACACACCCTAAATCACCACCAACCTTTTTGGAAGACCAAATTCTGGCAGTGCGATATTTGACCCAGGGGCTCCATGTCTGTTCTGTTGTGTGACCAGGTTAACTAATGGACTAGCTAATCAAAGGGTTGTTGGTCATGTCTGTCTCACCTTTGTCAATAGATGAGTGTTGACCTGTCAACTACGCCTGCCCCCAATCACCTCCCACTACACAGCCACAGAAGCCCATACACTCTCATTGAAAACAAAGCCGGACTAATCGGCACCTCCAGCCAGCTGGAATGTCCCCAGTTTCTATAGAAGTAGAGGCTTAGTGAAAAGAACCAGACAGGTATTCTAAACAGAAAACAAGCCCAGACTCATTCACTATCGAGGCTGTGGTGCACCCTTAGAAAAAAAAAATTAAAAAAAAGTGGGAGTGTTGGGGAAGCTTTTGTATTTGTGGTCTCATTGAAAGAAAATACATTTGGAGGATAAAATGCAAAAATGTGGCGATGAATGAAACCACATAATGAAACATCTTCATGGTAACGGAAGTGATGGTTTTTCACAAGGAAAGACCTGACTGGGTGTGTGTGGAGTTGTGTACTGTACCGCAGCACTGGCAATGACTGGCCATTCACGCTCCAGTAATATTCGGATAAGGCACAATGTTGCAGCAAAATAGAAGCATTTGCAATGATTCCCGCTGCGATGCCATCCCTCCACTGTTATTACTGCATGTTCCACGTCAGTGAGAGAAGTGCATAAACACAGGGTACTAACAGACCCCCTGTCTCACACATGAATGGGAGAATTATCCAGCTCCCTCCTGCCCTAACACATTCATTTTGGGCCGCAAGTTTTTGCATGTTGCACACAGTGCGCCATTTAAGACTTCTTTTTTAATGCATCTGGCAGAAGAGGTATTGACTCCCCTTTGTAAAAGCAACAGTGTTTCTTGTTTTCTCAGGGTGATTATATGACGATTATGAAAAATATGAACTTCAAAGTGACTACAGTAGCTGTGAAATAAATGCAGTGGTGTAAAATCGACAAACAAATCTAAAATATGGTCATAATTTCCCCCTCTGCTCCTGAGTTATGGTGTTGAATAATCGTCAATTGTTTTTGCGCGACATTATGGTGTAGGTGAAGTTGATCTCTGACCTTGTAGATATGAAACATCATCACTTTATCATTTGATCCTTTTGGACAATTGTGCGAAATGTGGGTATTTTGTTGAATTTTGTATTTTTGTTGAAATAATAAGCAAATTAATTCTTGAGTAATGGCCACAAACTTGTTTTGTGAGGTCCCAGTGATCTTATATCACCAAAATCTGTTCATTCTCTCTCAAGTCCAAATGAATATTCCTGATAAATTTGAAGAAAGTTGCTCGAGGCGTTCCTGAAATATAATGTTCACAAGAATGGGTCGACCTGAGTTCTCAGTGGCCTTGACCTTTGACCCCCCCTCACCCCCCCAAATTCTAATCAGTCCATCTTGGGACCAAGTGAAAATTTGTGCCAAGTTTGAAACAATTCCCTCCAGGTGTTCTTGAGACATTCATGAGAATAAGACGGAAGGACGGAAAAGCGGACAACACAACACCCACGGCAACGCTTCAGGAGAGAACCTGAAGAAATACTATTTACTTTTGTTCAATAACATGGGTCTCACATCATAGTGAAGGTTTTTGTTTAACTGCACGTTGAAATTATCCAGTCTTTCACATGATGAGTGTTTGCTTTGAAACACCATGACCCAGGAACCATCAGAATTGCACATGATAATCCAGATATAAAAAAAGATTCAATGAGGTGTTGCCTTAGCCGCCTCTCAAAGGCATCAGAGTTCATTGAATCTACCTGAAACTGTTTCCTTCTTTAATCTTTTGTAAGTGTTTTATCAATTTAATTAAGACTGGGCTGATATGGCGGTAAGATTGTTTTTTTATGATTGAAATGTTGGACATTCAGGTAATTATCTGCTGCCACTAGTTGAAATTATGAAATTTTATAAAGATCCAGACTTAATTTATTTACTTAGTTATTATACTGTGACAGTGACTCTCAGTAACACCTAATCACATTGCACCATATTTGTATAGAGCTCACACAAATCATATTCACACTGAGGCCTCGTTATTTTTCAGCCCATTCAGACAGCCCATTTGTATTCTGGGCCTGACATCTCGAATCTGCATCCAAATGGAGAATGAAATATTTATGCTGCAAAATGATGGCACTCTTCATTGTCAATTTGCTTGAACATAAAAGTGCATTAGAAGGTAGGTGCATTCCTGCCCAGGCAAATCAGAACAGAATCAGCCAATGAGGCGTCAGAGATAGAAGGAAAGAGAGGGGTATCAAGGTAGAGAGAAAATCTCTGGGCGTCCTTGGGCTACAGCGCCTACAGACACGGCCAACACCCAAGAATCTCATTTAAAAAAAATTCAAATTACTATAAATGTCAAAAGCCTCTGAAGCAAATGCCATCATTTAAAATTGAAAAGCACCTTTGTTTCATTATGCAAACAACATATATATTTGTCCTGGCATTTATTTGGCTTTGCTGCATAATAGTATCAAAGATGGTACATAGAATGAAATGGATTCATATCACTGCATGCTTAATTAACTAATTTTATGTAATACAATGTCATTAATGAACACATTTCTGAATTAGTATAATTATAGTAAACATACTATAATTTGCATTTTACTCCACATACAGACAATACACATACCATTTCTGTAGCTATGGTACATTACTGCATTATTCAGCAGGTTTTTCGAAATTATTTTTTTTAATTTAAATTATCCGTTTCACTTATTTAAAATGAAATATCAATTCAACTGAATGACACAAGTGCAAAACAGTGCAAACTACCAGAGTTATTGTGTAACACCATAATCGTAAACTAAAATAAATTGACTTTCGACCTTGTTAATAGTGATGGGACAAGATTTTCAAATATTCAAATTTGTTACAATATGAAATAACAATTAGTACATATGACTATCAACTATCTGAACAAAAGTACATTTTAATCGAATAGTTAGGATTAAATTTAATATATTAATTTAGCTTATAATGCCCATCTCTGCTTGTTAACCACATGCTTGACAAACAAAGCTGGTTATTCTGGTGATTATTCAGGCTTTAGTTTAATAGAAAAGTTGTATTAATTTCTTGTATCATTCAAATACAGTATAGTGCTGTTTCCAAAATGTTGGCGCTGTTCTGTTAATCTACTGATCACAGGGGAGATGAGGTTGAAAAAGGCTTATTTTTACTGATATAAATAATTGTTACTTTAGTGTATATTTATCAAAACACAGTCTAGGGCTGATACCAAATGGTCATTAGAAAAGTCTTCGTCGACCAAGTTTTTTTTCATCGTTTAGTCTCAGGAAGAGAAAAAAAAGAGACATTTTACTGTCGTTAGCAGCCGAATCTTTCCCTTTTCGACGCCTGGAGATGACTTATGTCCAGTGGACCCTTGTTGTGGGAAGTGAGTAACTCTAAGAAGTGAAAAGTAATATTAGCAGCACGTAGATGCAGCCACTGTGAAGTGCATGCTGACAGGGGTGATTAAGCTTCTGTAATCAGCCATGAAGTATTGAGATAAGCCCAAGTTTCAGTATAACAGCTCTCCGAACGTTGTGCACTGTGTTTGCTGCCCAACTAAAGGAAATATATATTGCCCGGTTCAGGCAACGTTACCACGTTGTCTCTGCCTCTCCTCATCACAGCAACATTGGTCCAGACTGAAAAGGCTAGTTACCAGCTACAGGCCAGGCTACACTAAAGACACTACCGCTGATCAGCAAAGGTAACACACTGCATGCAATAACCTTCATGTTATAGGCTTCCTGAACTCTCTCAAACTCAAACTCAAACACACACATACACACACACACACACACACACACCGGAGGTGACAGGTCCTTTTATGCCCTAACTGTCAATAATCTGTTAGTAGTTGAGACACAGACACTAATGGACTAGTACACATTTTACTATGTTGAAATAGAACAAAATGTTCAGCCCCTTTGGTGGTTGTTCCACCACGTTTACAATCTACCGTATACAGAAGCTTCCAACGAATCTGAATACTATGCTGAAGCTCACATTCCTCACAGTGACGTGTTACAACGGAGCCTTGGCTTTGTGTGCTGCCTTCGGGGAGTGCAATGCTGAAATACAGCACCTCTTCATTCAACAGATTTCTCCATTTAGGGGTCAGTGCTCACACCACAACATCACTGAACGGCTGTGTTGGGAAACCAGTAACCTTGCTTGTTCAGTGGAAGTACAGGTTTTTAAGAAACCTTGAGACTGAATGCACTGCTGTCCAAACCGTGAACTGTGAGGTTTGTCTCCCACTGGGGCAAAAGTACAAGCTCAAGGTCAAGCAAACAGCATTTTTTTTTAAGCTGCATTTCTTGTTAGAATAGATGCCGTTAGGATATCCTGGATTAGAAACAGAAAGCAAACAAAGAGATAATAAAGAAATAAGTTTCCAGAAATGCTGGAGAGTATACAAAACATGTGAAAGTGGAATTATGTAAGAGCAGATCTAATCTGCAGCAACGTTACAACCCGGGAGCAATCACATGTACTCAGCAGAGCTTGTTACAACAGGCAGGCAAGCTTTGTGACCTGCTTGAAGTCATTCGGTGTTTGATGTTTACATTTTTGCATTATCTTTGGAGCAATATCAATAAAAATTTTAAAAAACGGTTGTGAACACATTGCTTTTTTTTGTGGATAGGAGCTGCTATTTAACACTTTGGCTTTTGATCTCATGTGAGGCAGCTCCCCCAAAAACAGCACCCTTTTGTCAGAGACTTCAAGGAGACAACAGTTGACGTATTTGATGCACACTGATAGATGCTGCCAGTATGATAAAGTCTAGCAGTGAAAAGAGACGAAATGGGTTTTGTTATGTACTTATTTGCATAAACATTTTGAACTTCGCAACGCTATTAGTTCACACAGTCCACCGTTCGTTGCGATACAACCAACAGAGCTGGAAAACATTCTCCTGGAAAGTCTTTCTTCGGTGTGGTTAGTGAGCCAAACACGTAGCTGCCTTCAAGCGGTATGTTTTTAGAGGCTCGTTTTTCAGCTGTCACCTTCCAGTGGTCCAAAAGATTACCCCCCTGAACAAGTCACACTGTCCAGAGCTATCTGGCCTGCGCCGAACACAGAGGTAAAGCACAGCCTGTCTCTGGAGAACAACAGCTCATAACTCAAAGATATTGGTGTCCTTGTCAATAAAATCACACATAAAGAAGATTGGGCTCAAATGAATGTGCTCTCCAGAGGAATATCTTGTCAGGTGAGGCTCGGTGCGGCTCTCTACCTCAGGAATGTGTCAGTGCTGTTCTTCCTTTACCCATCCCCACCCCCCACCCCAAAAACCCTGCCATTGTGAGGGGAAGGAATGTTTTTCACAAAGTCGCTCCTTTCACAGTGAGGGATGTCGGGTGTTGCCCCATTTTTCACTTCAGGCTAAAAGTAGGATATAGACTCGGAGGGAGGAATTTCTTGCTGAGAAATGTGTTTGCATGTTTTTTGAGGGGAGTTTCTATCTGAAAACAAAGTACGCCGGCTATAATACATATGAAAGTACCCTTAGCTGCACAGTTGAGTACTTGTGATAATCTATTACCGTGTGGTTTACAGGGATTTTAGATGTGGAAGATGCTAAGAAGGTACAATGTGCAGATACACACATTTAACTGACTCCAAAGGCACTTTGTTTCTCGCCACTGTGGCAAATTACATTTCAAATTATTAAATGAGCACTGGTTCTTAGGGCTTCTGAAAAGCCTCAGCGATGCTCTGGCCTAATGAAGAATGTGGTTTACTCTAGAGGGTGGCACCAAAATGAGCAAATTACGGCAGAGACTCATCAAATAATGAACACAAGGCCCTTATTAGATGAAACTCCTTTGTTTCATTTGTAAGCTTTTGAGCTCCCTTTGAGTCCTCCTTCAAAGCCTTTGAAGTGGATGCTGTGTCTGTTATGTTAATAAAAGATCAAAAAATTGATGATTTTGCTAATATTGTTGTATCATTGATCAAAGTAGTTTTGGTAATATCACTTTTACATTCATTCCCGTTTCTGTGTTCATCGGTTCTTTTTTGTTTAATCCTGGAAATAAAACGGCGCCACATGGCAGGGTGTGGCAGGTTTTTAAGAGTGAAAAATGGGTGGTCCTCCTCAGGTGCTTGTGTGTTATTGGTTGGTGCTCTCCTCTAAAAACACCAATACCTGAATCGGTTGGAGGAAAAAAAGGAGAGAAGCCTGATAGCACCTTGTCAGTTGGCCCTTCAGTCCCTTGTGAAGACTGCTTTGAGCGTTTTTTTGTTGTTTGATTTGCATTCGCAGCGTCACTGAGGACGTAAAAAAAAAGCAAGTAAGGTAAGTTGTACATTTTAAGGTAAGCTAAGGTATTCATCTATCCTCAGAAAAAGTAATAGTTTTACTAGAGCTGCAAATACATCATAACTAATTGTCTGTTTCAGGAATTGCAGTGAATTTATTAAGAAGATAAGATTACCTGGAGAGACCATATGCTGATAAACAGATTTCGTACTATGATTGAGCGGAATCGACAGAAAATTTGGCAACAGTTGAGTGGAAAATGTATGCAAGCCCAAAGGCATAAAAGAGGCAAAAGTATGACTATCAGAAAGCTTCAGGTGTAGGGAGTGAGCGAAGTGTTTTGTTTCCCCAAGAGCGGGACTCTGAGGCGGGCAGATAGCGAGGCGGGCCGCGGTGTCTGGTGGCGGCGGTAGGCTCGGGGAGGGCTGCGGTGGGGTTGCATCACTGATGACTAAACAAGTCATTCGGTCCAGGCCTGTTATAACGTGCCAGAGCCCAGGATTTCAACAGCAGCCTGAAACCCTGGAGCCACGGAGCGGGGCAGGCCTGGTCTCGTTCAGCCTCAAACTTAAACTCAAGAAAAAGGGAGAGGCCAACCTCCAATTCCTACTGCGATCATTGCCACCCCCTCAACCTCTGAGGCTTCCTCATAAATCACATAGTACCGATTGCCTAGTCTGCACCGGGTTCTAGAGTTGGCCCTCTGTCCTGGAGCTTAACATTGAAACTAAAAGCTTGAGGCTTTTCCATAATGTAACTTAGCACTCAATGTTCCTGCAAAAACACATTGACTGTGGTATATTTCTTTGGGGAAACTGTGATGAGTCAGAGGCAGACTGAAAATCTGAGATGGAAGTTGAGGAAGGCTGTGTTGTGTTTTGACGATGTGCATTTGTGTCTTTAATTTCAGAGTCTGAAAGAATATCCCATGTGTTCTATCCTTCATTCCACCGGAGTCTGTATCTGCATTTAACCAGATTTCAGTGGTGTGAAGTGTAAGAGACATGGGGATACAACTTCACAAGCGCACACTCACAGTACCAGAAGGCAAATCAAGTCAAAGAAGCAACTCAGCTTGTACTCTTCTATACTTTGTTCTGTAATTTAAATGCTGAAAACTATATGAAGTTTTTTCACAAGATGTTACTATTTATACTGCAATGTACTGTATAATATTTGTATTTTTTTTGTGTGACATATGTTAAGGCTGTATTTCCATCAACAAAAACTGCACAGAGAAACTGCGTAGTATGAATAAATTACCTGATCTTATGCCCAGTGTTTCTTTTTTTCAAAAAGTGCAACATCTCAAATCATTACGGAGCCATTATACCACCCACACACATGAGTTTCTGTGCTTCTCAGCCCCAGAGCATGATTTTTTTTCATTAGCCAACATGGAGAATTTAAGACACGGCCCACACAAACAACCTTTACTGTTTGGCAAATGAAGCTTATTAACAATTTAAAACATGCCCTCACTGTAGCCCACACAATAACGCCATTAAACATGTTTCTCCCTGCGAGAGAGATGCATCTCGACTACTTCCAGCACACTTCTCTCCCGTAGTGCACATCAAAGACAGAGATCAAAGTAATGTTTTACTCATCTATACCTCATTGTTGCTATTATTTTGGCATCATGTAAGGTTCGTGATTCAGATTCTATACGTGAATGAGGCTTTGTAGTTTTTGATAGCGGTCAAAGTCTATAACTTCAGGGTTCTTCAGCCAGGCCTGGTCTGGATGAAGCTTTTAAGTTCAATAGAATTTTAAATAAAACAGAGCATGGCATCAGGAGGTTTGTGAGCATGCCTCTTCACTGCTGGGGTCTGTTTGGTTCCTGGCGATCAATCACCTTCAGAGATTTTTTTTTTCAAAATGTGAAAAGATAATAATACAACAGAACAAAGCAACATATTTTTGGCCCATAGTTATGCATGTGGATACACTCATATTAATATAAATGCACCCACTTGCTCTCAATGGCCTGAAGTGGATTTTGCCCCAGTGGCCTCTGAAATTATTTCAGTTATTTAACAGTTATCCGAAGTGCATTGCCACAACTAACAGGAGTCTTTCAGACAACACAGAAACACAGACAGGAGGAGAGGCGATGTCTAAACCCAGATACAATGCCTCTCTATACAGTATGGCTTGTGTGGTTTGGTTCATCTGCAGCAGATAAGTTTGGCTGTATTACCTAAAATAACTGTCACACACATTGATACAACTATTGTATGCAAGATGCATCAACTGATAGTAACAGTTACTCGACATCCAGCAATAAATCATGACAGTGAAAAGTTTGTAAAAGTACAGAAAGTTCTTCTAACATCTGCTAAACTCAAACCTGCTGAAAATTAGAGCTGTAATGATGATTTAACTAAGCAGTTAATGATCAGAACAGTTCATCAATTAAACTGTTGATAATTTGATGAATTCCTAGATTGCTTTATAGAGTGAACTCTAATTGGATATTATGAGCATTATATAGACAAAACAATGGAACTCCACAGAATTATCAGTTTACCTGTCACAGATATATTGGTATATTGGAATATATGTCGTCCAATATGAGATTTTTTTTTTTTAATAAAAATAATAATGCAGATAAAGATGCTTTGGGTAATTAAAAAGTGATGATTTTGTGGGGGTTTTTTCTTCCATTTATTTATTTATAATTATAAAGTTCCCCAAAGAAGTTTATTGTTTCAATGCACTAATATAATTTTGGATAATAAAGTTCATCATTAAACTATAAGATATCCTGCCTCCATTACACATCTGTGTCACGAGTGACTGACAATTACATTTTGGCTCATATATTGACATCTTTACTTCCTTATATCGGTATCGGCCCCAAAAATCCAGTGTGGCCTCTACACTTTATTAATCTAAATATGTTGATTAATAAATAAGAACAGTGTTTCAGTTTCCTCCAGTAAATTTCCCAAAACATTTTGACACGTTTCCTGTCACATAAACTGGAAGAAATGTCATGCATTCATTAGAGTAGTATTTTTTTCCATGGTGATTGGCTCTAACAAAAGAGACAAGGAATTTTACTCTGTTGCTTTGTTTACATTTCAACTGATTCTAGATCCTGTGCACATTTTGAAAATAAACTGCCCTGGTGGTGAGCAGCCTGTATCGAGTCTAAACAGTTGACATGATGGTCTGGAGATTCTGTCTCCTCTTGGTCTTTCTGCCACCGAGTACGACGCTCGGAGAGGACACAGGTGAGAGCAAATGTTCCTACAGCAGGTGCAGTTACTTCAGCAGTCGGCAAGAAAAAAAAAAAACCCTCAGTGATGCTGAATTTGATGATTGCCATGTTTACGGCTGTGAAATGTGGATTATTCAGTTTCTATTCTGGGCTGAGGAGGGTATAACGACAGTTTCGTAACACACAAGCAGCACTTGCTAATTGAAAAACACAACCATGCTGCAAAAAGCACCATGCTTGATTAAGCGCAAATGTACTGTATTGTCATGCTTTCATGTGACAGTTTAGTACAAGCTATGGTCCAACGGCCTGTTAGCGAGACTGGTGTTCTTCCTGGAGTCTGCACGCCACTTTCATTAGTTTGTATTCTGGCTGTTTAGTCGCAGAAGACATGGGCATCCATCAGTTGGAGCGTTTAGTGGAGCTGCTGACAATTAAGGAGTGCGAAGACCTGCTGTTCACCCTTTCTCACCCGGAGGACAGCATCTTCAAGCATCTCGATCAGCTCTCACCAGAAAACAATAAACTGGATCTCAAAAATCGGGCCAAGAGAGACACCCCCACTGCTGAAGGTGAGTGTTCATCATCAACTGACGTACATCTCATCTGAGACCTTCGGCACTTAAGACCACATAAATCACAAACATCTAATGTACACATAACAAATTGTTCTTCTCATTTTTGAGTTTTTGGTCACGTTTTAGCTGTTTGCTTGTGTTCATAACTCCTCGATACTTTCAATCCTTTCGATGTAAGTCGTGGGGAACTAAATCCACACGCAACAAACAATTTTGGAATATTTCAAATGATTTCAAACTCCCCAGACTTCTTTTTTGCATTTGCTTGATCATTGCTTGAATTTCTTCAGGAGGGGATTTTCTTCATATCGCCAGTACGATTACAGCCACCAATAATTCCTACAATGTACATATGGATATGCGAGTATTGTTTTAAGTTAAACTTGGGAAGATGGAAAACCCAACCTTTGAAAGTTACAAGCAAGAACATACAAATACAAGAGTTCTCTTACACAGCAAAAAGCAAACACCCCATGAGCTGTAATAAGGTGACGAGAAAGCCCACCCTGAGACCTGTCTGTTTCTCACACGTCCAGCTCAGCTTGGAGAGTTTCTGGCAGCAAGCTGCCTGTCAGAGACTTGTCTTTCTGAGCGGGCCATATGTTTTGTGTTTACCAGAAAGTCAGACTGAGTGCCAAATGGCCCTGACAGACTGGCTGCTGAGGTACGGCCAGGAGACCTACCACGACAGACTTTCTCGCGCCTTGCAGCACATCGGTAGAACAGACATCGCCATCGGTGAGGAATGAGCGGAGAGAACACAAGCCTCCTGAAGCAAGGAATAATTTTGTCTTTAAACAGAATCATTTTGAGTGGTCCAACTAACGTGACGGTTAGCTAGCTTTTTTTTTTATGTTTTATTATTATGTCTGTAGTGTTGTTCATAGCAGCAAATCCCTGTGAGCGGACATCACAGCATTGTCCCCTGACAGAAGGAAATTGGAACAAAGCCTCATTTGGTACATGGACGTGTATTTTCAAAATTGGTTTATTTCGGTCAAGAAGGCATCTCTAAGACTTTAACAACAGAGTATAATTGCTTCATTACTTTGAGATTCATTTTAATTGGAACTTCAAAAGTGGCATATTTTGCACACTGCCAGTCTCCGGCATGTGTTGCAGTCCAGTGTTGCACACAACTCCACAGCCGAGTGGCGTTGGATAGAAGGAGGTGTAAATGATCTGACAGAGGACTCAGTGGCGCTGACACCAGCCACAGAACAAACCATCTGCTCCTTTCATCAGCAGCTTTGGAGTAAAAAAAAAAAAAAAAAGACTAGGAAAAGCATGGAAAGAGATGACTTGTAAGACAGGCCGGAGGACGGATGAGGGAGGGGGGAGGGGGTTTGGTGAAAAAGATTGTGGATGCAGAATGCAGCAATTATCGTACACTTGATTGCAGTTCTGAAGAGATCTACTCATACGTCAAAACTCTGAGAGGTTCATTTTGTTTTATTCTGAACTGAAAAACAACAGTTGTTCTCCTGCTAGAATTAATTATGTTCAGCATAAGAAAACAACAATTTAATTCAGATTTACAACCTTTTATAGGATGGAATACATACATGTTTAGCACTTTAAGTTAAATGGAAATAATGTGAGAGTTACCCCGTGTTTTCAATGTTTTCACAGAAGTGGGGAAGAGCATCAACCAGGACAAAATCTCGAACATGAAACACTACGTTGAAGACTATCACAAGTTTGTCGAATCATTAAACTCCCCTGACAAACAGGACAAGCAGCAAGCACACCAGAGGGTCAGAATTGTAAAGGGTGAGGTCACTCATCCTAAAACTTGAAGGAGTCCATTTAGTTTTGTACATCCCAAAATATAAATAGTGATGGAGAAATGAATCTAGTCCTAGCTTGGCGCCGCCTACCTGTTGCTCACAGCTTTGATTACTTTCTAGAAACCGTGTTCACATTGAGGTGTTGTTTCAAAATGTAGTTCCAACAACGGCGACGGTGGCGGGTGAAACATATTGAGCAGTTGTATAGAATGCCAGCAAATATTGACGAGTTGAAACCAAAGCAAGACCATTAACTAAAAAATTAATAGAAAGAACAAGAATTTCAGCGCATAACTTACATCACATGGTGGTCAATGCTGATTGGTTAAAGGCTGCTCCAACAGTTTCAAAATTAGGATGCAACAACTCGAAACAACCGCCAATAGATGGTGGTCAGACCCATATATCCACACAGTGAATTTGGGTGTGGTAATACATACATAATATATACATGCATAAAACGTTATGTGTGCCCCTGTATATTAAGAGCCCAAATATCTTGGGCTACAGATGTCAGGAGGAGAGTTTTGGGTTACACCTCCAGAGACTGCCTGAAAGACAAACGATATAATGTTTCACTGAACCCTGAATCTATTAAGTGTTTAGATGAGGTGCTGGATTAGATTTGGTGGCCGTGGGCAGGCTTCCAACTCATTACCTCTCAACATCAACACTCACACTAGAACACGGAATATTTCCCAGGACATCAAAAATGTAATTATCACCTGTCCATTTTTTTTGTCATCTCCCGGGTGCTTCATTCAAGTTAAAACTTGATCAAAATGCTCCGGTAGTCCTCTGAGATGGTTTAGTGTGTGTGTGTGTGTGTCCTGTTTGTGCTTTGTGTGTGTGTGTGTGTGTGTGTGTGTGTGTGTGTGTGTGTGTGTGTGTGTGTGTGTGTGTGTGTGTGTTAGCAAGGGATCTGACATGGCGTGACCTGGATCTGATTGTAGTGCGCACTCCTGTACCTGCGTACCAGAAGGGGATTTTGGATGTCGCTCTGCCGCTCCTGTATGGCCTTCTGCTGGGCTTCGGAGGCACCTTGTTCGGAGGCGGAGTTTTACTCCTCATCTTTCTCCACGTGTCTCGCAAAAGGCCGCAGAGCTGTCATCGCGGCGACGATGGCTGTGAGGTCACGGTTGGAGATGAGACGTTGGAAGGTGTTGCTTCCACAATGTCATATTAAGCATTCAAATAATCTAGGAAGGCATCGAAAATAAATATAGGCTAAACAGATCTGATCATTTTCCCTATTTCTTTTTTGGATTTTAAAAATCTAAATCTTCTAATCTCTTTGTCCACAGTGCTCACCAGAACCGGTACTGCCGATTCCACCACACGACAGCGAATGATACAACAAACATGAAACGAATGATGTCGTTTCAGATAAGATAATTACCCATGCTGTGTATTCCTAGACCACTACGCATTATTGTCTTGCCAGTGGGTGGATGACTAGAAGCGTGACAGATGCGCTGGAACCCGGCCCTCACACCAAAGGTTGTTCCGGTGTTACTGTGATAGTGATGCTACTTTCCATTTCCCCTCCAAGTGACGGCAATGTGCCCGTCTGGCATCGAAGAACAACTAATTATCCAGCTTGGCGCCTGCTTCCCCGGAGCCTGCCGATACCTCCACAGGCAATCCAAAAGACTAATAACAATGACAACGCTAGCAGACAATGGAGCACTCTTGGTTGTGATGGCAGCTTCTGGCGGGTGACAGAAGCCAAACAGAAAACACAGAGCTGTATTTTTTTGAAGGTGTAAAGTAGGGGAGATCGTTAGCAGGCTGATATAACTCAGTATATGAGATGCTGCTGCAACGCCGGTCCAGAAATTGGCGTCGGAAACCAAATAGAATCAAAATGTCCATACCAGAAAATTCAAATGAACTTTGCTGACAAGTGCAAGCTTTAATTAAGGAAATCATTTGCTCACGACGGGGTTCTTTTCACATACTCTGCTGAGACAAACAGTTTCCTAATAGCAAGACAGAAAACACGCTCGTGGCACTGGGGGACTTTCGTGCTTCTTGTTCTCGGTTTCTTACACCATCCCGACTTTCTTCGTCATAATTGAGCTAATTACTTCATTATACAAATCTGGCCTAATGTGCTTCAGGAGGCAGACAGCTTGGATTAACAGTGGCACTAAGGAGCAATTACAGACTATTAGTTCATAAATCAACATTTAAACAAATTATAGTGCCAAGAAGAGCTGTATGAGCAAAGTTCAAAATGACCAAAATGGGATGGATTTGCGTTTTGACTTATTACCAAAAGTAAAAACCTAAATAATCCTACAACACTGCAAGTTTTCCTTCATTGTTAATATCATTTTTACGCATAGACCAACTCGTACTACTTCATCTGGATGAAGAGTTTGTAATAGTTTGTCTTTCTCGCCATGTGTGTTGTGAGAAGTCACAACATTGAGTTTCACCTTCATCACAAAGCGTCCCAAGTGGCACAGCAGAACTCTTCACGACAAAACTTCCGCTGTCCTTCAGTTTTCCCCTGCTGGCTGTTAGGATCCTGAAGGTGCTGACTATGACAGGTTCACCTGCTGTGGGCTCACCCGTATTTCTGTAACCAGTGGAGAGGAAAGCCAGAGTTCTGTATGCCTGAGTGACTCACAGAAACAACATGCCACATGGGGGCCGGCATCATGGTTGTGACACTCCTTAGCATAACCAGTGTCCCACCAGGAAAGCTTCACTTAGAGGGTAATGAAAACTGTAGCATCACCTCCATTTTGTTGAGGCACACTGCGTGGCTATACGGAAATGCAGTTCCATATTCTCTAATGACGGGCCTGATCAGATGATTGTCCTCAGCCTCATCCTTTGAGATGCCTTTCATTTACAGAAATCTGAAGAAGAATAGGCCAACGTTCATTTCTAGCCATTCTTATGCAAAGGGATGAAGCAATCACAGACGGCATGGATGAATAGAGAAAGAAACTGACATGAAATTGACATTTACAGCCAAGGCAAAGCCAATGTGCGAGGGTACGGGTTTCCAGGCACATCCATTCTCATGTAAAATAGAGCATTTTCATTTTTTTTTTTTTTTTTTTTTTAATTCCTGTGGTTTCTTTGGGTTATTTAATAGTTTGTGGAGCAGCAGCTTATCAAACTGGATTCTCCGAGGAGGACACATCTGTCTCTCGTCATTGGTTTGAGCTCAGCATGAGGAGTCAAGTGTTTGTCTGGATGAAAATGTAGACGGACTGGATGTAATGTGTGCCAAGGGGACGCTCAGACAGAGGGGCTGCGTCCTTCATGTGCTGAGCGTTCTGCACCGGGGCCTCTGGGGTGTGCTTAGTGTCACTAAAGGCTTTAACTTCCCCCTCCCTCCATTTGCATCTTCATTCATCTGCAGGGCCACTGAGGTGCTGCAGTCCCCACTCAACCATCACTCTCCCTTTGCTCAATATATATGGATCACAGGAAACAAGATCACAACAGCAGCTCTTTTAAAGTCATACTTTTTTCTTTTTTTTTTAATCGCCTCGGCTCCAGCTTTCACAACTTTGTCTTTCATGGTTTCCTTGGGGGAATCTGAGAGTTCTTCAAAGTTTTTAATGCTGATCAGACAAGAGCAACTCTGCGGGCTTACAGATAAAACCACAGTGCCATCCTGTGGTCATGACAGGTCATTACAGCAGACGATCAACATTCATTTCAACAAGAACAAAAGCACCCTTTGCACCCTTCTGCAACCTTTGTCCTTGACCCTCCCTTGACCCCTGAGCGTTTTGATCCTGTACCTCAGGCCTCGACCCCCTCCCATTACCCTCCACCCCCACCCCCACACTCCCACACCCCCAGTCTGCCTAATCCTCCTTGACCCTGTGGCCCCCAACCCTCTGCAAAGGGCAGACCTTAAAGCAGTAAAAATATTGTACTTCGAGGTGATGAGACAAAAGACAAAAGTGGTCTTTCTTGCACACTGTACCTGCAAAACTCCTGCCTCTCTCAATGTCAATTTTCTTCCCCCGCATGATGTTCGAAAATATGATTAAATGTGTTGTTCGATTTTTACCATTTGATCAAGTTGTCAGCACTTCCGGATTTCAAAATAAAAGATTTAAAAGTTAAACTGATGTGTATTTATTTAACGTGGGTTGGAGGAATGGACACCCACACAGAGACTAACACAACAACAAAAAACTCTTTCATTATAGGCCTAGTAGCAGTGGAGAATTTTTGCATACTATAATAACTCTACTTATGAGCAGTTTTAAATGGCTGTGATAAACCTCCATGTTATAACAGTAGAAAATAATTTGAATAGTCATATTGTTTGATAGAGATACTGTATATTGGTTTAATTGGTTTACCTCTTAGAACAGCTGTGGAGTGGCAGTTACAGCTAAAAGATGTTGAGTTGTAGCTAATTAAAATGCAGGAGAGAGGTGAGTAGATGGTCATAATGCGGTGCAGTTAGGCAGATGTTTTTAATGCGCCAGGCACACTGACTCACAGAGCAGCGCTCATGGGGAAAAATGCTTCCTACGCCTAAACAAAAGTAAATTGGCCAAAGATGTCTTGTAACAAAGGGAAACTCTATTACAAATTTCCCTACGACTTTCAAACTGTAGTTCACGTCTGTCTTCACTTATGAAGACATAAGTGAAATATATTAAATGGATTAATTCCATTTAAGTTGTAATTTTAAATGTTAAAAAAAAAAATCCCCACCAAAAAAGACCAAAAAGCCGGCAGAACTTGAAAATGCAGCTCTCCTTCCTCCCACCTCTGCCCTAAGCCCCTCCCACCAGACCAGCAGCTGGTTTGGGTGGAGCTCAGCTATGTGAATGAATGTTACTAAACTTGAGTAGCACTCGGACCCTTTCATTTTGTCAAAGTAGTTTTCAGAGGAAAGATGTTTGATGACCCCTGACCTTAAAGTCTCCCTCACAGGCTAGATTATGTGAAACCTGGATATAGAGCCAAGAGAAAGAGCAGAAGAAGGCTGTGCTCTCAGACCAATTGAATGCTGAAAGGTTATCATTGAATTTTTGAGACCGAAAGAAAGCCTGCCTGCCCCAGCTTTAAATTCCCCAGATGAAAGGTTACTCCTGGCAGAGAGGAAAACAAAAGTAGTAAAGGGCTTTGAATAATGGCTGCGCGGCTTGTCTATTTACTGAGATAAAGGGAGGAGATTTTTCCTCTGAGCTTCAGACAGGTGTGTTTCCTCTGCACCAGAGACAGACAGATGTACCCATGGGACTTTCGAGAGAGAGCGAGAGAGAGAGAGAGAGAAAATAAACTGGTCTGAAGTACAGCTGGTCTGAAATTCTTTCTTCCTCCTCCACTTTTTCCTCTATTTCCAGCTCGTAAACATTGTGTTTATGTAGAACTACATGGAGCGCTTTCATGTAGGAACTCAATGGGATGCTGGATGCAAATGTTTGTGTTAATGACTCGGGTATATCCTGCAGCTGTAGGAGGGGCGGTTTCTCTAATGCTTGTGCGGCTAATGGTCTTCAGCTCACTCTGTGACAGACATTTAGACAGTCAGACATGGCTGGTTCTGGTCTCTGAAGTCAAGTGTCAGCTGAGCCACATTTAAATTCTTAAAAGTCTGACTTCAATTCAAACTGCCAACATGTAAAAATGCAACTGAATTATAACTGATGGCTCTTTTCAAGGAACTCTTTACTATCACTGTGCATTAAGCTATCATTACTTCAAACAACTAAAGTTTCCCCACCCCCCAAAAAACACGTTTGCATGCACGGTTGCTATGGTTGCAACCATAAAGTCACAGACTTATCAACATCCTGTCATTGCAGATGCAGATCTTGACAACTATCCTGTGAGTTTATCATGCAATTCTCAAAATTAATGATGTAATTGTGCACAAGCTATGAAATTATGATTGTGTAATAACACTTGCAACACCCCTGATGACATGTTGCAGGGCATCATGTGGATTCTTTCCATGCTGCAGCGTTCTAATGAGTTCCCCCAGCATTGCACCACACTGAGTTGTTTTGCATTGTCTCGTCTAATTTCCCGACTGATGCTGAACAGCTCAGTAAGGTGCTGCTATCTGCAGTCGTGTTTTTTTTTTTTTTTTATCTCATAAAAGGAGCGCAAACAGTACCTCCTGCTCTGTTTAATGAGTTGATGGGATGATAAAACACGTCTCCTGCATACCTGTCAAACACAATAGCTGCAAGACTATATTCATATATGTTCGAACGGAAGGTCGAATTTGTTTCTCTCTCTAAAACTTGATCTTCTTGTTTCAGTTTTTGCTTTATGATACTGTAAAAATTAAATCCATTCCTTTCCCACCAAAAAAAATATTAAAAACACAATAATACCGCCATCCCTGACCTTCAAACTCTGCTGTTTGTAGTTTCATAAAGGTCAGTGTCTTTTGAAATAATTAACACCCTGATTACTTTTTATGCAATTATGCTCGTGTGTAATGAAGGAATTCATTTCATCTATAAGATGATAAAGAGAAAAACAAAAATTGTAAGCAGGTTGAGCAGAATTTTTCCATCAGACATGGGGTTGTGGCTTAATTCAACTATAAATAATTAACCATCCTCCAGTCAGAGACGCAGACTCAATAATTTCATGCCTTAATTAATCACGAGAGAATGTTCCATTGTTGGTGCATTTAATTGCTGCTGAACTACTGAAATGAGACAATATGCAGCATTAATTAATACCAGCTATCAGTGGTCAGATTTGCCCTCAGCAACTCGGTAAACAAACCCTGTCAAAAGACAATTTGCTGACATTACACAATCAAGATTTATGAGTGCCTGGCTGAAAATTGGTTTGTTAATGAAGCAGAATAGATCCACAAACAGAGGTCTGTAAAGTACATATGCAGAGCACCAACTGCTGTCGCTTGATCAATGTCAAACACCCATTATTTAAATTTCCAGAAGCTGTTTTGCTCTCACTCTGTCATTCTCATTCCCAGATGAGTCTTACAAGCCCACAGCCCATTCGTACAACAGTCTTTTTTTAAAAATAATATTTTATCTTCCTGGCTCTTTATTAAAGCACTCCAATTTCCAATGTTGATTCTGAAAGGTCAGAGCTAAATATTTTCTCTGGGACGGCTCTTCATAAAAACAGGCGAGCGCTAAATGACAAGGTCCCATGACTCAATGAGGAGATACCCTCTGACACCGTGCAATTAGTCTCAATAGTATGAAACCATTGGGCGTGTAAACAAATTTAATACATAAATCTCCTGGTCTCACTTTTCTAAAGGGGACCTTGTTAATTAAACCATCATGGTCAATGAATGTGCAAGGGGTGTAAAATTAATTTTTATATGAACTTGCAATTACAGGATTGAGAAGCTAGTCTATTATAATAGAATTTGCTTTGAAAAGGGATTTAGCTGGAAGTATTTCTTAATTCAATGTAATCTTCATTTGACCTCCTGAAAGGTTGTTTTTTTTTCTACCTAGAGCTGCAGTGATAAAGGATAATTATAAGGCACAATATCAAGAGGGTCAAATTAAAAAAAGAAGACTAGGCCAAAGCCCATGTTAAATTTAGATAGAAAATACAATACCAGGTGCAATAGTTCTTAACTATAAATGTAATGAAGGCAGGGGGAGGTAAAATCACCAAGCAGTAACAAAGGTTTTTCAGAGACTGTTAAATCCCTCAATCTCAGAAAAGTAGCCTTGAGCAAGGCACTGCAACCACACAACTTCAGAAGTGCTTTGAACCGTAATCTCTAAAAGAATGGATAAATACAGTGTATCTCTTATCTCCATACCACATACTAATAGTGTACAGTATTTACATGTTTTTGCATTATAGTGGCAGTAGAGTACCAAATCACCGTACTTCAGGGAATAATATAGTATGTGTGTTGATGGATGTCAATCAAACTCCAGCCTTGGATTCCCTCTGCCAGTTAAGCTTCACAAAGAAAAAGGAAAACAAGTGAAGCTTTAAATTACGACCAGGAATGTACAGCGTACCGTACAGTGAAACTCTTCCCAAGTTACAGTGGAATTATTTGTTCTAATATTTACATGTCAATACCAATATAGGCACAAACAAGCATGTAAATTAGAGGGGCAACAATCTTGAATTTGCCTTTTCTATTCCACAATGTTGTATTCTACACACAGTAGGCCTCCTTTACAACATGTAACATTTCTGTAGTCCCTGGACCTCTGTTTGTTTCAGAATGTAAACACAGGTGTACCCTCTAGTTTTATTTTAGGAATGATGTAGTTTGCTTTTCCTCACTTGAGGAACGCATGATCCTTTCAAAATGATTCACAGCACATTCACAAAATGCTACAAAAATCGTTATCCCATCTTCCCCCAAAACTTCTATCTTGTTTTACCGAGTAATGATCATTTGTACAGCCTGTAAGCAGCTGTGGCTCTGATGGTAGAGCCTGTTGTCCTCTAATCGTAGGGTCGGTGGTCGATCCCCGACTCCTTCGGTCCACATGCTGAAGTGTTCTTGAGCAAGACACTGAATGACAGGCGGGTATCTTGCATGGAAGCTATGAGGCACAGTTATAAAAAAAAAAAAAACACTGCTGTGCTATAATTTTTTTGGTTGTTTCTTAGGGGCATTGCATTATGGGAGTGTAGCGTGCATCAAAATCACTGACTTTTTTGAGTGTACACAGAATATCATTTGTAACTGGGACACAGCTGATGTTTATGTGGAGTGCAATGGGGATGGAAAATGCAAAACGACCTCGTCTTTTCCTATACATTCAAACATTTAAAGACATAAGAGGCAGCGCAGCGTGTCATCATGACTCATAACCACGTACCAAACTACGGTCAAACTAACTCTGTCAATCAAAATGCGTCTCTGATTAAAATTAATCAAATCAAGTTCAAGCAGTCTGTCTGAAAACAAAGAGGGAGAGAAGAAAGAGAAGCAAAAGCTGCAGGTAATGAAATTAAACACAGACACACACACACGCACACACACACACATTAAGTGTTGAGAGACTTTCCCAGGGCTCCAAATTAAAGCTGATGGCCACAGAAACCTTGTAATCACTCGTGGTGCCAATTTGCTGGAGAGACGAAGGGGAGCAGAGGAGCAGATGTGTGCCAGAATACCTTAGGATGATTTCTTAATAGCTTCATAAATCCATTCATGCATCACAGGCATACCAACACCGCTGACAGCCCGCTGCTAGGCTCGACACCACAGGCCTTTAAGCACCTGCTACACCAACACAAGTTAGCTGGCCCGCATATTTCTTTTTCTTACAGTTTCTGCTGGTGCAAATAGCAACAATTAGGAGCTTTATTATGGTTCCTCCAGCTTAATTCTGCCTCGTGGAAAAATATGAAGACCGTAGCTCCTTAAAAGAGTCTGCGAGACAACAAAGCCATGAAAGTGCTGATACTAGTAATCTTCCTTTCATTTAGGTTTAGCCTTTCGCAGTGTCTTGGCTCCGCAGGGACTCAGCCAGACTGCTCAGCTGGTTGTACCTCACAGCTGTGGCCGTGCACTCTCTCGGTTAATTACAGGAGTAGCTCTGTATGACTGCGCAGTCAGCAGGTTCCCTCCACAGTTATTGGGAGAGAGGTGGGAACACTGAGCCTCAGAGTTCCCCCTCATTATCTGCTCTGGACTTACTTCCTGTTGTGCTGGTATGTACCACCCTCTGCCAGTGGAGGGAAGTACTGATATCTGTGACCGATCACAAAGTAAAACATTTTGTTTAGATGACTGATTGTCCGCTAGAAGATGCAAGATCAAGTACAGGGTGCATTTCAGAAATAAAACATTTTAATTACAGTAACAGTCGATGTTATTGTTTATCTCTGGCATGTTTCCTCCGCTCATGTTTCCCGCAGCACTCAAAACATTTCCTGTAAAAGTAATAATAGTCTTAGACGTGGCTTCGTGATGAATATAAATTTTAGGTAACACTGATATTTTTGTATCAACTAGTGCGCGCCTGTTCCAGACCCTCTTCCTCTTTAATGTTAAGAGTAAGTCCCTGTTTTTCTCCCTCTGCCTGCAGCCAGCAAAGTCAATTCACATATTCAAAGTCAAACAGGCGTGTACACAACGTGATGCTACCAACACTGACACAACATGCAGTAAAGGCGGTGGTGGTACAACATGCTCAGCTTGAACTGTGTGCTGGAGGTAACTCTGAAGAGATCTTCAAGCGGGTTGCACAGCATCCTGTAGAGACCTTCAATAACATTCGCCGGACACGCTGAGAAATATTAACCCCCTCCCCCCCCCAGGATCTAAATCACTCTGAGTATCCACCACTTTTTAAATAGCTGCTTTATTGCTCGCTTTAAAATGACACATACTCCATCTACTTTTATGAATTTTAAAAATTCAAGATGGTCAAATGTGCAATTTTTTTAACCATATTACCTTTTAAATCCCACTGAAAGAAATGTGCGTCCTGCCTGAAAAGGCCACCCGTGCTCATGAGGCAACGAGAGGCATTAGGCAGAATAAAAGAGAGTAAATCTGTCAGGCAGTCCACAATATGCAGCGTGACATTGTGTGTGTGATATTTCTGTTTACCCTTGTTTAACCAGATAAGGTGTCAAAAGCTCTGCTAAAAAGAGGAATTTTTCATAATAAATCTAGTTTTTCTCCTCTTCCTAATCTCTCCCTGTAACCCTAACCTTAGACCGTTTAAACCGCAAGCGTTTGTATGCGATGTTATGAAAAGGATTTTAATGATAAGGTTATTTAATGCAGTGGGGCCCATCTTTGAGGAGACTGCTGTCTTCAGAAGTCGGCTGAGCAAACACCACGGCATCGTGGACGGAAAGAAAGAGACTACTGCGGGCAATATGGCCGTCGTCAAAAGCTCCTCCAGCCTCCAGGTCCTCACACACCTGGGCTGCAGGTAGAAACACAACAAATATTACACAAAGACACAGTTACACAGTTAAACACCCGCCGAGAAAAGAATAAGAGAAGGTTTTAAAGTAGTCAGGCAAAATAAATTACAGTTATTGAGCATCATCTCTTTATCTCACTGGGACATAAAGGACAAGTGTTTACAGCTGTGATGTCAAACTTACAGTTGTACTCTACCCGTGTCCTTCACAGACCTAATTAAATCAGTGTTGAATGAATGACTACTTCATGTTGCCACGCCAACCCTTCAGGTGAACCAACAAGTGAGAACGCATTTAGGTCATTTTAAGATTTTACCTTGAACGTTAGCCAGGTACAGCTCAATGCCCAGCGTAGCGTAGCTCGAGTTCATCTGCGCGGAAAATAAAAGAGAAGACTGTTCACGGACATGTTGAACAAAGTATGATTATACAAAGCCACACTATTAATGCTCTCTAGAAAAGAAAAAAAAAAAGGCAGCGTAAGAAATGCCAGAGTTCAACTCTCGTATCAGACAAACATCCAGCCACAAAAGAATTCAAAATTAGATTTGTAAAAAAAAAAAAAAAGGATAGTAGCTCTTTTTCCATTATTTACACTTTAATTTACACATTTAATTTAGATTGTTCTCTTGCTATTTGTCTGTCTCAGTTTCCTTGGCCTGAAAATATCAACATCAGAAATTTAAATGATTCATTTCACCCTGATTATTCTTGTCAGTTAGACGGCAATTTAATGTCAGCAAACTTATTCCAACTAATATCAACTGTCAACATAAAATGCGTAATGTTGATGCCATTTAAATATATTAATTAAATTAGTCGCCAAGCAGCAAATGGTGAGTATAGCAGTATGACAGATCCAGAAGTGTGTTTTCTTTCAACTCTTACTAACTTTCATGCTACATTATCAATACTGACAAGCCAGTTGGGTGTTAAGAAAAGTTCCTCTCATTCTATTTTCTACATGTAATGTTATTTGAATTAGAACAAGCTAAATTTGGGAAATACTGATACTTTTTTTTAGCCTGTGAGTGCTCAGTGAACAAAGTCCTTGATTAGTACTAGCAGTATTTCTGCCTCTTCAGCTCTGAAATTGTCAGAGAAAACTTGCCTTCTTCATTTTCCTCTTATTTGATTTTATTAAACCTTTTTTGACACTACTAAAATACAGAAAATACAAAAACAATGGATAAGCCACTTGTTTACAGCCTGAATTATATATATATATATTTTTTTTAGGTTTATAACCTTTATCAATACTTTCATGCCCATCAGGTCTATGAAGCAGACCCCTGCCAGGTCGAGGATGAGGGTGTGGAAGGGCGGGGGAGGGGGCGGGGTCTCCAGCGGGACAGTGGGCTCTCGGTCAGGCGCCTGCTCGCCCAGCTCAATGTCCTTACAGCGGAAGTTGATGGTACTCGCGGGAGGTTCAGCTTTGTTGGCACCGCCATCGTTCATATTGAAGTCATCTTGCAGTTCAAGCTGAGACATGGTCTAGATTTTAAGGGAAATATAGACAGAAAGTCACGGGTTAATCCCCTTTATCTGAAGGGAAAATATTGACAGTTAAATGACCCCTAAATGACATGTATCATATTTCATATGCACTTGATCCCACCTGAGCCTTCATGTTAACCAAAGAGCCGAGTTTCCTCCTTCTTGTCTGTTTGTCCTTCTTCTCCTCTTTGGCTTTTTCCCTCTGTTGTTGTTCTGTAAACTTCCGCCTGGCCAGGATGAGTTTTCCAGGGTCCAGCCCGGTCTAGACACAAACATGGTTGCATATGTTAACACCCATATGCCACATAAACGTCTGACTAACCATCATTTTTACAGCGTACCTTTTTGATGACCTTCTGGCGAAATATTTCAGCATTTGCAAAATACAGTGGTGAGCAATAGTTCACTATTTTCACACCTGGTGTTGACATGACCTGTGGAGGTAATACAAAAAAAAAAAAAAAAAAAAAAATGAGATGAGATGCAAGTCCTCTAACATAATCCAAAATGTCAAAAATAAACAAAATACTTCTCATACCTGACTGTACACCTTTGGGTTTCTGTAGATATCTGTATCTACGATCCGAACCACTGCTGAACCGTTACGACTACGAGGAAAAGAACACAGTTGAAAATGAGTAATACTTTACACTTTGGTCCAGAAATACCGCGTACTGCATGGAGTTTACTCACAACTGCGTCTTGAATATCACCACCAGGATGGAAAATCCCACTCCGATCGCAACTCCATACGGCAAGCTAAGAAAGAATGTGGCCAAGAACGACACAACCCACACACACTGCAAGACAAGGAACAACGGAGTAAGATAAAAGTTGCAAAACAACACTGCATTGTACTTCAGTACTGCATCCATGGCTTTGACCTACACAGTCCAGTTTGCTCTTCTTCCATAAGTAAAAGGGATCAGAGAGCTGTAGGAGTGTGTTCTTCAGGTTGACTGCGATCAAGGCTCCAAGCACGGACTTTGAAAACAGACATGACGTGGGTGACGAATCAAGCTGAGGTTTTTTTTTTCCGTTTACCTGTTTTGTGTATTTTCTTGTAAAGTATCATACTGTTATGTCCACCTACTTTTGGAAGTGGCTTCAGGTGGGCTCCCAATGCGAGCATGGTAACCATTACAACCAGCATCACACACAGACTGGCAAACTACAAGTGGAAGCAACAAAAGTAAGGTAGTGAGCAGTTTGAAGTATTATTATTTTCTCACAGTCCGAACTAGATTTTTCTACTAATTTCAAGCAAAACTTGGCGCTAGTCATTGGAGGAATGCAACTAAGTATATTTACTCAATTAATATACTTAAATAAAATGTTTATGTACTGGTACTTAGGTATTTCCTTGTACTGATACTTTTGCTTCTACTCCACTATATTTTGGATAAAGATATTGCACTTTATACTCTATTAGAGTTATTTTAAAGCTGTAGTTGCCACTTATTTAGCAGATTCAGATTACCAATATGAAATACAAGTCAACTAATAAATGATGCTGCATTATCAAACATTAAGCTACCCAGCAGCAATAATTAAAGGGTAAAATGACATATAGTCTGCACTTAGAAAGAGCTAAATCACCTCAGCGGTCTCAAAGCACTTACAGTTGGCCTCCCATTCACACACACACACACACACACACACACACACACACACACACACACACAGGACGACCAAGGGATCAAACCATTAGTTGGCCATTCAGCATAATGAGTACTTTTACTTTAGGTAATATAGGTACATTTTGATGCTGATACTCTTGTACTGACACTTTGGATTTTGAATGCAGGACTTTTCCTCGTGACAAAGTATTTTTATACCGTAGTATTACTACCTTCACTTGACTAAAGAATCAAAATTCTTCTTCCACCACTGGCCTTAGTTACAGTTACAGAATACTTCCAGCACTCACCTGCGATGCTCCTCCAGCACTGTCGACAGCCAGCGTTACAGACAGAGCACAGCAGACCACGTGGATGTTAAAGAAGGACCCGAGCAGATTGCTGCATCCAAGAGCCAACATTTCCTGTACAAGAACATCCGTCCAGCGTTGACAAAAGGGAGTAAAATGTTTAAATGGTGAAAGAGCTGCCAACGTCTTTCTACCTGGTTGGGATCCACATCATAGCCGTGCCTGGCTGCCAGTGTCCTGCCTATAGCCAAGTTGACAACATACCCCACGATAGCCAGGGAGAAAGCTGTGCTCAGCATGTCGTCCCACTGACTCACTGTCGGAAGGGTTGGTGATGGGAATCTGGAAAAAATATTGAAAAAATGAATCTTAAAAAAAAAAAATTAAAAAAATAAATAAAAAGGAAAGGCATGAGTAACTTTTAGAGAAGTCCCCCCCCCCATCTTAAGCTTTACCCCAGAGGGATTTCTCCGACGATGTCCATGTGATAGATCTCGGAAAGATGCAGAGGGCCGGATATGACTGTGGCCACCACCACCTGAGTGAAACAGGAAGATAAATCATTTACCACTATCAACCTCAGACTGTCCATGAGTGAACAAAAAAAAAAATCAGTGCAACAGCGACATCAAATTAGACACATTTTTTTGCATACTTTTAACTTCAGAGAGATGTGCCGTGTTCCAAATCGGATACTTGTGTACCGACACTCACTATTTGAGTGCATATAAGTGCGTTCACACTGTCAAGTACAGAAACCAGCAGCGCACTACGAGTACCAGGATGATGCGCTTAAAACGGTCCAAAAAAAGAAGCATGAAAAGCTGGACACTTTCCACCTTAAACGGTCGCCATCTTGGCTACGTAGCAGGAAGGTATGTCATTTACAACACAGCAATAACAACGAACTACTTACAATGATGATCTCCATGGGAACGGGGAAGGGAAGCTTGTGATGAAAGCGGGAGCTCAGTTGCTTCACCACAATCAAAACTGCACTGCTGACCAGAGCGAACCCTAACGAGGCTACGTTGGTATCAGGTAGGCCGCGTATGATATCTCTGAGAGTCTAAATAAAAAGATTTAAATTACATACGTTACTGAAAAATAATTTTATCAAAATATATTGACGTCAATATGCGAGTCACTTACATATATAACGGCCAGCGGACCACTATAAGGTGGCACTTCGATGCCGAAGACGTACTTGAGCACCGAGATGAGGATCTGCAGTCCTGCAGCCGTCATGAAGCCTCTGACGAAGGACTCTGACAGGTAGATGGCTACAAACCCAAACTGCATGAAGCCAAGACCAATCTGTGCAGACAGAAATCACCATCACCGTGTCACTTTTAAATTATACTTACATTTCTTTCAAATTTCACATTAAAAGAGCTTTTGTGGTACAAATACCTGTATGATTGCGGTGAGGCAGGATAGAGATCCAGATATTCCCAGCCGAGCCCCCGTCATCCCGTCCGTGTCCACGACTGTGGCATTAAGAGTGGCATTGAAACGGCTGAAGCCTGACTCCGGGGCCAGCCGAAGACACACTGTTCCCGCCATTATGCTGAGGACAGCGAAAGTTCCTGCGCATAGAAAGTAGTGTGTCACATCTATTTTCTTTGCCGTTCTGCAAAGTGGGCAAAGTCGGGCTGAGTGCAGCACAGCGCGGCTCCGGCAACTTATCACTGTCATCATAGAAAATTGCCGTAGATAAATCACTCTGATTTACCTGGGACCATCTGGTGAGCGGTGCCCATGAAGAAATATGGGAAGAGGGGGAAGAAAGAGGAATAGAGACCATTGACAGGAGGGAGGCTTGCCAAGAGGGCAAACGCCATCCCTGTAAAGAAGAGAAACTGTCAAATGAATCATGAAAATATAACACAAAAACTATGTTATGCACGGCAACTAGCATCAGTCGGAGGCTTTTATACAGAAGCATCAGACAGGGGAGGATTGACCGACCTTGGGGAACCTGAATGGTGCCAGCGCTGACCCCGCTGATGACATCACACAGTAGATTTTCTTTCACTTTGTACTTGGGCAGCCAGCTCAGCACAGGCAGATGTCTGAATACCAAGCCCCTCAGTCTTGGCAGCGAGCATCTGACGGAAACAAACAAGACAGAGATCCGGTTTTTTTTCCTGCCTGTTCTTTTTGTGAAAGTCCATCACACACGTTCAATCTTTGTACTGAGTCACAGCTACAGCGCTCTCCGCTGTTTGATCACAGCACAAAGCTTGTCACAGGCAGACTTTGTGTGATGTGAAGACATGTTGTTCATGTTGACTGTGCAGGAAGATGGTAAATTTGCACCTGAAGAGTTTCTTCACTGTTTCTCCAACGGGGAACTGACGAGACTTCTTGTCAAACTGTCTGTCAAAGTCTGGTAGGTTATACGCCCGCCTGTCAATCACATATCGTGGGCGTTCCTGGTGCATGGCTACAACACATTTAAACATATCAAGTCTGTGTCAAATATTTTTTTTACATTTCCGTAAAATTACTCATCGATCAAATCATAAAAGCATCGTCAATATTATTAACTCAGCATACTTTAACATGACTTCAGCAATACGTTTATGCAGCCCGGATCTTCAGGGTTGCACTGTTTTACGTTTATATCATATACATTTACATCTGATGAAGGATGAAGGACCAGCCAGCAGGTCCGAGGGCTCCTGAAGCATTTGATCCACACTTCAATTTTAAAGCACGTGCACAAGTGTACTATGTCTTCAATCATAGTCTGCATGCCGTCTTTTTTTTTTTTTCAAAATTAAGTCTACCATGTAAACAATTACAATAGAATGGACCAACACAACATGGCTACTTTACTATCTAGTGAACACTTAAACCATTTAGAACTAATGTACAAGATGTCACAACTGGATATAAAGCTGGAGTTCAAAACAGACTTACTTTTACCATTTAACAAGAGAACACCTGTTGACAATACTGAATACAAATACATATAAAAATGGTATTTTTAAACATTCAGTCAACATGGTGCATTAGGTAAATGGGTCTGTCAATAAAAAATGAAATTCCTACAATACTCTACTGTGCTGATAAAAGAGTCTAAATGTTGCAAGTAAAAATCCCAAAACATCCATCCCAAAGCCAGCGCCGTTTAAAAGCAGTGCAGCTATACAAGTTAAAGCGAAAACCCAAAAGTGTGAGAGGACGGTACTTTACCTCACTGTTAGAGCACAACGTCTGCAGGCATTTGGCTCAGACGTGTGCGTCGCCCACCTGTTTGATCACTTATCAAGCTATGCTCAAGACTCTCTGCACCTTCTGGGCGGTGCTTAAGATGACAAACATTGGTACATGGAGAGTTGGAGGGAAATGGTGTAATGACTTAAAACTGTTGATTCATTAAGAAGACATGATGTAATTAACAATAAATGCATCTTTAATGGGTTCAGTTTCTATTCACATGTAGCATCCACCATCTCGCATTCATTCGCTCATCAACAAAAATTCAAATTGTACATGTTGTAGGGTAAAAGGTGGACCTAAAGCAGTTACAAAGCCGAGTTTATCTGGACCTACGCAGTTCAACTAACTGAAAAATAAATGATACATATGAATATATTTTAACATTAAAAAGGTGAGACAGAAATGATTATGTGAAAAACATGATTTTGTTCCAATGTATGAGAATCTGTGTGCAAATCAATGGCGTCAATATCAGAGCCTAAAGTGCAAATATTCATTACATCCATTTGTGTTTTCTCTAAAAAGAGGAATGTCACAATAGTCAAATGAACTCTTGACAGAAAAAGCATGTCTCCCCCTGGTGGAAGAAAAGAGGAAGAGCACAAACTCCACATATGCCTTCTCTTCAAGCGACTTTTTCAGTTCTTAAGAAAAGAAATGAGAATAAAGGATCTAATCCTCATCCACTAAAGGAGCAGTGTATATAATTTAGTGCCATCTAACCATGAGGTTGTAGATTAAACAACCTGATTACCTCTACAATCATCCTCTGATGGCTGTAAAACTCACGACAGGTCCTCTCTAGCGCTAGTGTTTGATTTGTCCCTTCTGGGCTACTGTAGAAACATGGCAGTGCAACATGGCGGGCTCCATGGAAGCGGACCTGCTCCATAGGCACGCTTTAAAGGATCGTTCTAAGGTAACAAAAACACAATGATCATTCAGCGCATTATTCATCAATGAAAACATAATTATGAATATGATGCATTTCATTTCTGTCAATGGACACCTTAAATCCTAAAAACTGCTCCTTTAACATCTCTATTAAAAGAGTTTCAAATCAGAGTGTAACTCTTCATATCGGTGACTGAACCTCTAAAAACATGTTAATTGCTCAACTGGATGCAAAAAGATTTGAGGTCAATAAGACAGGGACCAGTTGGAAAAAAAAAATCAGCATTTAGTGGTTCAGCACTTTTTCAGCGCTCCAACTATTAAAAAGGTATTTTTGGATGCGGAAAAAAATCAAGCACTCCAATCAAACACGGTAAAACTAGTATTAGGGAGGTTTCAGGTAGTAAAAGGTTTTAGTTTTGGTTCTGAGGATTTCAGCGTTAAGAGTAAGTTTACTTTCATTTTGAACAACCGATCAAGAGATTAAAAAGCTTGTCATGGCGGGAATTTCCTTTTAAATATTTATCCGTCTTAGAATAAACCGAGCCCGAGATAAAAATCTGCCTGGAAAAAGTCATGTGCACGTCTCTTCATAATCGGCCTTGAGTAATTCTTTCTAAAGCAGCTCCAGTCTTCAGAGGTTCGGAGTCACGACTTAATACAGGACTGTAATATGTGGGTCATTAAAAGCAGGAGAACAGGTAGCAATGCGAATACAGAGCTTGTCAAGCAAGAACAAGTGCACTTCCATGTTGTGAAAGTCAGATGACTTTTTAAATCGAGCCATGTTTGCTTTTCCTCCTCTTTGTTACAAAAGCTCGTTGACCAACTCCCGCTGGCAGCCTAAGACCAACGGAAGTCCACTGCAGTCTTTGAAATCAGCACCGACTAGAAATCACTGAGGATGCTGATGTCCGCAAACTCCTGGCGGTATCTGTACGAGTACAAGGCCAAGAGGAAAGACCATTTGAGGGTCAGGAAGCTCCACACACAGGACAGGTAGAGGCTCCTCGGGTCAGTGAGAGCTGTGGGACACAATAAACAAGATGATTAGTGCTTGTTGCATGAGGAGCGGTTGAATTGTTGGCGAGTGTCTATTTCCTGAACATAACTCGTGATAAGATCGGAACAGAATGGAGAGGATTACATTGCTTCTGCGTGATGGCCAGAGTCAGAAACCCAATGAAGGCGCCCACGGCCAAAACTGAGAAGAGCACACCGACACCGATGAAGAATTTGAGGCCCTTGAGCCAGGTGCGCCAGTAGTCCTGCAGGTACATGATGTGTGTGACAAGAGACCAGAGCGCTAAAACCCCTGTCAAAAGAGAAACGCACATTATTTTTGAGTCACTGCAATCGAATGACAAACTACATCCAAGTAACAACAGCATGAAGTTAAAAAAAAAAGTCCCGTGAATGTCAAGCTACAACCTCAGATGCAGATTCATTTGCTCGTTTTAGTATTTAAATATCAGAAACTAGTGGGGGGGGGGGGGGGGGGGGGGGACATAAACATTTCAAAACTCAAGTTTTTCCTGAATAACTCCTATGATACAACAACAAATAGAAAATATGCACAGTCATTAGATTATAAGGAGGTTATGTTTTCAGTGTGTTTTAGTTGTTTGTTTGTTTATCAGCAGGATTGCACAAAAACTACCAGCTAATTTGTCATTCTTCAGAGGTTAGGGTAACACAGGCTAGGCAATGGGGCAACCCATTCAAATTTGGAGCAGGTCCAAATCACGGGGCGGCTGCGTTGCATAAGGCTCGATTTGTTTGGTCTACTAAATGCCAAGAATCTTATGATCCAGTGGACTGTAGTAAAGTTCAAAATAGCCAATTCTAGAAATACAATGACTCCATATGCCAATCCACATTCACAGTTACCCGTAATCCTCTGGGATAAATATGTGCTTGCTCAAACTAAATAACGAAAGCAGTTGCAGTGCAGAAGTCGGGGACGGTGGAATCACAGGGGGGGAAACCAGAACCGGAGCAACTGCAACGTCAGCACAATCGGAACGTGAATTTACATTTCACGGATGTAAAAAAAAACATCTTTCTCGTAAGGAAAAATTGCTTCTGATAACAAGCTGCCATGTTTGCGTTATCATTTCAGTCTAAGCATTTGATATTTCAACATTCACATGATGATGTTATGATGTGTTCTGCATATGAAATATTTTCAGTTTAAAGGTAGATGATTAATGTGTAGCAGAGATGCGAGGCTTCAACTCAGAACGAGTGTATTTTAACAACATTTTTTTTTTTTTATAGTTTTGGAAATACATCCAGGCGTATTTAGCGGCTGCAGTTTCAGATTTGTATATCATATGAGAGCGGACGGTTGGCCTTGGAGGAGGTTTGTGATTCCCGAGCGCCTTTCGAGTTGCAGGTGCATCAGCGGTCGCTGAATATTTTGGCTGATAAGTAACAAAGAAATCGCAATCCACGAAATACCAAAACAGATTTGACTTTATTCAGTGTCTCTTTAATATAGTTGGTTTAGCAGAATACAGACAATTCTATTTTTATACTGAAAAATATCATGCCAACATTGGCGGCGTAGTTGGTTTAAATCCAAGGCTCCAAATCAAGACTTAAGTATTTACTTTTCCAACAATTACTACTAACATATATTCTAATCAGATTTTCTCTCGACTCGACTCGAGCTTTAACAGCTTTAAAAAAAAAAAACCTCACGCATGGGTCAGGCTTTGTGTGGAGGTCCACATGACTTTTACTGAGACTGCTATTATTTATGGAGGATGCAAAAAAAAAAAAAAAGTGATGCTGAAGAAGCAGATTAGCTATAAATCTGATCGTATGCAGAAGAAGTGTGACCGCTGGTAAGTAGTAAGTCAGCTGACGCAAAGCAAAAAAAAAAAAAGCAACCAAATATGAAATCGTGTTTTGTAAAGATGTCAGTGACTTGACAATAAATGTAGGTGACGGAAGAAAACATGTTTATCGGATGACTATGCAGGCCTGCGTTTAGGATTAAGAAGCCTCAGATAAATGGACCGATATCATGTGTGTGTGTGTGGGGGGGGGGGGGGGGGGGAGGAACAAAACAACAACAACAAACAAAAAGACAAAGCCACAAATAAAATGC
The DNA here is from genome assembly GCF_022577435.1 of Embiotoca jacksoni. Classification (NCBI taxonomy): domain Eukaryota; kingdom Metazoa; phylum Chordata; class Actinopteri; family Embiotocidae; genus Embiotoca; species Embiotoca jacksoni. The sequence goes on along the minus strand of NW_027185447.1, from coordinate 19,601,883 downwards.
ACAGGTGCTGCACAGGTGTGTTAAACGTACCCGACAGGCCTCCCATGGCCGCCGTCCATGGCTGTTTATACGCGATGTTCCAGACCAGGAAAGCCGAGAGTCCCATCAGAGTTCCGAAGGTGGCGTATCCTACGCTAACGTATACCCTGCCGGTTCCCATTGTAAACTACCGACAGCTCCGACCCCCCAAACGTTTGTAACAGAAGTATAAAATAAATATTTTTGTTTTTGTTTATCTCAGCCCAGACTGCTGTGATATTAAGCTACAGCTTACCGACACATTATGTAATACGCTTAACGACAGGGGGAAAAACGACGAAATTAAATGCAGCCAGGGAGGAGAAAGACGCGTGTTACTGTTCGCGAAGAAAATAAATAATAATAATTAAAAAAAAAAACACAGCTTTAGATATAGCTGGATAAACACACGCGGCGCTGACACACTTTAGATTTCGAGCTAAGAAGTAGCAGCGTCAAAATAACAAGCGCTTATCTGAAGTACACAACAAAGATGACATGCTGGGATGGAGATACCACCAACACCGCGGCTCACCGTCTTCAGCAGCCGACTATACGTCTCTTTAACGACGACATTAATCGTACCTCACATTCACACGCGATGAATAAAGCATATTTGGCGATGATGCGTTGATTAAAAAAAACAACAACAACAACGAATTACTCGGGTGTATGTACAATTAGTTCTTTAAAGTCATCTATCACATGTTCTTTAAATATCTTTGTACCGAGGAAACCCTGACCTCATTGCCACACCGCCCCTAGCGGAGGAAAGAGGAACAGCAGCTTCCGACCTCCAACCTGATGGAGCTGTATAATTAGATGCAGATTAAAGTGCTGTGCAAAAACTGGAAGCACTACAAGTAAAGTGTGGATGCTGACAACAGTAAAGCAATGAATGTCTTTTTTCAATGATACAATATTAACTGAAAAGAAAAACTGAACAAAGTGAATATCTGCCGTGACCACCCTTTGCTCTTTAAAAACCACAAGTTCTTCTACTTTCTCGCAGTTTTTCAAGGTACTCTGCAGGCACTTTGTTCCAAGCATCTTGGAGAATTTTCCACAATTATTCTGTGAATTTAGGATGTCTCAGTGCCGTCTGTCTTCTTCTGTCAGCATCTAAAGCGCTTCATTTTTTTATTTTTTTTTTTGCACACTACTGTACATGGGGCAAGAATATAAATTTTGCTTAAATGAAGGCCATTGACTGCTCACTGGGAAGTTATTTGTTGTTCCTCGTTCTTTCTTTTTGATAAATTACAAATCTATAAACAAAATTGTTGTATGTTCATGAGGTCATAAGGTCAGGCAATGACATTGCATTATGTTAATCCAAACTGTCAGCCAGAAATGAATAAATACAGCAATTATTATCCATCTACAAAGGAATTATTTAAATCAAAACATGACCCTGGCTGCATGAGAACAGGCATGAAGTGACTTTCCCTCAGGAAATAATTGTATTCTTTATTCTGGGCATTATTTACAGTATAACTATAAATGAAGCAATTATAAAGATACATAATATAGAGCATTGGAAATTGGTGCACCATGGCTGAGCTTCAAAGCTTTCCTGTGGTTGTCTGCAGTTGTATTGCAGTCAAAGTTGACACAAGAAAACCACACGATTCACATAAAGTTGTGAGGTAAAATCTGTAAACCAAAGACTGCACAGTTTCTCATATTGTGTTCCTGTCTTCACACTCTCACGTACACACTGCTGTGTGTCGGTGCTGTACACAGTCCATGCCCTCGGGCGCTCGCTTCATGACCAATCAGGAAGATACAGGAAGCTGTGTCCAATAACACTCCCTACAATTCACAGAGACTACCCTGACTGAGGAATCATCTTCAGACATGTGAAAGAAGCAAAGGCTTGGAAAGGAAAGGAGAAAAACGAAAAAGGATTGAAGCAATCGAACACGAAAATCTTATACGAGCACGCCAGAGGTGAGTTACTGATCACGTCTCAGAATAATGTAAAACAACCAGATTGTTTGGTTTAATTGTTTTATTCATATCTTTGGATGAAAACATTATTTTAATTATCATATGGTATACCATGCAAAGGAACTTGTTGTAGGTTTAAATGTCTGACAAAATTTTAAAAAATAGTTTTTGATATGAGGAACATTTTTCATTCCACTTGATCCAACTTTTAAGATAAACACTTCCTTTTTGAAATAATGTTGAATTAAAAAAAATAAAATTCAACCTACTAATTGCTTTTCAGTATTTATTCTTGAATTAATCAACACGTGACGGCGCAGCAGGTGGTCGATGTGAGAGCACATGGCTGACAAACTCGACACCTCGTGAGGTGTAGAATTATTGTCTTTACTCGTCTGCTTCACTTGCTGCCTTTCAGTCCTCATTTGACTCCTGGGGTCAATCACATTAAACATGTCTTTCTCTGTCACTGCTAACTGGACAGGAGAACGGAAGGAAAATGTGTGTGTATGTGTGCATATGTGCGTGTGTGTGTGTGTGTGTGTGTGTGTGTGTGTGTGTGTGTGTGTGTGTGTGTACCACCAGACAAGCACAACAAAGACTGTTGGCAAAGTACATTCCATGGGCGTAGATGTGTTGCAGGAAATCCCACTCCCATTCCCGAAGGATTTAAATAGAAATAGAAACACACACACACACATAAATACAAAAAGAGAAAGAGGAACTAACGTAGACACAACACACAAAACAACATTGTTCATGTAACAAAACTGAAGTACATAAAAATCCATCTAAGTGTTATAAAAAAAAAAAACTGCTTGAAATTCTTGAAGACATTTCACCTCTCATCTGAAGGCTTCTTCCGAATTTCTACATTTTCAAGCCAGTCTAGTTACCAGGAACTGCATGAATGAGAATCTCCACAGAAACACAAACCACTAACGTCATCCATCCATTATCTATACCTGAAACCTACAAATTTAGATTGTTTTGCGATATTTATATAAACTCTTGCATTTAATTCTCCTCACTAAAAGGAGATCAGTCAGTAGATCAACTCCTAAATCAATGGTCTCGTGATTTCATACGTTTCGGGACTTGCGCGTAAACTGCTTGCATGAAATCCCACCTCACTTGACTGGCACATTGCAGGACCTCTCCGTTCTCAACAGAGGGCAGCATTTATTTTCAAAATGCCAGGCTGCCATGTGAAATGAAACCTTGTGCAATGCAGAGGGAACCGGACCCGTGCTACTGAGGAGCTCAGCCTAAATTCAGTCTCTCCTGTGAGTTGGACCTTTTTGATGGTTATAACTGCGTGATATCCTCTGGATCTCAAACAAGGTCACCCAAACCCACAGCACAGTTAATGAGCTTTGATTTCCAATCCCAGGGCCACAAAGCAATTACCATCATTGCATTTTCTGTTTTTCATGAACCATTCTTGAGATGATCTCCATCTAGTCGTCTTCTAGAAAGCTGTTTGCTGCTTAACTATGACCCAGGCCTTTTATATTAGCTGAAAAACTAAAGATCACTTGGAAGAGTCACATTTTTCTCCGAGATGTGCAGCTGTTCCCCGAAGACAATGAGGACAGTCAGTTTGTCATGATACGATCAAACACACTGTAGCAATAAGCCTTTTCCTTATCAATATTATGTAATGTAATGTTATGAATGTGGTTTCACAGAGCCCCTGTGATGCATTCTAAAGACACAGAGAGGCACACAGTTCAGCCAGAGCTCGGGAAAAACAGCCGACACTTGGTTTGATTGCTTGCTTGCTTATACTTTAAATATTAGCTTTTGGGGCAACTGTGACTGCAGCGTCCTCATGACTCCACGGAGATCTAAACTGAGTAAGAAGCTGTTGTGGTTTTTGTCTTAATATGCCTGACACTACCTTTCAAAGCACAGAGAGCCCAATTAGTCTCCTGTTATGCAAGGGAGATGAATGGAGGTTTTTATTTAAAGCAAAAAAATGCTTTTTACTCAACCACACACACTAATGGACTCCCAGAAAGAAGCCATGTCTAAAGCAGAGGTGAGCAACAGGCAGTTTCAATACGCTGCCCTCTGACATCTTTACAGCTGGAGGAACAACTGAACCTACAAAACCATGGAAAACAGGACAAAGTGAGTGTTCTTGTCAGTGTGTGTCTTGTGGAAAACCTTGACAAACTAACTCCGATTCGGAGATCAGTACAGGAAGGGCAGCCCGGCCCTGGAACAATAGCTGGGATTTTAAACAATTCTCACATAACACTTCCAGGCTGCAGGACACAGCAGACCACGATCCAGATATTACTTGTAGCCCATGGAGATCAAGTTAAATAGATGGTTCCCTTGTCTGTGTTTAACAGTCTGTAGATTTATATCTGGTTAGGTTTGCTTTAGCTAATTACCAATAGGGGGAAAATGCATGATATTAAAGGAGACACACCATTTCCCTGTTTCCTCTGCACACAGATCCTGTTCAAGCCCTCTTCTCTATGGAGAACTTGGTCAAAGCCATCTCTTCCCCACCAAGACGGTGCACACCAGAGATGGGGGAAGTAAGTCATCTGCATCTATATTACAACGCATGACTTTGAACCGCAGGAATTAGGTCCGAAGCCGAGTCACACTATAGAAATCTATTCATAGCTGAACACGGCAGTACGCCTGGTACGACTTTTATGACGCCATAAAAATAATGAGTGTGTAACAGTTTAACACCTGTACAAAGGACAAGCACCTGAGGATCAAACTGAGAACAAGAACTGGACATAAGCACTAATGAGAGACATTGACTGCTGTTCTCAAACCTAAATTACTTTCTGCCCTTGAAGTGGTTTATCTGTGCTTCACAGACCCGGTCGAGCCAGACAGCTGGACAACCTGATAAAAGTGTGTATGCAGAGTTCTGCAGCCAACGCGAGCTGGAATGAACTGCTGCACTAAACAAACTAGATCATACAGTGCCTGCATGAAACATTACGCCTCTTTTACCTTGACACAGTCTTGTGAACCTACAGTGTCAGGTGAACAGGTAGTTGACAGTCCTGAGCCTGTTGAATGTGTGTGTAGATTGATTAAGATTGTTGTAAAAACAAATGCATGGGAGAGGCTAAATACAAATATGTTTTCTAATTTGATTACATTTTTTTGTATGTAGCCTATGGATGATCTTTAACAAGTCATATTTGTCACCTTTTGTGCGATTCTGTGAGCCCAAGTCCAACAATTTGCATCCCTGCCATCTGTGAAAAAGCCTTTTTAGAATAGACATTTCACTGACAAAGGACAAAATGATAAGGCTGCACCTGCCCCCCGCCCCCCGCCTCACACACACAAGGAAATATTAACTCAAACTCCGTTAATTGGGTGGTAAAAATGCCAGAGCAAGCAGAGTCTCTGATGTAGTTCCTTGGCTAAGGCAAAGTGCGCACACACGCAACTCAGCAACAAAGTGCGCCTGTGCTGCGAGGGATGGCTGAGCATTACGCAGCCCGTCCTCACTGAGGCAGACACGTCTGGCGAGGTCTGAAGTTCGGATGCAGGGACTGTGACTCGGGAGTCCTGGCTGGATTTAAGAGAGGGGGGTGGAGGGGGGGGGGACAAAATGTGGAGGAGCCCTGAGCTGCCATCGAGTCGTCGCTGTGCAGTAATGAGCGTGTCGATCAACTGTGCCGTGAATAATGTCTGGAGGTGCCGAGTCCGTGGGCAGATCTTCTGACTGGGAAACTTGTTTGTCTGGTGTTTTGATCTGAGACAACATGCATCTGTTTCGGAGCCAGAATTACCAAGTGTTCCCGGACCGCTACTCAGTGAAAACACCGACCATCCGGGGCATCAGCTGGGTACGCCTGCTTTCATGTTTACATGTTTACATGTTTACTTCAGAGGAATAAGTTCGTGGGGCACACACAGGAATTACTATAGCTACTGTGTGATGCCATATAAAGATAATAATGAGGAAAAAGAGAGATGAAAATAATGATAGGCTAATGAGTCACCATTATTCTGATGATCATTACTCCAGCTATCTTTTTGTATTGACTTGTTCCTTTAATGAGAAGATAATTAACTCAGAATAAACCCTCAAAATGTGACTTGCTTGCTGTAAATGTCTTCAATTAATCTGCCTGAGAAGCTCGTCGGCTTCTAAAAGCCGATAATAATAATTCACTTTGCAAAATTGGTGTCTACATGTCTTGACACATGATGGCTTAATAGCTCCAAAAGCTATAGTTTTTGTTAAAGTGACAAGTACTCAGCATGTTGAACACACTTAGTGCTGAAACAGAGTAAAAAGTCAGTTTGAGGAGAGATGGAGAAAAAGGAACATTAGTCAGAGTAAAGTGTGCTTGTGTGAAAAAAGGGGTTGAGTTAACCTCATTTCCTCTCACCAGTGGTGGGACTAAGTAGTACTCTACATAAATACAAGTTGGAGGTGCTTAAATATTTAACTTTTATGCCCCTTTATACTTCGGCACATTTCAACTGTACTTTTTACTGCACGATTTACACTTTTAATTCACGGCTACTGTTACTTGCTGCGAAACAAAATCAAGATTTTTGCATAGAAAACATGTAAATACCTTATACAATATAATGCTGTTATTATAAATTAAATTAGACCACAGTATTTACAAATACAGCTGACACATTTGTCAGTTTACAGCAATTATTTTTATTATTATGAAAAGAGCTTTCATAATTGAAGAAAAAAAGTATTGCAGCCCATCAGATGTGACCTTTCTTTTTAATTATTTTAATAGTTTAAATTGGATTCTTGATAATGTTGAGGTTTGAACTATTGGTTAAACAAAACAAAGTATTGCCATGGTGTCACTTTGGGCTGACGTTTCTCACCAATGTCAAATTTTTGTTCAACCAACCAATCAACTGATTAATCCAGAAAATAAACAGCATATTCAGCCTGTATGAAAATAATCAGTAGTTTAAGTCATGTACAAAATGGTTTAAAAAGTATACTAGCTATAGTAGAGAAATGCTGCTTGAACTCTAATGCATGAGCCAAGTCAATCTAATAATATCATTTATATAACACAGGAGACATTTATATGCATTTGCACTTTAAGTAGTTTTCTGATTACATAATACTTTTACTGAAGTGCCATTTTCCATGCAGGACTATAACTTATAATGGAGTATTAGTGTGGTATTAGTACTTTTACTTTACGATCTGAATACTTCTTCCACAACTACCTCTCACCTGCACTAAGACACACTTCAGGTCCTCCAAACAGCAGTTCACAGATATTTAAAGAATGCTTCCAAGTGGACTGAAGCAGACTTCTCTATTGTGTTAGCAGTTCGGGTGTGGGGACACAGGAAGGTAACAAAGCACAAAGTCATTTTTTTTTTTTTTTTTTTTTTTTTTTTTATAAACTCAGGTTATAAATAGTGTATTGTTTATTGTTCACTTTCTTTGCAAAACCCCCACTCAGATTACAGAAGAGTTTGTAGAAGAATGCGTGTCGCGGAGATTTTCTTTCTCTTACCAGGTCACAGGAAGACACAGATGAGTGCTGAAACTCTTAGGTTCTAAATTTACTTCACTTTTAAATAACAGCAGGCCAAAGACAACTGTAAATCTCTGATTGTTCTGCTGTTACCGGACAAACATTGATGTCATATTTTAAGAAAGTAGTTCAATCACCTTTAACCTTTGAGATCCAAACCGCTTAATGTAAAATGCTAAAAATATTCCTACATGTCACAAGCATTGCCGTCACTGAACTGAGTCAGATTGTGTTTATTCAGGATATTTCACACATGACAAATTACACAGGACAACTTGAGCAGAGCCCAGCGACAATAACAAGATTTACACAACTAAGTTAAAAATAGGCAGAACGACCCTAATTGTAAAATGAGCATTCACGTCTAACGGATGATTATCTTTTCTATGGGAACATTGTTTGTACTATACTGGCTTACAGTGCTGTAAAGGTTACTTTAGATATGTGATAGGTTACAGATAACAAGTTACCTTGTTAAAAATGCAATAAGTAATGTAACTATTTTAATTACTTCAAAGAAATGTAACATATTACATTTGAAAACTTTTCGGTTATAATTCCTATTAAACGTTTTAAACTGGTCAATAAATCTGAAAAGTTCCAAAACTAAATTTAAACTAACCCATGTAAACCTCACAAAAGTACTGAACACTGAGTTCTTCAATGTAACTTGAATAAAGACTGAAATGATTTGATTTTAAAACAAAAGCACCAAATCAAATTTCAAGTCGGATCACAACTGATTGCAGTGAAGAATTTTTTTTCAAATAACTTCAAACCAAGTCTACATTAAGGTCAACTCCATGCTGAGTGATGATAGAACTACCTACAGGGTACTGGTCACTGTTTTGTTTTGAGTCCTTTTGGTTCCTGAATTACTTTTTTTTCTTTTTAAATATTTTGTATTCCCCGATGACATGGCTGACTGCTTTGGCGCAGTTGTTTAGAACAGTGCACCTTGATTTGACTGGCAGAAAAGAGGCGGTGCCAATCCAAACAAGAGAACCAATCAAAAACAAACTTTAAAATTTGAGCTCATACTTGCAAATGAATGGAGCCATGTCCAGCTTGTACACAGGAAAAATTCCTGTCCAGCGCAAAGATGCAAAGCAACAGAATGAGTGTGATATTTAACATATCAGCTTTTTACCAAAAATAATATATTTATTTATGATCACCAACATTTTCAATAGTAACAGTAATTTCATTAATAACTCTGACATGTAACTTGTTACTCCCCAACACTGCTGGCTTGTAATTACTCAAAGTTGAAGAGTTCATTTCTTCTTCTTCTTCTTCTCTCTGTTCATTGTGTGTTAACAAAAAGCCCAATTAAACAGGCCCTGAAGCACAAGCTGATTCATTCTCTTAACACGAGACAGATCCTGTACCTCTAACAGGGGCACTAGCATTTTGAGCTCATTTGGTTGTCATCATTTTAAGATGCCAGATTTGCGTCTCTCCTGTCCTTCTTACTAATGCATACCAGACAAGCAGACAAGGAGAACAAAATACCTGAGGTACTTAAAGCTTCCTGACTGTGTCTGTCAACGACACTGGTTTCTCCACATTTTTTTGTTGACTGATAAGGCATGCATAAGATTTTACGACTTAATATTCAGTCAATAACATTTCAATTACAATCAAAATCATGATCGGTGAAAATGCCGATTCAGCTACATGTTTCTTTAAGTTCTTCGTCCATGCAAACTTGCAGTGAGAGCTAATAAGTTTTTTTATGAGCGGAGTTAAAACTGTTGGCAATCTGCCAATCAGGCTGTGATCATGTGATAGAGCTGGCTGCACAGCAGGCCAGACAAAACATACCACAAAGTGTGTCGGCAGTATGAGTGGAGACACAGATGTACATCAGTGACGTGAAGACTTTATCACAACTTCCTGATCGATACAGTCAACTGCTGTACATGTGTGGCTCACTGTCTGCTGTGTCATGTGATTAACTTTTCAAAATTAACTTTTTTTAAATTCAAGCTGTTCATGCAAAGCAGCACAAAACTCTGCTGCACATGGATAGTTACGTAAATGTGATGGAAACTGAAATCTGGTGTCTATAAATCAGTTGTCTTTCATGTGCAGACACAAAGTACTGAGAAATGGAGAGAAATATTTGATCACAATAAGTGCCCTTTATAGAGCTATAATTAAATTCACTAAAACTAATTATCTTGGGAATGGAGACACACAATAGTGGCTACAAGGTGGTTGTAAAAACATAAAAACCAAGCAACAAAGAGGAAGTCTCACTTCGGCCAAAGTACATGCAGTAATGTTGAATATTTGTACACAGCAGCAGGTTTAAGTCAGGGATGATGTGACCCTTTTAAGTGCAGAGAGAATAAAAGATACGATTAAGCACCTTTCATCTTTAAATGGTTGGAATTTTCATAAGAAGATATAGTTTGTAGTTTGTTTCACTTACAAGCGACAGACTATGTACTTTCCTTTGTCGATGTCCATGTACTCTTTCCACCCACTTCACTACACACACACACTCAACACCCACCCACACCGCGATGGAGACAATGGTAATGCACCACAGGTTGAGATTGTGTTGACCTTCATCCCGATGAAAAGAAAATAATTATTTTTTTCGATCTGACCCGTCCAGCTTGGTTATATCTATTTAATTTGGTGCAACCACATCAAGATTATAATCAACGACCAGTCCGGTTGGTTTCTGTGGAATTCAATTCGTCTGCTTTATTTCTGAGGTGTTAGATATGAAGAAATGTCTTAGTAAGTATCAAATCTGTCTCTCTGTTTCTTCTAGACTCCGCTGCCAGAGGCCCTGAATTCAAAGGACACTATGAAGCAGGTGTGTACACCAGAAAAGCTTTTCTTGTAAGCACATATCAGCCTTCTCTGTCAATTCACTAATTAGCTGACCACACATTGACACTAGTTGGCTCAGCCTTTGAAAGGTTTCTCCGTCATGGTGGCTTAAAGTTTTCCTGACCTCTGGAATCATCCAGAGTTGCAGCGCTCGCATCCTCTCAAACTGCTGAACTTGTTCTTTCTGTCGTTATGATATCCGGCAATACTACTCAAGCGAGTCTTTTAAAAAAAACACATTCCTAGCGGGTGCAAACTGTCATAAGGAGTCTAAAGGGCACTCCAAGGCCCACAGCTAGCCGACCCCCCCACCCCCACCCTCCCGAGCCCGATACGTCACACCCAGTCCAGACCCGCTCACGGTGCTTCATCTCAGCTTCGTCAGCGGCATGCCAAGGAGAGAAACGTTAAAATACTGATACCAGGGTTTGACACGGAAAGTGACTCCTGTTTAAGTTCAGCGGTCTTCTTCATGCCAGAGTAGGTAGAGAGCATCTTTCAACTATTTTTTTCTTTCAACCACATAATCAATGCCGGCGATATTTTTTGTGCTGCAGGGGGACAAAGGAGCGGACAGAGTAACGGAGTCTGCAGGAGGCCGGTGTTGCTAACATCCAAGACCTTTGTGCTCGGTTGCTTAGCAAGCATTGGCTCCAAATCCAAAAAGTCACTAATGAACGTCATACATTATGATAGTACTGTAAAAGATAGATCGTTTTTAATAAGCCAAGTCTGATTTTGCTTCAACTTTTAGATGCAAAAAATGGAGTTTCCCTGTTTCGACTGTCAAGTAGAATTCGCCTTAGATATACAGGCTACTCGCTTTTTAAATTTCTTTAACAAATGTTTGAAATGTTTAAGACAACTAAGACAAAAGCCTGTAACCTGTTCGTCTCGTTTATTTTTGACTTGCCTGTGGCTGATGTGGTTCTGTTCTGCAGGTGCAGGATGTTGTTGCTACATAGGATGTGTAAAGTGGGTTTTACTGCTTGTTCTTTAGGCAATTTTTCGATGCACACAAGTTCAAATAAACTTGGGTTCCGATACAACTTGAACAGTCTGAAATCTGATGCTAAATCACTGCATCGCAGGCCGAGACATCCACTTTCCCCACATTTGTGGTGTACATAGCGGGATGGAAGTGTTGCCTTCAGAAGCGCGCTGTTGTATTTTTCTCACAAAGAAGAGAAAGGGGGGAAAAAGTCAGTTCACAGAGCCGCATTAAGCTGCTTGTCAACTCGCGCAGTGTTCATCTCTCGCTGCTTCTCACACAACACAGCCCACCGAGGTCACCGAGAGTGTAAGAAACAGAGAAATGTCTCGCCTACAGAGGAGCCGCACAGTGGATAACTGTGCTCATCATCATTCCACCCAACAAGACAAAAGCCTCAAATTACACCGCATACTACGCACTTCAAAAGCCAGGATCACGCCAAAGTTAAAGAGGATGAGACAGAATAGATAATGCACTTTTTCTGCGATAAAGATAATTACTTCTTGCGAGCGAAAGTGAGTATTTGAGCAAACTCTACGGAGGAGAGAACAGCTGTTGTCGCGTTAGCCCAGATAAAATTGGGTGTAGAAATTTAGGATCGTAGACAAAGATCATACATGTTTGACAAGTTAAGTCGAAATACTTGTAATTGTGAATATTTTACTTTACATCTTCAGTCATAGGCTCGAGACTGTAAAATGATCTCAACAGTAGAACGAACCCTGGTCATAAAATTGGTTATGGCCACGTGTCCAAACTTTTCAGATTGCCCATTCATCAGTGTTGGTCCCTGCACGCTGGCTGGGTGTGTATTGTACTTTGTCTTTCACAGGCACACCTGTGGGAAACATGTTTGCTCTGAAACTTGACTCACTGGGAACAATCACCTGTGGCTTGTAGTTCCCAGATAACATGATTAGATGGCCTACATGGAGACAATCTACAACTCGCAGTAGCTCCACCGCTGACAGTCATGGAAAATATTCCATGAAACAAATTATTCCGCCTCCCGCATGTTTACATGACTGTCACGTTTAGCAGCGAGGGGTAGGCCTCTCTGTGAAATACGGCGTCTGATGTTGTTTTTGTAAGGACTGGGTTTAAGTAATGGAAAATGGCCTCATCAAGAAAATAAGTTTTGGAGCTGACATGCCTGAGAATGTGACTATGGGAGTCCCAGAGGGAAAAGGGGCCCCTGGGAATACTGGTGACCTCCAGACAGCATAACTTCAGCAGGGCACTGGACGCAGCAGGGCACATTTACTCATTCGATGTCAGGTCTGGGAAGAGGCCAGTGGTTAACATGTGTACAGTCTTACCCACATTAGTCAATTATGCATTATAATTAGCATCCCTGTGTGAACTTGGATCTTGCAAGCACGTGTTAAGACCTCTGTCCAGGTGAAAGAGCAATGGTTGTGTTGGTGTCATCGAGGAATGGGGTCAAAGGTCAGGTCAGGTGTTCCTGACTAAAGGAGGCAAAGTGTTCAGGTAGTTTCTTTCGCTGGCCTCCTTAAACTCCACTCATCAAGAAAAAGGAGAAGAAATGTGGACATGTTGAGACCACCATCTTGGGCAAACTACTGTGTCCAAAGCACAAACAGGCAACCCTCTGAGTCACTCCTGTGATCACAAGACGCGTGGGAGATTTCTGCGGGGGAGGGAAACAGGGAGGAGGAAAATTTAAGTATCTGCTACCATCCATCATTAAGACAGGAAATATTGTCCTCTGGTAGATTGATTCAAGTTTTTTTTTTTTAAATATGACCAAAGCCACAAGGGTGAAAAGGTTTTAAATAGGACAGAAGCCTTACAGGAACAGGCAAAGCACATTCTTGTTGAGTAAGCTTTGCTTCCGCATCAGTGGCTGACATGTTTTGCACCCCTGTGCAGTCTTTTGCTTTTAAACCTGACCTCAGTGAGTTGTAGTATTACTGATGTTGTGAGGACATTAATTACTATTGGACATTGTCCCGCTCTGTGAGGGACAAAAAAACAAGTCCCCATAATGCTAATTATCAAATTAAAGTGGGAGAACTACTTTGTTTAAGGTAAGACTAGGTTTAGGTTACAGGTAAGGTAAGGACTAGCAAGTAAAAGTTATGGTTTGGGTAATCTACAGGAAATAAATGTAGGTCAACATATCGTCCTCTGAGGTGATTAAAAACACAATGGTGTGTGTGTGTGTGTCTGTGTGTCTCGGGTTGAGAATGAGGTGAGAATGAATCAAGAGAAGTTCAAAGGAAATCCGTTGAGGGTGGTCGGAAAGTGAAAGTTTGTTGTCGCTGCGTGCCAACCAGAGTGAGTTGTAGAGGCTGGAAACTCTGTGAGGTGTGGGAGAGTTTAACACAGCCATTTTTAAAACACATTCTCACCTCCCTGCAGCCCACACACACACACACACACACTCCATTACACTCCCGACACCTCCAGAAATTTCCCCTCACGCCATCACACATGATCACGAGAGGGAAATGCAGTGAAAATACTCCCCCATTTTCACTTACACACAAACATTTGTTTGAACATTTGTTTCTTCTGCCAACTCCTGTTTGTCGCCATCGCAGCAGTCCGTGTTACAGATCCTCCTCCTTTGTCTGCACATCCCTCCTTCACCCTCTCACCCAGTTTTTAATCGCTTCTTAAAAGAGAAAGACACTAATTGTGTAACTGCACAACCTTTATTTATTTTTTTCCCCCGTTTACTCAGTTTCTTTCAGATCGTGTTGTGAAGGCAGCAAGATCAGTATACAGTGTCATGATCGAGAGGAACCCTGCTGTGATCCGAGACAGAAAGTACCACCTCAAAACATACAGGTACCGACATAGGTCGTGTAATTCCTTTCATCTTCAAAAGCAAGAGTGGCTGTGTCTCAATCTGCTTACTTAGACCTCTTATCTTACGTGCATAAGTGGGTTCACACTGAAATCGAGAATGAAACACTGAACACTTTTCACCTTTAAAAGTCGCCATCTTGGCTAAGTAGCAGAAGGTGAGGGACCACCAACCTACTTAAGAATTGCTGAACTTGGCAGCTGAGGAAGCTGCAGCTATTGCAACAAACACCGGACGATATAAATTCAAGGTGTACACATACACACACAAGTGTTTATTTTTCACTAAGTAGCACACTTGACTGTTGTGGGATAAAAGCCATGAGTATGTTTATTGTGCGTGTGACACAGGAGGCAGCCAAACATTTTTAACACCAAACAAAAGCCGGTGACCAAACATAACCTGGCAGATATGTTTGTGGGTGATGCATTCAAATTTACTGTAAGTGCACAAAAGCAGTGTGCAATTTAAAACAGCACTACCCTGTCAGAATTCACTCACCACCTAAGATAAGTGTACTGACATGTAGAGTACATGTAAGTGTACTCGCAGAGGTAAGCGAATTGAGATGCATCCAGCGTCTACAAATCACATGCAAATGGTTGTGTTGAATTTCTCTCCCAGACAATGCTGCTCCGGTAAGGAACTTGTTGATTGGCTGTTGAAACAAAACGAATGTCTCCAATCAAGAAGTCAGGCAGTGGGAATGTGGCAGGTCTTGGTCGATGAAGGGATCCTTGTTCATGGTAAGAATAAAAAGAGCTCCAGTTTTGAGGAAGTGTATCTTTCAGTCAGCCGCCGAAATGAAGGACACATTAACATATATTAATCATGTGTCGGGCGATTCCAGGCCATGGCATAAACTGTAGAACGATGTGGAATAATTCCACCCATATCCTGTATTATTCAGTATTTTTTAATATATTCTGATAACGTCTCAGGCAGCACTCAATAATTTCCTAGAAGCGCTCTAATGTGTTGACATCTAGTGACTGAAGCTGCCCATGGCATAATGTTTTCCAATGTGCTCTCACTCAGTCAAGTGTTCCCTAACCACATCTTTCTGGAAGAGACCACTCCAATCAGGACAGAAATCCTTCATCATCAAACGAGCGGAATCACTTAGAAAGCATTTGCACTTATTTCCATTTATCTGGTTGTTCTGGAGTTTTATGAAGCTCCTACATGAAGACCAAATTCATCTAACGGTCAAAGTTTACTCATTTCTAAACTAATCTGTTGGTTTTCTTTTAGTTGAATAATTTAATATAATCACATTCTTACATTTATTTCGGTGTTTTTCTTCCCTGTTCTGTCTATTAAGTGAAACATGAGTTGAACTTCCATGACAAGGACACGCAGTTCTACCGCTTCCAGGACTCTGAGTTTGGCCTGAACCAAGTAACGAATGAGAAGGACTCAGAGGACGAATTACAGGAAGGTCTGTCGCTGCTGTCTCAGCTCGGTCCTGACGCTCTGCTCACGATGATTCTACGTAAATGGTCCGTGTTTTTTTTAAATCGTTACATTAGAATTACTCATTATGACTGCACCTCCTACAACATTTCAAAGGAACAAGTACAGTTGGATGTTATCAGGATGATCATCGGGTGTTTGTGTGGCTGCTTTATGTCCACTGTGTCAACTTCTTTTGTATTCAGCCCCAGTCAGAGGAGTGCCGAGGACCTGGAGGTCATCTACGAGGAGCTGCTGCACGTCAAGGCTGCCGCTCATCTCTCCACCTCCGTCAGTCCATGTTACTGTTTTCTCCTCACATCATTTCAGCCTCTCCATAGAGATTTTTTTTTTAAAAGATTATTTAAAATTATTATGATGGCACACATTTCTGAAAAGTAATTAAAATGAAGTTGTTGTTGAACTGCAGTTCAGAAGATTCTTTTTTTCATGGTAGTTTTATGGTATCTTGATTCAAGAGCACCATTTGAGTCTGTTTTTAAAGTTAGTACACAGAGAATCATTGAACTCTTGTTATGCTAAACGCAAGAAACAACATTAGTGACGCCACAATTCTTGTTACTCTTTCGTAATCTCTTTTTTTTCCCCCCCAGAAAAATAAACTAAACTGAGCATTCTTTTGCCCGTTTCCTAAAATAGTTTGAGAACAAAAAACACCAGGAGTAAAATACGAGTTTAAAATGAATTTCTTGCTCTGTTGTGCCTTTAGGTGCGTAAGGAGCTGGCAGCGGTGCTGGTCTTTGAATCACATGCCAAGGCCGGAACAGTCTGTGAGTGCAACAGCATTGCTGACGTTTTGGCTCAGTGGAGAGTCTTACCACATGCACACAGAGACACACACACACACACACACTTTCACTGTGTAGGTGAACAACACGATGGTCCATGATGAGCATTTTCTGTCCTGATGTACATCAAATGCCCTCCTACATGCCTGACCCACATAAGATCCAGCGAATCGTGTAAAACAACTTAAAACTCCGAATGTCATGACCGATTTCATTCTCGATCATCGTGTTCTTCACACCTCTGACACGGCACATCTGGTCTTGAATGTTAAAGTCATACATACTGCACGTGATGAAACGCATGATGGGAAGGTGCCCTGTGAGCGCGATCGTCATGGTTATTCATTCATGGTTATTCATTCATGGTTATTATGTTGGTGCTGAATCTCTTTTTTCGGGGATGCAGTGTTCAGTCAGGGGGATAAAGGCACCTCCTGGTACATCATCTGGAAAGGCTCCGTAAACGTGATCACCCATGGGAAGGTAAAATCCATCTGTTTGTCCTCAATAAACCTCACTAATAAAATGCTTTGCAATGGACCGCCAGTGTGAAGTAAAGCTGAAAGTACCGTGTGCACGCAGGGTCTGGTAACGACACTACACGAGGGCGAGGACTTCGGGCAGCTGGCTTTGCTGAATGACGCTCCTCGCGCTGCCACCATCATCCTGAGAGAGGACAATTGCCATTTCCTCCGTGTTGATAAACAGGACTTCATACGGATCCTCAAGGTTTGTTTACTTCAGCACTACACGTGTGGCACCATGACTTTGTTGCCAAAGGTGTGCATGTGTCGATTTGCATACAAGGTTGTATGCGACAGAGTAAGAGTTCCGAAAATATACTAAAATACCTTTTTTGACCGGGCCGTCATCCACGTCTGTCCTTCAGGATGTGGAGGCGAACACAGTGCGACTTGAGGAGCACGGCAAGACCGTGCTGGTGCTGGAGAAGAGCGCAGACTCGGCTGACCAGGGAGGAGCAGGAAACAACAGCAAGTGAGAAAACTCTGCAAAGTCACCTCTGAGAAAATGACCACAGTAATTTACAAGCAGGTTTACAATCATTAAGACACGTTATCTGGGAGAGGGCAGATATTGTATCATGCTAACATGACAAACACTTCCATTGTCACAACACAAACGGGGACAACTTCACAGATCTTTCTGTCAGACATGGATAAGGTCTTAATAATGAAGTGTTAACTGACATTCAGAATAGAAATGGACCTTAATGTTGCCTTGTTGAACTTTACGTATTATAGTGAACATTAAAATGAGATTAGCTAATTTTGAGCTCTCATTTAGGGGTAGGGGTTAGGGGTTAGGGGTTAGGGTTAAACTTTTTTTTTTTTACCTTCTTTCTCTCTTTACTTTACATCTACGTACACTGCAACTACTTCTCTCCACTTAAAACACAAGATTTATTGTCCATGGAGTCCAACCAGTATACAAATTTTGGGCCCGATGCCATTAGACAAGGAGCCCTTAAATTTAGTTACGCCATAGATACTGTATATGTGCTGGAAGGCAAGGCGTTTTAAACAAGGCCAATAATCTTATGACGTGACGCAGACAGCACACCTGTGGTGGCTCAGCTGTGATATATTACTGCCAACTTGCAAAGTGTTGTAAACACAGGCTGTCGGGCAAACTGCATATGCAATGATTACGTCAAGAGCCTTTTTCTGCTTCTTCTTTTTCAGGGAGGTTATCAGCCAGCATTTACGCAAACTAGTTTGTTATCAGGGCTTCAATACTTTTATGGCACCCACCAAATTGCATTGGTTCGGTCTACAACTTCAGTCTTGGTACCAAATTTCAATACACTACCATAACTTTTGCAATGTTTACAAAGGAGTAGTTTTTACCATAATAATCATGTGCTCAGGCAGCTGGAAATTAGGAAAGTTCCCATTGGGACATGTACGAATACAGAAAAGTGACACACACAACCTTATTATTATCCATATAAACCAGCACATGGCACAATGGAGCTCTGTAGATCAACATAACTTCTGTTTTTTATCACTTAGTGTAGGCTAGGCTAATCAAGTCTGGCTGGTTCACCTTATTTTCGGAGCAGGTACCTTTTTTTTAAATCTTTAACCACAAACGCTGCCATGTTAAGTGACTTCACGCCTACTTCAAACATATTCCTTGTTAAACAAGTGTTCAGGTGTATTTCCCCACTCGGAAGTCTAAACTTTCCCACTCCCCCGGTGGCTCTGTGAACGCACCGCAGCCTCCACGTGGGCAGCCCGCCAGCATACATAAAATCATTCTGTTTCCCCCCAGGTAAATCTATCAAACTAATATTTAGCCACATAACTGTATGAGTAATTGTGTGTGCTGCAGTGGGCTGCGGTTGCTCTGTAGGGGGCCGCCTACTGATGACCTATGAGGCATTTAGGGAACGTCTGTTAATTGTAGCTACAGAAAACCACCTCGGTTACACTGCCCCCCTATAAACTGCATGAAAACCAAAGATTTGTACCATAATATGTAATGTAATTGCAATTTTCCTAAAAGGGATATTATAAATAAACCAGTATCAAAAATGTTTTAATGACGCCCAGCCCTATATGTATAACCAGACAGGTCTCATTATGTATTTAGTCATTAATTGGTTTGATTTACAAAAGACAACCGTGCTTCTTAGCTGTAGATTGATCTTTGCACTTAGTAGCAAATTATAGCATTTTAATACACTTAACAAAGATCAGTACAGTCGCATACAGTCTGACTAAGCCTTTAGCATAGCTGTCGACTCATTTCTGTTAATCTGTAGTAGGCTACCTGGACAGATGTTACCTTTTCAGTTATATTAGCATGCAGAAACATTTCATAATTAGACCCAAATTAATACACATGCACAAAAGCCCAATGCATGCAGAGCAATACAAAGCAAATTCAAAGTTATGAAAACTAAAAGTTCGTCATGTTTCTGTCATCCTCTGTGCAGGTACACAGTTATGTCTGGAGAACCTGAGAAAATCCTGGAACACCTGTTAGAAACAGTGAAGTTGGACTCTAATGGAAATGATTCAATAGGTGGGAACCTGCGGACACCTTGTTATCTTCTACCTGTTTAACTGTGAGGGATTCAGGTTGTGCAGACCAAGTCAACTGAATGTTTTTGTGATTCTCTCCCTGCAGATCCCTGTGTGAACGACTTTCTGCTCATCCACAAAGTCTTCATGCCTTCCAGTCAGCTGTGTCCTGCACTTCAGCACTAATATCCTGCAATGGACAATAATACTGATAACAGTGTCAACGGTGCCATCAATTAGGATGATGCTGCTTATTATGATGATGTCTAACACTTTTATTCTCAGAACATTTAATGACTACAAGATACAATGTTTGATTGTTCTTAGTATACATATTTTCTTATATCCCTTAACCATCATTGCACTTACCAGGCGGAGCTCTCTGAGGGTTCAGAGCAGGAGAAAGCTGCTTATATCCTCAACACCAAACAGAAGGTAGTGAAGCTGATCGGCCAGTGGGTGGCGCTGTACGGCCTTCTGCTGAAAGAGGACCCTGTCGCTTTGGACTTTTTGGAGGTGAGATTTCAGCCTCAAAGTAATTGAATTTATACTTATTACCCTGTTTACTTTGTGCATCAGAATATTTTCTCTAAATATTAAGACGATTGAATTTGTTATTAAGAAGAATAAATAATAATTGTCCTCCTGTTTTCTGAAACAGAAGCTAAAGAAGGAGGTGGCGGCTGATTATCGTCAGTGCAGCCTGCTGAAAGAACACTTTAGGGAAAGAAGGAGAACAAAAGTGTAAATATTATCTGATAACATTTTCTATTTCTACGCTGCTATAAATATTGTGGCCCACTATCTAACACTTTTTTCACCTTTTAATACCACGACAGGTTGGACAATGGATTTCACTCGCTGGGCAGGGTGAGTTTCACGTGCTTATTGCTTGTGCAGTAAAATGTTTGGAGATGGCAGGATATTAAATCAGAGATACATTTCATTAGAAAACCGTTTGAATGTCACTCTGCTGCCATTTGTCAGTTTAATGTCACTGACTTGCTGAGTCGCTCTCCTGCTATCTACAGAACCAGCATTTTGATTGGTTTTCAAACTGTGAGGAGCCAGCGGGGAGGTTACAGCCAATCAAAGCAAAGGATAAAGGTGAGTAAGGCTCAGGCATTAAAACAGGCAGATCTAATCAATCAAATTAGTGTTACAAGTTTTCTAAATCACAAAGATATGTCAAAACATATTATTATAATTACCTCACATTAGCTCATGTTCAGCATCTTTGGGTGCCTTTAATGAGAAAGAAATATTAGCACACATCAATATTCAATCATCATATTTTGACATTTTGGCTCTGTGCCCTCTTGGTTCAGTGTTGTACGAGATCTACAGGTCGGACAACAAGCCTCTCACTCTGATGCTCCCGGTGAACGCGTCTGTACAGGATGTGATGTCAGCAATAGTGAAACCAGGCAGCGATCACATCCTGGTCAAAATGAACTCCACAGGAGGTGGGACTCATTAAAAACGTTTTTTTGTTGTTGTGTTTTTTCCAATCTTTGCAGCAGACATTTTTCATTTAAATTGTTGCTTCCTGGAACATTGTTAGAAAAACATTCAGAGATGAAAATTAATTCAGTTTCAGATTTTCTTGGCAGAAAATGAGTTTTTAACATAATCCTGTAAATTCCCACAGAAAGAGCTCAGTTGAAGCTTGATGCTACTGCGGTCTACACTGCGCTGGGACTCAACGAGAGGCTGTTCATCTGCACAAGCAGCCAAGTGGAACAACTGGTGAGGAATATGTGCCTTTCATGCATTACTCAAAACCCTTTTTTGTTTGATTAACATTCAACCTCTTCAGACATATTCTCATTAGGTTTATTATTTATTACGCTACACACAGTTGAGTTTGATCAGCGCACACACAACCCGACACCTTCACTTCCTCTCTCCGTGTCCCAGATGCCCCTGACGGAGCAGCAGGGTCCAGAGCGAGGATCCACCGACATCCTCGAGCAGATGGGCTCTAAAGACATCGCCAACGAACTCACCAATCATGACTGGGAACTTTTCACTGCCATGCATGAGGTGACTCAGCAGCAATCTGACCACTGCATATAAACCAAATGTGACAAAACAAAAAGAGGAAACTGCTGTCTGGCATTAACCTGAAACTGGCATTCAGACAAAGGATTAGATATCTCTAATGGACAAGAACACCTTTTATCTGACAGCACCATCTTTGCCATCACGTCATCTGGTCCACTACCTGCATGCTTTACATGTTTCTGAAGAAAATTCCCTCCATTCAATCACTTATAAACACCTTCCTGTCCTTGATTTCTAGATCATTTTGTATAGTACGTACAATTTATGCCAGCGGTGGTTCCTTCCTGTCTTTATCTTTACAGGTGGAGCTTGTCCACTACATATTCGGCCGTCATAAATTCCCCGGTGCCACTACGGCGAACCTGGAGCGCTTTGTGCGTCGCTTCAACGAGGTGCAGTACTGGGTGGTGACAGAGCTGTGCCTCTGTGAGGACCTGGTGAAACGGGCCATTCTGCTCAAGAAGTTCATCAAGATTGCTTCTGTGTAAGAGTTAGTTACATGAAACCTGATATGTAGGCAATGTAGGTCAGTCAGTCCACCACTTTAAAACTGATCTCAACATCTATTGGTATCTCTGACCTTGGTGATCTCTTCCGGCACCATCAGCAGGTCATAGTTTTCCCTTATTTAGTAAAACAAATTCTTCTGACATTTATGACTCCCAGATGACGAATCCTAATGACTTCAGTGACTTTTCCTTTAGCACCACCATGAGGTTGACATTAGTGTTTTGTGAGTGAAATATCTCTGGATCTGGATGTTACAGTTTCACCAGGCAAAAGCATCCAAACACAAGACACTGAGGAAGGTACAAGCGAACAGAGAACTTTACTTACAAACAATTGTTGAATTAACAAAGTCCAGGCAGGGGAACACAGCACTGAAGGAAAAGAGGAGTCTGAAGTCCAGACAGGGTCCAATGCTGACAAAATTATGACAAATAAACAGAACAGGAAAATTCAGGTGAGCAGATTGGGGAACTGGATAGCAGGTGAGGTGGGCGTGACTGGCCGGAGAATGGGCATAGACAGAGAGAGAGAAGGGACCTCTGGTGGGTGGAGGGAGTGATGCAGGGGATAAACTGGATAAGTGAAAGGGCAGGAAGGCCAAAACCTGTGTACACTGGATTGCCTGCCATTGGATTTGATACATATATTTATGTTCCCCATAGAACAAATTGACAAAAGATTGATAATTTACTGACTTTATTATCTAGTGCCAGCATCATCAGCATTACTCTGAAATTAGTGACAATACCCTCAAACTCAGCAGTGCATGGTGTTTAGTGTTTCATAGCAAAGTTTAGCTTGGTAACATATTAAAGAGGGTGAACATGTTAAGCATTATTATCCTGCTTAATATCACCGCGTAAGCATTGTCACAGTGAGGATGCTGACACTGCCATTTAGCTCACAGCCCCTCTCTGCTTATTGCCTCAGAGGGCCGTTTGCATGACTGACTTTTTAAACCCTGCACAATCCAGCTTCACTTGAAGAACAGCACGTTGTCTGTCTGAGACCATGTTCTTCAAAGCCACGTGTCCTCTCCCTCACAGGTTAAAGGAGCAGAAGAACCTCAATTCATTTTTCGCTGTGATGTTCGGTCTGAGCAACAGTGCAGTACATAGGCTTTACAAGACCTGGGAGGTAAGAAACCATCACCATGGTAAGGAATGCTGTCTCACATTTACTGAGCAAGTACTTTGGAAATAACCTGTGCAACTCTTTGCTGTCTGTTGCAGAGAATACCTAGCAAGATGAAAAGAATTTACTGTGCCTATGAGAGACTGATGGTAAGTGACTATAAACTATTCTTCATTACAAGTTTTCTGCTTCTCGACATTGAAAGTCAGTTTATCTGTGTTCATTAATAAAGAGTTCTGATGGTGCTGTGTCCTCTGGTTCTGTTAGGATCCTTCACGCAACCACAGAGCCTACAGACTGGCTGTGGCTAAACTCAGTCCTCCTTACATCCCCTTAATGCCGCTGCTGCTGAAAGGTAACCGATATCAGGAGTCGCCCAGTCATGAATCCATAGACATCTTTGACTAAATCATCAATTATTCTGTTCCTGTCTGTACCCAGACATGACGTTCATCCATGAGGGAAACCCAACCTACGTAGAGAAACTGGTCAATTTTGAGAAGATGGTAGGATCAATTTTTCAGTGCTGTCCTGTTCGATTATTCTCCTCACAAATCTTCTCCCAAGTAAGAGACTGACTGCCTCCTTTTCCTCTCGTAGCGAATGCTCGCCAAAACAGTGAAAATCGTACGAGGATGTAGAAGCCAACCTTATGGTAAGTGATCCAGATGAGCTTGCATTACAACAAGTGGACCCACAGTATCAGTACTAATATGCCCTTCACACCTTGGACTCTGTAAGCATTCAGGAAAAGTCAAACAATTGCACATGCATGTTGAAGTAAAGGCAAAATGTGTGCCTTTACATGATAAATGTGAGGTAAGTAACATTTTAAATCTCCTCTGCAGTGCCTTCATCTCCACAAAGAGGCCTGGCTGATCGCATGTTTCTGGAAGGGTCCTCTACTCGCATATCTACATGTAAGCTACATCTGCAATATCATGAGCTGTTGTATCCCGTTGTAGTCCCTGAGTTTCTTTTCCAATAATGTTTTATTTAATTGTTTTGAACATAGTGCCCACAGCTAGTTCAATTTACTCTTGATAAATATGATCTCCACAGCCCTACTACTGTTTCAACATTTTTGATTTGCTAGTACCAACACTCAGTGAATTGTAGGCCGAGTCAAACCTGATCTCCTCCTCTCATCCAGACTCGGACCACGCCCTCCCTCTGCGGAGTCCCAGCAACATCCGACATTACGTTCAAAACCTGAAGGTGATTGACAGCCAGCGCAAGCTAACGCAGCTATCGAGAACAATCGAGTGCTAAAACATCCACCTGCAGATGTACAAAGGCCGTGAGACTGTGGCTAAATCTGAACCAGAGGACGGATTGTTGTAGGATGAGCAAAACTTCCACTTGCCTGAATGAAATGGACCTCTGGAGGTGGCTCGTGCCAAGGAAACTGACTGTAATTCAAGGAGCTTGGACATTCACAAGGATGATTTCTACACAGCACAGCACTGAGAATGAAAACGTGCAGCGTGCACAGTGATGACCGCCAATGCTGATCCAGAGAATCTGATTCTCCGTCCTGAGAACCCACTTTTTATCCAACAAGCCTTACGCCAGTCACACCGGTGTGTAAACATTTGGAGGGATCCTTAAAAAAGGTGATGTTACAACATGTAAAGTATTCCTGTTTTTGGTGTCAAAATTCATTTTATGGGACATTTTGTAAACTGCTGTCTGTGGAAGAATCTCACTGATGGTTTCACAAAAGGGCCACAAGAACACAAACTTCAGATCTGTGCCATAACTAATCACTTTAGCTCAGTTTTTTTGTGCACTCGTGTTTTTACGTTAAAACTAATATATTGTGTCAGATAGTTTTTTTTGCCAACAAGGCCAGTAACTTACATGCATATCATTTCATACACTGTTGTTTTCTAAAATAAATTATTTTTCCCAGGCATGTGTCTTCAATGAAAGCACCAGAAAATGTAAAAAGGGAAATAATTTTTATTTAAAGTACAAACCGTAACGGGTACAAATCGACCTTCAAAGAGCCCCACACGAAAGGTCTCCCCAATATGGGGTGAGAAAATTCACAACAAATCATTTGAACTAAAAAAAAAAAAACACTCTCCTTGCCATAAATATGTACATCTTTTAGAAAGTCCCGGAGAGAGAAAAAATGGGCTAAACCATGTAAAAAACGAAAAAGAAAAAAATGAAAAAAAACAGTGCCTTCTCCTGATGTCACCGCGGAGGAAGAAGTAAAATGATCCCCTGTCATCATAAATAATGGGCTTACATCTTCAGCGAAGAATCTTCATATAGACAGTGTGTTAAAGGATTTAAGTCAAATTACCAAATGGGGATTTTTGTGGACCATGTGACAAACCGTAAATCACTATTCAATAAGAGGGGGATGTATGACATGAATGTAATGAGGCAAACAAATGTATTACATATGGGTAGTATAATGGTGGTGGTGTTTGGACACGTGCAACAGCAGAGCACATAAATTAGCAAACTATGTCAACATATCCAAGTTCAACTCAGATATGCTCTGGTGGTTGTGTTTCTGTGCCATAAAAAAAAACGGAGTACGATCAGGAAGGTATTCCAGCAGTGAAGTGATGAGTACATCTGAAGTGGGATAAAGAAAGTTTCACACTTGAAGTATGCTCAGTGAGAAAAGACATGAAAAAGCTAGAAACCCACAAAGGATTTAGTCTCCACACTTTGACACACAAAGTTCTGGTTTATCACAAGTCAAACATAAAACAAAAGAAAGCACTGTAATATATATTTTTTTAAAAAGAGTGAATATAAATATTGCACTTCCAAACAACAGTTAGTTCCCAGTGCCTAGTTGTTATCCCTTTGTTAGAGGTATTTATGCTATCATGTTCAATACTCCACCTCAGTTATCTCAAGCTACATGTGTGATAGGCATAAACAGGACTAGGCAATGGGAAAAGGTAATAACCATAACACAAAACAAATACTCATAAATATACCATTCACACTAATGCATGTGTGTGTGTGAAGTCACACACATGCACATGCACACAACTTCTAACTCTACCCAACAGACATGAAGTATTTACATTTTAAGGCACATAAAACTTATGCACAAGACAAGAAGAAACCAACACAAAGCATTGTAATGTTCAGTCCCTGTAGCCTTTTGGTTGTGGGATGACTTCAAAAATATCTCAGTAAAACACACTGTAAGCCTACAACACTGCTGATTGTCACGCCTTCAATACGCCATGGCTGTTAACTCTTTGGTTTCCCCCTAAGCATTATTTTGTTCATACATGGTCTCCACTCTGGATGAGCCCGAACAGTAAAAACAATCCTCGAGGAGAACACCACTTTTTATCCGATGAGGTTTCACAGGTCTGCGGTGGTTCCAGTCCCATCCCAGTCGACTACGCCAGCATTGGTAACTCCGAACACAAAACATACGTACAGGATTCAAACAAAGTGATCAGTAGGAGTCAAATTCAGAACTCAAAGGAAGTTTCAGTCAGTCTTTTGGTGTCTTCGGAGTAAAATATCAGTAGATTTCCTTTGAGTGCAAAAAAAAAAAAAAAAAAAAAAAAAAAAACTTAACCCAGCACTGTCCACCAACCTGAGGCAGAGAGAGATCTGCTTTCATGAACAGTTGAGAAACATCCATCTATGCATTTTCTATACCCCCGTGTTTCCTGCTCAGGGTTTGCGGGGGGAGGGGTGGGGTCGAGAATATCCCAGAATGCACTGGTCTAGAATCAGGGAAACACCTCAGACAGGTCAGGGCTTAAATTATGGGGGGGAGGGGGATAAAATTTGCAATAAAACATTTGCTACTAAACAGATTTGTGTTGTCTTTGCATGTGATGTTGCCAGGTCAACGTTTTCTCCCGAAAACTGTTTATTACTCTCCTGACAATAAAACCACGTGTTGAGGAGAGATCAGAAGAATACTTTCAGGCCTGGGCAGGCAGCAAAATTCACAGCTCCTCGCTGCCACAAACAACATGTGGCCACATCCTGTCAGAGGCAGTGAATGCATCAGGTCGTTAGCACCACTATAAGGCAGTTGAAGAGGGTTTTACAGAACTCTCCATTCCACAATCCACAAAACCCGAGATGTAGCGCGCTGCAGTTGCAGGTCGACAGGAGCTGTGATTGCGGTCACTTTTTTTTTTTTTTTTTTGTACATTTTAACGTCAGCCTTCAGGCATTGAGAAAAGTTATTTTTGAAAACAATCTCAACCTGCCAACAAACAAGATATAAATTAAAAATGAAAAAAAAAAAAATTAAGAAAAAGAAACATTCATTTGGCTTGGAGCTCTTTGGATTTTTTTTTTTTTTTTGTCTTCTAGTGCAGCACAGTGGAGTTCCAGTAGTCTCTCTTTGGCGTAACTCTTCCAACTCCTTTCTGACCCGCTCTACGTGCTCCACCGTGTTTCTCCGTTGCAATCATATGGCCAGGTACTGTGGTTCTGGTAGCTCCGGAAGGTTTTTAGGCTTCCGAGGCAGCCTGTGGTTTGAGTTGTGCTTTCTCCATGGCGGTGCCGTAAGGTAGCGATCGCTTGAAGAAGCCGAACTGCAAGAAAAATTAAGAAATGAGCACAGATATAATCAGTTTAACTGCAATGTAATTAACCCTTCAGAATATAACCACAGTGTTGTTTTAAATCTGTTGTTTCAGAGCAGCACTGACCCTGTATAGGACGTAGATGAGAAGAGCCAGAAGCAGCAAACCAGCCAGAATAGCCAAGATGATGATCCACAGAGGAACCGAGTTCTCGATGTCTGGCTTGTTCCACACCACTGGAGTCACCACCTGAGGAGGACAGGACGGTTAATCTCAGTTTAACAACAAAAAAATAAACATAATTTCTCTGTATAAAATTGGAAAGAGTGAATGAATGGATGAGTAAAGATGTTAAATACCTTTTTGTGTCCACTGGGGAAGAGTTTGGGGGGGATTGCATAGGGCATCTTCTTCACACTGTATCTGGCCAGGCACTCCAGCACGTACTGTTTGTAAGATCTCTGAGGAGGGAAACATTATCGGTTACCTCATCAGATTCAAACTGCATATGATGGAATAACTGGAAGTGTCAGCAGAAATGGGAAAAATCTTGGGGGCCCTTCTTACAATATATGAGATCAAATTTAACTGCATTTGCATATATATCGTGAGTTTTTTGTTCTGCTTTGTTTTGCTTTTTCATTTTTTCTCCTGCAACTCCTGCTTTCAACGTGCTGCATCTATTAATTTTCATGTGGGGGATGTGTGCTATTTTGAGCTATAATGTCATGGACATGCCATTAGGATGAACTTCTGAGTTACTGGCATCCCTCCCTTGTGTGTGTATGTGTGTGTGTGTGTGTGTGTGTGTGTGTGTGTGTGTGTTTGTGTGTGTGTGTGTGTGTGTGTGTGTGTGTGTGTGTGTGTGTGTGTGTGTGTACAGGTTGGGTTTCCGGTGTAATTCAAGGTCATTTTTGTAAAGTATTTTTTGTCCTTTTCTTGTTGATATTCTATTAAAATACACCAAAGACAAACTATTAAAAAAAAAAAAAAAGATTCTCACTGCATGCAGTATACTAGTTGTACACTAGGTGGCATCACAGACCACGTGCAACTGTAAAAGAAAATCTGTTTCTGATCCTATGAGCAACTGTGACAACCAGATAATGAATTTTCAATAGATGACACATACTGTATGACTTGTGTTACATCATGCAGAAGGTGGTAAATAATCTGCGTGTAGCTCAAACACTGGCAGAGGCTGCAGTCTGTACACACAGTCTGCATTTTCGGAAAGCAACTGTTGTCCCATTTGTTGAGGCAAACATGTGAAACCGGGCAGAGTGGAAACAGACTCAGAGCTACTGCTGATGTCTCCTTAACACAAACAAATATGTGCGGGTGACGAATGCAGCTTTTTGCCTTTCCTAGCTGCACATTTGAGATGTTGACTCTCAGTGTTTTTGCTTTTTGATGCTTTAATGAAAAAAATTGTTCTTTTTTCCTGCCAAAGTCTGACAAAAATACAGTATTTAGAAAATACACAGGCACCAGTGGGAAGAGACTGATCTGTAGTGTGCAATTTTTTTCCTGTGCCCTGTCTTCTGTCATCTGCTGGGAGCACACATCAGGAACAGTCCGAGTTTCAGATGGCAAGGTTCATCTCCAACAAACCTCGACGAAGGTCTCGGCCCAGACGCGAGAACGCATTTTGAGGATGGCGGTGGTTCCCTTCTCCAGAAGACCCACGTTGCACTTGAGCGTCCAGCACTCCACATTAGAGCAGGACTGTGGAAGCAGAGAGAGATGATGATTAATAAATACACTCAAAGATTTTAAGTAATTTTTCTGCAGGTACATTATATAAAAAACATTTTACTTCCATAAAAATTTAACAACATCACAGGACCATGATTCTGGTTAAAGTCATGAAGGCAAAACTGTTCCGACAGATATGAGGAGGACAAATAACCGCCATGTTAATGCTGCAGGTCAAATAAATATAACAAAGAGCCCAATGTTATGATCCCTATTCCACGCCTGCTTCGAATTAGATTGAAGGAATGTCATGAGACTGTAAAAATGCAGCATGCACCACTCGCCACATTATTGCCCAACCACTAAAAACCGGCCCATTTTTCTCAAGGCTGTCGAATACACAGTCTTAATTAGATCCCCATAATGCAGCTTGGTACGTTTAATATTTTAAAACATGCACACACTGTTTTAGAGCTGGTACTGCAGCCAGACCACCCCCAGACTGAGAGGTTTCGGCGGGTTTCCTGCGGGAACGCATTCGTTTACTTATTACACCGAGGAGGGCAAACACAGGAGAAGAACAGAGCGGCCGCCTCGATCCCCCAGGCTCAGTCTTAAGACAGACTTAATGAGTGTTCAGACAGACAGGGAGCGTATCAGTCCACTTCCTCCTGGTAGACTCTGTATGATGCCCTCAGGGCGGCGGGGGCCACAAAGGTTTGTGAAAATGACATGAAGACGGTGTAGTGCCAAAGATGCCTCAGACCCAAGTCCCACATATCCTCCCTAGTGGGATTATGTGGTCAAGATCTGGATCACGGGGGCATGGAGGCAGTTCCCACAACTTCATAAAACAACAGTCTGGCTGGACTACACAGCTGCTGTATGCAAGGGGCCTGTAGAGGTTTACACTTTGTAAAAACAACCTGAAACAATTGGCTGGTTCATCAAGTTGTTGTTGGAAAACATCTCAAAATTGTTGTGCAAAGCAAAACGCAGACGTTTCGCCGAGTAAATGTTATACCTTTGAGTTAAAAAATGCTGATCAGACAAAATGACAGTTTGTTAAAGCCTCATTTCAAACTATATTATGAGAACATGTATGGCACGCACTGCTTTTGCAATGTAAAATATAGCAATGATAAAAAAAAATATAAGATACCCCTCTTTGATATGACACCTTTTGTGATGAGCATTTAAGCAGTTTAAGTTGCAGCTGGTTTTAATAATCTTTATTAATCAAGTTGAAAATCTTTTGTATTGGTTAATAATGCCATTATTCATCATTAATAAAGCCATTTACAACCTACAAACCTTAGAAAATGATACCAAATGTATCACATCTGCTAGCACAGCAAGAGCTAATACTATCCTACTGCAATGTTTTTAAACGAATCAAAGTCATTTTGAAATGCTTTTTGAATTTTAGTGCAAGTATAGACAGTCCTTTGTTCTCTATGCTTAGCTCAGCTCTTCAAAGACTGAGCAGGTCATTTAAAATTCTCACTATGACCTTTGCTGACAACTTTATCCGACCATTGCTAAACACTAACACACTTTGATCAAGAATCACTTAGAGATGTCTGTCCTCTCGGGCATAAAAAAAACAAAAGTGCAGACACAAGGGAAATGAGAGAATGGGGTCCTTCATGCTAATGTGTCGCTGGACATGCCTGAAAAATGAACACGGTCAGTAGAGACAGACGCACGGACAAAGACCTCTTTAGTGGGTGCAGGTATCCACAAATGGCAGATAGAGCGACTACCTGCAGCTGGGTGGATCAATGGGACCTCTGTGTGTGTGTGTGTGTGTGTGTGTGTGTGTGTGTGTGTGTGTGTGTGTGTGTGTGTGTGTGTGTGTGTGTGTGTGTCTGTGTCTGTGTGTCTGTGTGTCTGTGTGTCTGTGTCTGTGTGTCTGTGTGTCTGTGTGTCTGTGTGTGTGGAGGCTCAGGGGCTCGTAGCACCCAGAGCTAAAAATTACAGAGCAGTCTGTGAAATGAGCAGTGCATCATAGGCCTCCCATGTCTCATGTCTTCTCAGCCTCTCCACCACTACTAAAGGCTCTTTAATGTTAATCACCACAACGGGACAAGCCTGTGCCCTCTGACCCCTCCCTTTTAACGACATCATAACCTAATTACCAGCTCCCAGGAGTCTCATGTAAGAACAGGCCCAGTGTCACCAAAACAGGTTCAGATTTACACACTTAAAGTAATGCAAAAAATATACATATCGTTTAAAACGCCATGTTTTTGGATTCAATGCAGAGTCACGACTCGTAGGTGAGTGACACAAAAATGCTTGTAAGTGCAAAACCACATTTAGCCTCCCAACAGTCTGGCAACTCGGCTCGTATTAGCGTTTGAACAGCCAGTCTGAAGGGCGGACCAATCAGTGATCAGTGTCGGTGATTAACTGCGTTTGTCCCGCTTCTCCTTCACTGTTATTGGACGGCTGCTGACAGTGACGAGCGCACAATCAATATTTTTTTTAACTCTCGCTGACCGGAAATAATCGCCGAAACTTCAGTGTTAGGCGCAGAATAAACACCCACCACCTCGTCACACTACTGCCGCTCATTAAAACAATTTTCTTTTAAATTTGCTGTACTCTAGAAAAATCACTTTGGTGGACACGGTAGGTAGTTAGAGCAGTGGCAGCGTGTCGACCGGTTTCGGCGCATGCTGATTTGTTAAAATTTACCATTGACTGTATATAAAAGAGGACATAGCTTCCAGCTCTGAAAACCAAGGCGGATTTGTAAGTGTCTTAAACTGCAATATCACCGAGTGCCACTAGAGGTTGGCTCCAAAAAGCCTCCGGCGCCATAGACTCCCATTCAACTAGTCTCATAAAATTCTCAGTCATTAAAATTTCTCCATGAGTAATTTCAATTTTGCGAGCTGAAGTTTCTCCTTCTTATTAGTTTTCTGGCGGTCCATCTGAAAATAATCCAAACCGCTCTGGACTAGCAAAATGGCGCCGGACAAAATACGAACTTGAGGCTTTACAACAGCCGTTCACAAACCAATAGGTGATGTCACTGTTGGCTACCGCTTTCAATGACCATGAGGTCTACGTAGGACGGAACGACTGCAAACGGTTCCCTATGGAGGGTGATCAACCAGGCACCTAATACATTAGACTTCAAGTTTTGGCCTGACGGTGTTCATTCATGCATACGACATGTTGTATTTACAGATAGTGACAGTTCCCCTCTACCTATCTTACCAGGTTAGTCAAGTGAGCGAGTTGATTCTTGTGGACGTCCCTCCTCTCGACATGGTGCTCGTGGGCCTTCAGAGCCAGAATAGGTGACTCTGTGGACGTGCGCTGGAGCTAAAGAAGGACAGAAACACACACACACACACACACACACCCATTAGAACAACACAGACACTGATCTCAGCAGGCAGAAGAGCACACCACCCATTCTGTCAATAGAAGACCTAATGTTAGCACGACCCGAAGGCTGGTTGTCATTAATCAGAAGCATGTGAGCGCTCCTCCTCATGGATTCCCATGTAAATACACCATACTTAGCAATTCACCAGGGAAAAAGAAAAACATTAGATCACAGCTTAGACTGATGACCACTCACAGCCCTGCTCGACATCTGTCAGGCTTCGAATGTAAACACAAACAAATGTTTCGCCCTCGAAATCCTAAAACTACATCTTGGCATAAGAGGGAGGTGTCGCTGGATGTTGAAGATGAGTGAGTGTATCGCTGGGTGAGGTGGTTCGTCAAGCTGTGCCAAGCATAGGGAAGAGCAGCAGCTTCAAAGCAGTGGTGGGGTTAAGTGTCCTGGGTGGGGCTGAGAAACTGGGAGAGGGAGGTGGGTGTGGGCCAACCATCGGGAACCCGACTGGGAAAGGATGGGAGATGTTCGCTGTCTAAATAAAAGGTGCGCGACTGCATGTGGGTCACTCACTCTGAGGTTTCGGTGGTTCATGTTTTTGTCGGAGGTGCAGTTGATGGGGCCCTCCGTGGAGAACTCCAGAGGGTAGAGGAGATTGTGACCCTGCAGATTGAGAGGGCAGCGCAGCTCCAGTAAGGTGTGGCTGATCCGACTGGGACCGTTGTTCACGAGCTGGAAGAGAGAATGAAAACCTTTGAACTCAGGCTACTTCCAGGGTAATTTCACTACCATCACTTATTAGCTCATATATCGGTCATTGTCCGGGGCTAACTATTCGTGCTTCATCTTGGGTTTTTTTCAGGACAGTCTAGGCTATCCAAGTCTGGTGCCTGATGGAAAATAAATGTCATGAATGACACCGAGTGGCCAGGGGGGCCAAACCAGGGACTCGCATTCAGGGCAACACCCCTGTGATATGTGCTAATAACTCAGCTGTAGTTTCGGCAACACAAATGCGTTGTTTAGGTTGTTTGTTTTTTTTTTATTCAAAGTGAGATTTAATATCAGTCCAATGTGGGAAACAGTAGTGGTCGGCTGTGATTTCAAAACTGGACTTGCTGAAAACGCTTTGTCGTACAGAGAAACGACAGGTATCATCAGAAAGGTTGAGTTCTGCTGTTCATTTTGATATACAGTGTGTTGTACATTGAGATTTATTCAATTAAGAGTAGCGAGTGTGGAGATGGACGCATCTAAACAACACTTGACAAAGCGCAAACATTTTTGGAAAACTCAAATCGTGCAGTTTTACAGGATATGCGTTCTATTTCTCTGTGATGAATACTCGCTGCACTATTCGTTCAAGGGTTAATATGTTAAAGTATTAGGAAAACCTCAAGAGCAGCCATCGTGGTTTCATATTTTTGTTAAAGCAGCAGTGCAAGGTTGAAACTGTTCTTTCCCATGTTGAAACATTCAAATCTGACATATTTCTTTAACCTACAAATTGGTACATCTGCACAACCTAAATCACACCGTGTGATCTGGAGTACATTTCCTTTGGTTTTTCCTTCTTTGCTGCTCTGGGAACTTTCTTTATGAACAGTAGGATCTGCTTTCCAGTCCAATCTGCTCAGCCCAATGAGTCTGCACAGCCAGGAGCACGACTGATTACCTCATAAATGTGTTCCACTGCGGGCCCGACGTCCTGCTCCACCCCATAGTTTTTGGTCAGCTTCCAGTTGGCCGGTGGAAAGAAGACCTTATCTGGTCGGGACACACTGTAAAAAGAAATAAGGAAAAGACATGTGAGAACATGTGTCGGGAGAGGCCGGAGACTTAATGAAGGGAATCCTAACACTCAACTCACCCCTGTAGAATGACATCAGCCTGGACAACCACCTCCAGCTTGTAGGGCACAAACTCACTGTGGGAATTATTCTCATTTTTACTGTGGAAACAATGAAGAGAAGAAACAGATTGTGATTAGCTGATGTCATTTAGAGCTGCAGAGATTGATACAGCTGAATCACAAGAAGCACGTAGACTTTAACCCTTGTGTTGTCCTTGGGTCAAAATGACCCGCAGCTGTGTTCAACCAAGTTCTATTTTATTTTCATATTTTTTGGGATCATTGGTAACAAGGAGGCTGTGAGGGTTTCTTTAAAGAATGATGACCAATGATCCCAAAAAAATATAAAAAAAATATAGAAATAAAATAGAACTTGGTTGAACACAGCTACGGGTCATTTTGACCCAAGGACAACACGAGGGTTAAACTGTTAGTGTCTCTGTTGTACGTTCACGTCATGCGGTACCTGCGAATCTGCAGCTCAAACTGAACAGTTTTGTGCGTGTCCTTCAGGCGAGGAACTGTGAAGCGCAGACCGGCCCAAAGCTGGAAAGAGAAAGATCAAACATATTAACATCATCAGGACTATTTTGTGTGGTGTTCAGGAACAGCTGCAGCTTCTTCAGACGCCTTAAGTTGAAAATCCTTCACGTCAGTGGTCCCACCCCTTCCGTCAAGATGGCGACCGTTTAGGGTGGAAAGTGTCCAGAGTTTCCTTCTTCTTTTTTGGACCGTTTTGAGTGCATCATCCTGGTATTTGTAGTTCACTGCATGTTTCTAACATTACGTTACTTAACAGTGTGAACACATTTATGCACTCAAAATAGTAAGTGTTAGTACACAAGTACGCCATCTGGAACACAGGAATGGTCTTGACTAAAACTACTAAACGTATTCTTGTGGTTTCATACTCTATTGTCAGTGCTATAAAACACTCTTTAAAACTGCTCACTCTTCACTACTCATATATATATGTATAAAATATAATTTTATTCTAAAAAAGTGAGAAAAGTGAATGTCCAGCAGGCAGATATGACTCAAAAGTTATTGTTTTGCACCATATTCATCTATATTTTCAGATCCGTTTACTTTCCACACAGTGAAACATTACATCCTAGCTGCATCTACATTTCTACGAGATGCGCATCTTTCACGAGATCAATAATCCTGCAATCCTAAGAGCTTTCAGGGAACAAATGAGCAGATTCTTTAACAGCCTGACAGCCTGTTTTTAAAAAGGAATAAGTCTCTCTGTCACTCAGTTAACGTGTAGTTGACAGTTTTCCTCTGCAGACCTATTAAAAACATGCCAGCTTGTGACTCCATCATTAAAAAGGGGAACTCCTCCTAGCAGGGAGCTGAGGGCACAGATGGAGTCTGTACTTCCTGTCACAACATTTCCGAACACACGCTGACTTTTCCTGTGCTGTTTACACCCAACCTGGGGATGACATACAACCGTTTCCAACAAACAACAGGAATCCATGACTTGATGTTGACTGATAACTGGAATGAAATACACTTCAGATAAATTGTTTCATCCTACAACTCTGAAACTCATTAGGCTTTGAGCTGAAAGGGGAAAAAAAGACAGCCAGTAGTGTTCTTACGTTGGTGCCAGACTTCATCGGGTTTCCCAAATCGCAGCTGAGGTATCGGGTCTGGTTCTCTGCCTCATAGATGCAGGTCAGCTGAGTCAGGCTCTAAGAAACAAAAGGACAAGCTCGTCAAACCACAGTGAAGGACAATGAATAGGAAAAAGACTAAAGTCCCAAGAGACTTTTAGTCCCTGAAAGTTGCAGAATACCGGAACTCATTGCAACATTTTATTGTGGGCAAAAACAGCCATAAGCCATCATCAGTGCTGACAATACATGTCAATGTTACTATATAGAGATAAAAGGGGACGAAGTGTCCAATCAGCAACGAGGACGCGTGGCAAGTCCACCCGAGAAGGACTAAAGGAGGCTTATAAAATCTCATAACATCATATTTATCAACAACCCAAACCTAGACACACGTTAAGAGCTATAGTCAAGGTCGATGAAGTGTAAAAGTGCCAGTAAGTGGAATACAAATACATATTTAAAAATAAAATGCTGCATATTGCGTCCTGTTTCCTGATTTGTAAGTTGAACTTCCCATTTCTCTACATACTTTTTCCACCGAGATGTTTCCACTCACTTCGTTATTGCGGGCGATCCCGCTGTAGTCGGCTTCAGGCGGCAGAACCACGTACAGTTCGGCCTCGTACGCCCCTCCCTCACCCTCGTTCCTGGCGTTGAAAGTCAAGGTCAGCGAGTTGTCATCACCTAAGTAGACTTCCTTCTTATCGCTGAAGACCAAAGGAAAGAAAAAGAAAACCGATTAATCAATGGTTAAAATACAGACACAAATAAACACATAGATTAGTTTAAGGGTGTTATCCATAAACAGTAAATGTTGGCAGGTAGTAAAATGGGCAACAAATTGCTTTAATGAAACTAATTAATTTGCAGACTTTGTGCAAATGAATTTAGAGTCTGGTTATCAAAAAAAAACCCAAAACAATTAGATCGATGTCATAAAGCCCCCCCCCCCCCCCCCCCCCCCCAATAAACGAACATTTTTCCAAAGTGGTAATAAAGTCATGCATGCTGAAATACAGAGCGCAAGACTGTAAAACACCTCCCCCTTCCTTTGCTTTCTCTCACTCCTTCCACCTTTTTCCTCCACAGCTAACAACAATGAGAAACTCCATATGGAGGGCCACACAGACGCTTTTAATTACAGCCCGTTCTCAAGAAGGCAGGAGAGCAAAAGAGGGAGAAGATTTCTGGAGCTTAATCCTCGGCTGGCCTACAACTCAACCGAAGTCTGACTCTCACTGGCAATGCACTTTTTAAACCAAACAAAGGCTCAAAATTAGAAAACACCACAAAAACCTTAAAACTTCCCAGAGGAACCCTTTGGTCTAACAGGTTATGTGATTTTGGCAGTGGAAGGGCAGAAACAACACTGTAGGAACGGTGGACACTTTTTTTTTTTTTAACTGAAATTCTTCTAAATCACGGCCATCCCATCAACCCCTCCAACTACTATTGGGCTTCCATAATTTACGACAGAGCAGACAAAAACTACAAGCTATTATTTTAATTGCGCTAATCACACTTTCTATGTCTCATTTTCTGTTTGGATTGAGCTCAGCCCCTAACACTTGCTCACAGCAGGTTATTCTATGTGATGGATCAGCCATACATGGGTGGGGGGGAGGAAAAGGAGGCAGATGGTAGATAAATATAGGAATGTGAAATCAAAATGACAGAGCGGACAAGGGAGTATCGGGGAGGCTGTTATTTTTGTGAAAAATGCTAACAGATTTCTCGAATCAAAGTGTGGCGGGCAGGGCGCTCCTGACGGCTCCAGAGGCAGACGAGGTTGGGATCGGGGCGAACGGCCCTCCAAACAAATCCCCTTTCATCTTTTCTGTCTTTTCCTCTTTGAAATGTTTGTCACCGTACCTGTAAAGGTGCTTCCTGTTTTTAGAGAACTAGTGCAGAGTCCGTTCAAAGTTGCCGGTTTCCTGCACAGTGAGTAATTACTTGTCATACATTAAGCTGATAATACTTACATACTTGTATGTGTAAGCTTTCAAATGCAGAACTGTTATTTGTTGTGGAGTATTTTCAGTGTGGTGTTTCCTATTTTTTTACATCAGTATCTGAATACTTACTGAAAATACTCCTAATATTACGAAAATTGATATGGTTTTACAAACAAAGACTGACTAGATAAATGGGCTTGAAGCCTTATCTAAGTTCTCCATATTAAATATCTGTTTAACAGTTTTTCTTCTTCTGTCCCTAAACCAGTTCAGACCGCTGCAGTGATTTAATTTTAAAAAATAATTAAAAAAAACTCTGCATTTTCACTGATTTTTAGACTTCAGCAGGCAACTGTAGGGACGGCTATGATTACAAATTTTATTTTTATATCATCCACGGTTCAGGTAGGTGAAGAGATGCTTATGGTCACTGAAACTCTCTGTTCCCGGGGAGGCCTCACCTACTGCCTCAGGTTGCATTCAGAGGCTCCCATGTAATAATTTGCAACAATTGGATATTATTATTAATATCAAACGTGTCGCACGAAAGGCTCGGGTCCTCAGCAACACACCCAGTGACTTTGAAGCAGGTGGGACGAACAGTTGTCGAGATATGTCAAGGACAAAGAGACAGACAGAGATTTCTGAAATTATATAGAGATTGTGTGCCCCTTACTGAACTGCAACATTATGGCTTTTAACACTAATCTTCTGGTATGCTAAACTAAACAAAGCAACAAAAACAGCTGTAAATATGCTTTAGCACTCAAATCCAAGGTCCCTTTTGCACAGAGGAGGTGAAGAGTTCAGTCTGTGATCCTGTTCAGAGTTTTTTGCGTATTATCCATTGAATTCTAATGTATTTCCTGAAATCCATATGCTCTTCGACTTTTAGAAACGTGTAAGGAAATGAACAGACTCACCCATGGACGGCTAGCTTCAGGTCAGGAACGCAGATGTTGTCCTCGCCGCAGTCCAACAGAATCTGAGCCTGAAAGATGAACATTGGGGGGCGATAAAACTGTTATTACGAAGCTGCTGCAGGCCTTCATAATCACACAGTAGGTTCAGACTAAAAACACTTCTGACTAAAGTCACATTCATTTCACATGTGAGGAGAATTAGGAACACGACATAAATCAGATATCTGTTAGGGAGACAACAGGATGAGTGCAGCAAGATGCAACATGTGGTATGACTAATAAATTCCACCCCCGACCACCACACAACACACACACACACACACACACACACACACACACACACCTGGATTGCAGTCACCTTAATTTACAAGGCATCATCACTGCACATCCGACAATTAAAAACAGTGTTTTTGCTCAGAGGTACAATAGCCGACTCGGTGAGGTCATAACAGGCACAGACACACTTCCATGAACCAGCTGTCCTGGCGCACACATGCTTTCTGTTTGCAATGTAAATAAAAATTTAAAAAATTTAAAAAAAGGGAACTGAGTGACGGGGTGCAGCTCATAGCTCATGCCGGAAGAGATAGTCCTGTGGCGCTGGGCACAAAGCTGCCCGCTCCCAGCTCTCACCAGCGTCCCACATCACAGCGCCCTGTGGCACACCGCGCTCTCACCACATACTACACCACCCAGCGGTATTTGATCATATGGAGAGGGAGGAACCTACATCCCCACTGAAACACAGGATATGCGTGTTGACCTGAAAGAAGAAACGAGGGCTCGGAGATTACAGTCGAGGGAAGAAGACGAAAGGAGCAGAAACACTGCTGGATGAGTGGCTGGCCGCAGAACGTGTGGCAGAGCCGCGGCAGGGAAAGCCCTGCGGGTCGCTAAATTGCATCCCGCTGCCACTGCGACAGTGTGATGATGCTCATGACGATGAGGAAAATAAATAGAAATGGAGGAGGAGATTAGAGAGAGCAGAGCGCCCCCTCCTTCCCCCCCCCCCCACCCCCCCCCGCCTGTCATTACACCATCCAGGGGCTGTAATTATGGACACCATGGTAACCACCATGCTAACTTGGCCACATCTGCACCCTGCGTCTGTGTGTCTGTGCAGGGGAGGAAAACAACATTTGTAGTCCCATCGCTGCTTTTAAACAACATCAACACTGTCATCAGCGTGAGACATAATGAGGGCAAACAGCATGCAGGGAAATCAAAACTCTGGCAGTAAGAGTGAAGTCCATTAATCAAAGTCATTTGATATTATTTTAAGAACAATGAGGGCATTGATGCACAATTTCAGCCATTTTCAAGTTCTAAAAAAAGGTGGCCACGACTGTTTTTTGCACAAATGGATGCTTTTGAATAAGATCTGGGAGCGATAGCAATTAATAGATCCATCATAATGCCATAACTCTTCCTAGATACATGTGGAATATGTTAAGATGAGAGAGTGAGACTCAGCCATCTTTCATTTTCACTTCAGCTTAAAGAACTTGGCAGAGTGGATGAAATGTTACATCGCCTGCCACACATTCTCAGAGCATATGTGGAAATCAATAGGGCATCGTGTGTCTGATCGAGGCCAAAGCTGCGGTATCACAGTCACCCCTCACTGTTTACGCACTGTTACATTCACACAGTGTAAAACAGAATTAATGAAATATGTTGGCAGTCTGACACTCGCCTTTTACATACATATGCAGTATATACAGTCTTTGGCAAAAAAGAGGGCTTTTTTGCAGGTTTATGGTTGATATTTCAGCTAAAGCTCTTCTCAAGGCCTTAGTTCAGCAATCGACCACATCTGTTCCAGGCCAAACTGCTTTGATATCAAAGGAGGACATCGATGACAGGAAAAAGAGAGAAAACAAACCAGGAAAGAGAAAGAAGAGAGAGAGATCAAACTTTGCTGATTTGCCGTTTGCCAAATGCTCCAATCTGCTAGCTGTTGCTGAACCCACATATGGTGCCACAGCTGAAAAAGATGCCCGCGTGTGTTCAGACAGCTCTGCTTCACTGCCAGAAGGAAAAGTGGCAACATGCCGAGAGATTTCAACCAGATGGGCAAAAAGCCCATCTGAGCCCCTCCTTGAAATATATCGACCATCCTTCTGTGCCTGGAGCTCTGGAAAGGGTCACTTCTGTGCCGCTACGCAGCCAAGCAGGCCGAGAAGTGTTTTCTACTGGGACCGGGGGAACACGCCGCTGGACATATGTCTCACATTTCCTTTTTGAAAAACAGCTTTCCAGACACTCTGGAGCTCTTCCCAGCAGATGAGATGATAATTTACATTAAAAAGAACAGATTGAGTCTTTCATCGGGAGGAAGGGAAGTCAGAGAGTCGTTGATATGATGAATGATTACACGGTGCGCAGATACTCTTATCATCAACTGAGAGAGAGTCCAAGCAGCCTCAGAAACCACATGCACATTATTAGTGAACACTTCTCGATCACATTTTGATTTAAGCGGCCTCATAGATCACTGCAGGGTTGGTGAAGTGTACTGATTTGGCAAAGTTTAATGGATGTTAAAGTACCTTCTGCAGGATTACGTTGGTGGTCTGATAGTTGAGGATGGGCCGCAGGCCGTGCGAGTCAGCTGCAGCTTTTGGATCCAAGCTGAAGTTCAAGGCCACAAAAATGGAGGAGAGTTTATCCCTGAAGTCCTTCTCGTCCTGCAGTTAAAGAAACATAGCAGGAGGTATGTAAAACATAATTTGTACAAATCTGTTGTTCAACAATAAGCCACAACTTAAGTTAACATCATAGTAAAATAACAACAGCTGCTGTTTAATATTACAGAAGGCCTGTTTTTATTGTTTTTATTAGTGAAAGAGAAGGCGTACTCTTAAGTAGATCTTTGTGTGGTTGCACACGCGCTCGCCGTGGCGCACTCTCACACTCCTCTGGAACAAAGGCTGCTGGGAATCCAAGAACAGAGCCCTCTTCACGGCACCTTTCTGCTTGTGCTTATGACTATCGAGCTGCACCTCCACCTGGAAGTCTGGAACACATAACACACACAAATGAGCATTCATGGTGTGATGAATGCTCTCGAGTCACATAATGACAGGTTTGAAAAAGACCCCCATAAATACTCTGAAGCACACACAATGTAGTCAATGTAAACATAATGGCAGAGAGAGGACTTGTATATAGAGGAAAGAGCGATTAGAGGAATAAGTGAGGGTTGATAGGGGAAAAGGATTGAACACAGAAAAGGGCTGATCATTAAAGGAGGTATTTGACGTGCTGCGCTCCCTTTTGTGTCATAACAAAGTCCCAAAAATCTGCATCACCTGCCAAAATACTTTAACCTACCAACTGTTATGGATTCAAAACATCACCACTGGTGGCTCTTTGACAGTTTCCGTACTTGTAATAAAGTGCAGATGTGGAAAATTGGCTCACCTAGGCTGCCTGGTAGGTGCTTCCCATCAGCAGATATGCAGAAACTCAGGTTGACGCTGTTTAGGACACAAAAAAAAAGGACGAGGACATGATGAGAGAAGCATATTCGTTTATGGCGGAGGTTCAGCGTAAATACGCTGCGAGCACAAGACACCTCACTTGCCCTCACTTGTTCTCTCACTTTTTCTGGTGTCAGCTCCTTTACAGGGTTCACGTTAGAAGGCATGGAGCATTATGGGGGATACAACGATACGAAAAAAATGTTTTTAAATGTTTGGAGACAGGAGGGCATTTGATCACTTTCACCAGCCAAGCTTATAAATCAGTGTGTGTGTGTCTGTTTTCCACCCACAGCCCCCCACCCCCCTTATATACACACACACACACACACACACACACACACACACACACACACACACAACGGAATAGCAGACTTAAGAAGGGTGAAATTGAGCAACGACTCATATTTCAGCGCTGACCAGTCGATGGCGGTCTCTATAAGCCTGTAGCTCTCTCCCATGACATCAGCCACACAACATGCTGCTGCTGTCCAAGTCTGCAACTCCAAAACCCCTCGATCCTTTTACTAGAAACCCCACACAAGAGAAAAACGCAGAGAAAAACTTGGAAGAAGTAAGAAATGAGGAAAAAAAAAAAAACACACAGGAAGTGGAAGAGAGGTGAAAAATGAGGGAGAAAGACACAGAGAGTGCAAAAGGCTTCTTTGGAGGAGTAGTAATAACTTTGAGTATACGCTCCTGTGTCTGCCTGTTTCTGTGTGCGCGCACGCTCACGGGAGTCGACGTGTCCTGATGTTTCCCAGCTGTGTTCCACCAACCAAACAATATCTCATTCAAAGCAACTGCAAAAAAAAAAAAAAAACTTCCAGCCCCTC
The DNA here is from genome assembly GCF_022577435.1 of Embiotoca jacksoni. Lineage (NCBI taxonomy): Eukaryota > Metazoa > Chordata > Actinopteri > Embiotocidae > Embiotoca > Embiotoca jacksoni. Next base: position 19,558,391 of record NW_027185447.1, on the reverse strand, counting down.
CCCACCCGACCTCCCTCCCATTATCCCCCTCCGCTCTGCTTTCACCCCCACTGAAAAACTCCTCATCGCCAGGCAACGTAGCACAATCAAGACACATGTGTATACAAGAGTTTCCTTTATGGATCAGGATGTGGAGAAAAAGGAGGGGAGAAGCAGACACACGAGTGCAGTGTCCACCGTGTCGAGCGGCGAGCGGCCGTCGTCTGTTTCCTCTCCCCTGTTTCTGGAACACTGTGCTAACAATGCTGCTATTCAGCGCGTTATTTCTCTGCTCCTCAACGGAGCGAGTGCGATATGAAGAAATTTGGAAAATAGCTCAGAAAAGAGCACCGCTGGGTAGAAATAACTAGCATGACTGCTGATGGAAAGGATTTTCTCATATCAGAACTACCTGCTTCCGGGGGGGGGGGGAATACCAACAAGCGCTGAAGCACGAGTTACAGGAAAGCAGAGAGGTTTGGGTTCTGGACAATCTGGACACTCACCAGGAAACAGGGATGCTGGAGTTTCCACTGGTCACCATGCAGTTCTTTTCCTCAGGGTTGATCATCGTGGGGTAAACTGTCAGAGAGGCGCTGGTGTTGACGATTGGGCGAGATCTGCGGGGAAAAAGAAAGTTGAACAAAGTCGCAATCATCAAGTGTCAAATTTTACCTGTATATATGTTTATTTATGTCTGTTTCTATGTTTGTACATTGAGAGAACAAGTTACAACCAGAGTCAATTTCCTTGTATGTGTGAACATACATGGTCAATAAAGCTGTTTCTGATTCTGAACAAACATATTTCCTAAAATGTGAATCTATGCTAATGAACAGAAAACTACATAATTGGACACAGAATATGATTCAAAAGAACATACCTATAGAGAACTGCCTTATTCACTCCAAAGGCTCCAACAATGAGGTCTGAGGAAATAATAGAACAAAAATTGAAAAACATACTAAAAATAAAAAGCCAATGATGATGGCTGATGATTGCTTATTTCGCTCTCCATTACCTGGGTATCCGTTCATGTCCAGGTCCTTCGCACCTCGGAGGGAAAATCCAAAGCTGGCAGGAATAGTCCCAGCAGCCCACTGGCCCGCTATCACCTGAGAAGGCTTTTCCCTGAGTCCATCTGAGTAGCCGTTGAAAATGTAGACCAGTCCCTGCCGGTCCTCCCCTCCGAACGGACAGCTGATAGCCACGTCTTCAGAGGAGCGAAAAGGTCAGAAAAAAATATTAGCTTGTGAAAAAGACATACGCTCAATAAAAAAAAGATCTTTATGAGGTAAAAAACCAGGTCAGACTGTGGCCACAGTGTCTCAGTGAAAAATGCAGAACTCAAAAAAAAGTAGCTGATTTCAAACAGTCATTTTAGTAATAAGCATCCACATCGAGCAGCTCTGTTTTTGTCTTTTCAACTACAAACTAACTTCTGTTTAGTAGAGATGAACATGAAGTACAACTGAAGCTGGTATTTAGTCGTAAAACAAAGTTTATGCCTAAATTCCAGCGAATTAATAATGGCCTACTTAAAAATCATTAATGTTAATAGGCTTCATTCTTTAGGAACCATAAGTGGTTAAACCAAGCAACATCCCCATCCGTAGAGCGACATACTGTGGATAAAAAAAAAAAAAATCTTGCCAAACTTCCATTGGGGAAATTAATCACAGTTAAGCTAATATTGCAGCTTTTTAATAAAATGCAATCGGAAAAAACATATTTATGACAGATTTTTACCAGATTTCTTTCTTTCCTTTGTTTTGCTTTGTTAATCAATTTGCACGCAGCACTGTAAACCATTTAAAAAGGAAGTAGAAACGAAAAAGAATCATGATGCTGACTAATTTTATTTTATATCTTTTTTTATATTCTTATATTGATACATTTGTATTTACATATTAATTTTTTTTATCAAAACATCCATCTGTCACCCTTCTACAATTCCCACTTCTTACCATTGAAACCATCCTGGTTCAGATCTCCCAACGGTGCGATGGTGCTGCCGAACCTCCCGAACACCTCGGTGCCTGTCAGGTGAGGCAGGCGGCGCTCCAGGTTCAGGGGCCCACGCTGCAGGTAGACATAGACCCGGCCCATCTCCTCCAGACGACCGTCGGAGCCTCGGACCATGAGCATGGGCGCTCCCACCAGCAGGTCGACCATCCTGCAGACGAGAAAGGAAAAATCACAGGAACTCATTTAAACTCAGACACGTCGACACCTCAGGGAACAGCTGTAATGTGTTGTTGATGGCATCCAATCTAGACTCCGAGAGAAAAACCGAGAGGGACGAGGCACCGACTCACCCGTCGCCGTTGATGTCAGTTGTCGCCACTGCGTAGCCGAAATACGACCCCATCTGTGAACAAAAGCGTTTCCACGACTTTAGCCAGTGAAAATATCATCGACAATCGTCATCATCAAGATTTGGTTTGTTCTCAGACAATCCAAAACGGTCACTGTAATCGTCATTCTTGCTTTCTCCATTACAGAATAAAAGGAAGGCCTAAAGGAAACACAAAGGCCTGATGGGTTTTACAGGTTAGATTTCAGTTCAGGGCTGTCTGTTCCACTTCTGTTTCATTTTTGGATTTGTCTGTCTGCATAGCCGGAGAATGTATGCAAATTCACTTGTGATTTTATTTATTCAGCTGAGGCAATCATGGCTGTCTAAACGAGCATACTACTTTTCTATTCCCAGAACCATTCGAACAAATTGCCACTGCACTTTCCCTCTTCTGTAATTAAGCTTTACAGCAAAACCACGAAAGAGACCGGCATCAAGTAAAGAGGACATTGTAAAGGATATTATTCTTTTTTATTATACTGACTCTACAAATTAGGAGCTCTCACGAGGAATGAAAACAGGGAGGAGGTAGAGTGTGAAGGAGCTTTCTGTGAAGGGCGGAGTTTTCAAACTCACCTGCTCGCCGGTGTAATTAATCATCGTCGTCAGATCCGTGCCGTTCAGAATGGACACCTGCAACACAGCGAGCACATATGGCGAACATCTTTTTATAGGGTCTAATATAAGCACGGTCTCCGGTAAGGAATTCGCTGCAAAAATAATTCCCACTGTGACAATATCGCCGAGGTTCTTTTCTTTGTTTTACTTTCCTGAATCAGTCCCAAGTCTTAAAGCCCCGGGCCTCCCGTTCTAAAAGCACTCAAACGAAAGCCCAAAGTGAGAGTGATGATGAAGCTCTCTTACCGAACCGTAAAGCATGAGTCCTTTTGGAACGCCGGCCACGAAATCTGAGATGAAGCAAAGATTTAGAAAATATCCAGGTCAAACCCCCGCAGGAGACCAGAAATCCAGCATTGACGACATTTCCAGCTCAATAATCGTCTAAATTATTGTAGCTGATTTCAGTTTATGCTATTTTAGCATCGCTATGTTAATTTCTTTGTGTTTCACTCACTAGTCTGTTTTATTGACTTACCTTCGACCTGATCACCACTGAATTCCCCGACAGCGACAGAGTAGCCTGCAGAAAAGAATAGAGGACAGACTTCAGCTTTCATGCCAGACAAATAGAGATGCTGTGCTAAAGTACAGCGTTTTAGTCAGCCTCTCTATACCTTGGTAGCTGTCATCGTGCTCAGATTTGACCTGTTTGGTCTTGATCTGGCCATTCACCGCCTGCATGAAATATCCTGGATAGTACGCTTGGATTATGTCTTCCTTAGCTGCAGAGATCACCTGACCTGAAGTAGGACCAGAGGGAAAACCGGTAAGCAAAACAACAATATTTTGAGGTTTGGTTTGGTTGATTTTTTTTTTTTTTTTTATGTCTTAAATACCTTGCCAGAAGTAGCTGCCTGGCCCTCCCAATACCACTTTGCCGTCCTGAAAGATAACACTTGTGAGTTACTGAAATGGAAAAAGAAAAGATTGTCCCAGAAAAACCTCTGCTGGGTCACTAGCAGGGACCGAGTTATTACCTTTGTGAAGTCAGCGCTGAATCCTCCCTGACAGTAGCCTTGCCCCACCGGATCACTGATTTCTGAAACACAAAAGGAGTAGAGTGGACCATACTTGATGACTTCATATTTCAAATCCTCTGGTTTCAAGGCATCAACAGGTAATACTTTCCCACAGACAGCTGCCACATCAAGGTAGAGGCAGGAAACAAATCAGTCTAATGACAGGTTTGAGGAGAGGTGACAGTTACCTGAACGACAGGGAGCATACTCCACAAATTTGGTGAAATTATGGACTGAGAGGTAGCAGGTTCCTGTGGCATCAGAGCGGGGGATGTCCTTTTCAGTCCGCCAGGAGTAAAGAGGGGCACAAGCCTGGAACGCACAGAGGAGGTGGAGGGAGAGATGGGGAAGAAGACGGGAGGGAGGAGATGTGATGATGAACGGGGTGAGCTTCTTGGTAGGTTTATGTTTTTCCAGTTGCAACAGCACCCCGGTGAACTCGGGAGGAGTCCCGGGCTGAGGTCAGTGTTACATCTGGAGCAGGGTAACCATGTAACTCAACCCAGGTCACAACCCGAGCAATCAGACCAAACAACAGGCGGCGGAACTTTGATGTCACATTGGGGGCACAAAACGTTTCTTTACGGTGGGCTGAGACTGGAGGTGAAAATTGGACATGAATGAAAACAACTTAGTGGACAGCAATGTGGGAGACAAATTTCTAACAGAGAACACACACACACACTCCCACTGACATCGGGGTGAGACGTTGTTTTCTTACAGCCATTTGGCCCGATCAGCCAAATCTTAAGTCAAGTCCATTTTATTTATGTGGCGCCAAATCACAACACGGGTTGTTTCATGGCATTTAACACATGAACATGATACAGAAGAACCCAACAATTCAACAATTCCCACGTAAGCAAGGAGGGAAAAACTCTTTTTTAAGGGAGGAAAACCTCCAGCGGAGGGAAGGAAAAACTCCCCTTTAAGAGGAAGAAACCTCTGACAGAACCAGGCTCAGAGGGAGGCGGCCATCTGCCTCGACAAACTAATAACTAACAAATAAACCAAAGCTAAAACTCTGGTCCCTCTTTGTCCAACCATTAAATGAATCTCCGAGAGGGTCAACTTACCAGAATTGTGTCACCGTGAGAACGCACAGTGGCGCCGAACCATTGGTGCGACTTGAAATCGACCTGGTGTTTAGTGTCATTGAGCAAGACGACGCGATCCCCTGGGAAAAATACAACAAAAAAAATAAAGACAGTGAGTTATAGCAGTACGATAAAACATGCATTCCTACAGCTGGACCTCAAGTATCCTAATTCTGCTTCACCCTCCCTCCCAGACTCTTGGAAACATCTCTACAATTTACAGACAGCCGGCTTTAAGACTCCAGTTACGCTATTTTTCACTGTTCAGGAGATAGTTCGTTGTCTCAGCTCAACCCGGTTTGGACCGGACTGGCCTAGTTTAACCCCGCTGACCCCCTTCGCTCTGTTTGACCACCTGGCCAGTAAAGCTGATCTCCCCACTTGAAGTACTTTGACAGCAGCAGGTGACATGACAGATGGTCTGAGGAGTCAGGTTTAAAAACAGCTTCATTGGAAGGCAGATGTTACATCTGTGCAGCAATAAAGAATGAAATGCAAACAAATTGATTAGGCAGGGAAGTCACATCGCTGCTACGCAGTGCAGCTCACACCAGATGACATCTGTAAGGGAAGTCCAAATGTGAGATCGAGATTAATTTCCCATGCAGACTTCATCAATCCACAAATAGGGGCAGAGGACTGACAGATGCCGCAAGAGATGGAGATCTATGTAGATGTGAAGAAAGAAGGCTGTGCATCAGGCCTCTCTGTTCATTGCCTGTCTGCCTCTGCTCTTTTCTTTCCAGCCAACTCGGCAGCCCGGAGCTGAGAGTGAAGGCCTGCTCCGTGTCTTTTTGGAAACAGTGAAGGGGGGCTGGGGTCCAAGGAAAACATACACACTCTGGCCTGGCTTCCTCACAGCAACTTCCCCAGTCATCTCTGTGGAAGCACACACTTTTCTCTGTTTTCATTTTCAACATTATCTCCATTTTCCTATTCATTTTTTCTTTCACTATCTCGCCCAAGTCTCCGTGTGCGAACAGTCCGTTCTCTGCTCCTGCTATGAGGCAGTGCTGCTCCCCTCACCCCAGACAGTAAGCAGGGAGATTATAGGTTTGTAATAACCCCAACTGTATTTCTGCTTAATCTCCATCTCTAGGCTTTCCTGCTCACGTTATTCATCACCGGCCAACAGCAGCCAGACCCGCTTTAAGTGTTCAGAAAAGGGGTGAAAAGAAGCGCTTTAGCCACACAGGCAATAACACGACCAGCACTTCAAACAACGTCCTTATAAGCTTGTTACTGTAAGTAATCTGCCTTCGCTGTTTGGTATTTATTCTTCACGTTTTCATAGCACGGGGAATTTGTTTGGTTAAGCGAATGCAAATCCACCAGGCGAAGGTTGAAGCAGAGCAGCGACTGTGTTGGTTTGAGTCATGTTACCAAGGCAACAATGAGTAGCGGTGGAAAAGGCCTCCCATAATTCAAACTGTAAAAGTATAGTTATGCAGTTTTTTCATTGAAGATAATACTATGTGAATGTTATTTAGTAACAATAAAGAAAGCATTCTGTTTCTGTTAATTTAAGTGTTACAGAGTTTATGAACTGACAACAGTAATGAATTTATTATGGCTTTTTAAAAATAAGTTTTTCTATTCCAGCATTCTATGAAAGTACTTTTATTATGTTATTATAACTTGATATGTTTAGTCTGTTGAAATAACGTTTTGTAAGTGTTTACTGTAACAAACATGAAAATGTTTAATGAGGTAGAATTAACCCAGCATTACAGTGAAAATAACCTTTAAAGAACATTTAACCCATGTTGGTCCAATATTTACCCAGCAGCTGGGTTAAAAACTACCTAAATTGGGTTCCATTTTTTTTAGTGTGTACAATCAGCTGTCTTGCAGTGTAAAATAAAATAAAAAATAAAAAAAGAGACGAGGCACACCTCTGCTGAGAAACGCTCTCAAACGGCAGCAGTAGTTCTGTGTCACTTTAACGGGCGATGAAAAGTGGTGTTTGTTGTCTGCCAGCTGGAATCACGTGAAACACTTTAAGATGAAAATTCACGGGGAGATAAAGGGAGAACCAGAGAGGGACCATGACGAGTTGTCATCTGACCTGAGTCGACCCCCCCCCCCCCCACACACACACACACACACACACACACCCCTCTTGGGAGGCTGGTTAGCACAGTGTGCTGATGTGACATGGTGCCAGGCTGGTCTCTCCCAGGACCAGCAGAGTGGGTCTGGAGAGAGTCCGTATAGACCCGCTCTCTACTTTGAACTGTGTGTGAGTGGATGGCCATTAGTGGGGTTAGAGCCTCTCATTGGAAGTGTGTGTGTTTTTGTGTCAGTGGGGTAGAAGACAAATGGCCAAATTCACTCATCACATCAGCTACCCCTGTGGGAGCACCGACAGCAGGAGAGGAGAGAGGGGGGACGGAGGCGAGGAGCAGGGTTTCTCTGGTTTCCTCCCCCCTTCCTCTCCCTTCCTACCATCCTGTATATGCCCCCCCCCCCCCTCATACCCGCCGTCCCTTCTCCTCCTCCTCTCGGATCCATAGACAAGCTCTTATCTATGGAAGAGGAAGTGGATGGGAGAGGGGCCACTGGCCACTTTGACCCAATTAGTTAGACTAATTAAGAGGGTCTGTGGCCTGTGGGTCAGAGCTCAAGCACACCAAGGAACAGGGAGACCTCTGACACCACTTTGTTTTAAGAATAGACCGAGGACTCTGCAGCCATCTTTTATTCAGAATTCATAGCAGAACAAAAATCACGGAATGTCTTTTTTTTATTGCCCTCATCATTACTACCAGATTTGAAGAAAGCGCAGGCACAGCTACAGTAAATTAATTCCAGCAATAAATGCCACTGGTGTAAACGGATGTTTGTCAGAGTCACATTGGCATGCAGATGTTCATGTCTGTGCAGCTGCTCGATTACGATCCAGATGTCAGAACGGACTCTGGCACTCCAATCTGCTCCTTCAAAGACTTTTTTTTTTTTTATAAATACAAAGGACACTCTCTGAAACACCCAGGGGACCAACCTTGACCGGGAGGCCTCGTGCGCTTGTGCATGACATCATTCCCCGTGGCCTTTAGCCAGCAACGGTGGACACACAATAGATTTCATGTTGCAAGAAAAACAGTGCAGAAATAGTGGAGCACAGGGGTGTCCAATAAAAAAGGAAAAGGCTTGTGAAACGCTGGAATATTTCTCCCGTCGTGCATAACGGACAGTAAATTCAAGTTGGCCCATAATGCTGAGATTTGATTTTTCAGGAAAGAAGCCAAAAGTGACGCAATAACTGTCTCTCCATACGTGTAATTCATACTGTTTGTGTGTGTGTGTATATGACTGTGTCTTTTCAGGGCATGTTTAATCTAAAAGCTTTTTAGTTTGAGTCTCCCTTTTCTTCACTTCACCTTGGCTCCATTGTGTAAAAACAGGCTGATGGGTTCTCTGTCAACGTACTGAAACACGAATCCATTCTTCCTCATGTTCTCCTAAAAACCACTTCACTTCGTTTTGACTCAACTGGAGCCTTTTTGTCACGGCCGGCGGTGTCGGCTTCACTCGTCATACAAACACGATATTTCTTTGTCCGACTTTATTTGTTTATTGGTTGCTTATCTCCTTATGCCTCCTGAGGCAAGGCAACACAAACATGACCTGGAGGAAGGAAGGATAGAAGGAGGATCCTTCAAAAATCCTCTTCAACACCCCATTATCCTTTTCATCCCCAAAGAGAAGACACAAACAGGAAAAAAAGGATCATCCCACGTCCAGGAACCAATGCAGCCAACAACAGCCCAGTGGAGTGGAACAGCGACGCCCAATTCAGAGAGGAAATGCTCTGATGGTTTTAAAAGTTTACAGAGAAGGAACAAAGCTCAGTCATCTAAAGAGTGTTCAAATAGCATTTACGGCGTCTCAACCTCTCAAACAACCAGGTAATAACCACAGACTGTCTATAAAAGTGGACGTAGCTTCTGGGTCTGAAAATTAGGCTGATGCTGAAGTGCCTTAAGCTGCAATACCACTGAGTGCCACTAGAGGTTGGCTCCAAAAAGCCTCCTGCTCCGTAGACTCCCATTCAACTCGTCTCATGAAATTCTCAGTCAATACAATTTCTCCACCAGTTATCTCGGCGTTGTTAGCTAAAGTCGCTCCTTCTTATTAGTTTTCTGCAATCCATCTGAAAATAATTCCGTCATTAATTAGAAAATACGATTTGAAAAGCTGTGTTCTTGGTGGCGTGTCTTTTTGATTGACAGGCCTGTGGTGCAGTCAGGTTACAGCTATCCGTGGGCGGGACACAGTATAGGCGGGTTTCCAATCCGATCCAGTCACATCCACCGCTCGCTCCCCACCAGCTCATCCAAATATGGTCACTACCGGCTCCAAACTGCTCGGGACTAGCAAAATGCCGACGGCCAAAATCTGAACTCAAGGCTTCATAACAGCCGTTCACAAACCAACGGGTGATGGGTGACGTCATTGTTGGTTGCAGTTTGGTAATAAGACAAAGAGCAGTAAGAGTTAGACTGCACCGTTCAAAATCACAAAAAAAGCATTTTGTTTTGCATTTCCCCTTAAAAAAAAAAATCAAATGAAAACAACTTTCTTTGGCACCAGACATACAAAGTCCCAGACCTTCGGCTTTTCAAACAGCATGTCATTGCGCTGCTTGTTTGTGTGTGTGTAAATCATAAGGCTTACCTTCGGTATCAAATTCAATGGTGTGACAGTCTGATTGGCTGAGGCTCCAGGGACAGTAGAAGACGGAGCCTCCCTCCGTAACGTTGACCTGCCTCGTGTTGGCCTTGGGCGCTCCGATCACCACACTCGCACTGCGGGGGAGAGACACACAAAGAGACACCTCGCTGTAAATCAAATGTTGAAAGATTGGCCAATCATAACTGCTTTATCAAGCCGTTGGTAAGATTTCCAGCTCTTAGCCTGGCCTCAATTAAAAACAGCACTCCAGGCCTCCCACCACACAGGTTTAGACGCACATTTAACTGCTTAGCGAGCTGTATTCCGATTCAAATGCAAATCATTTTGACAGGTTGCAGCGCTGTTTTACATAATCCCATACGCTCTCTGGAATCTGCTGTTATGACATGTGCACATGTGATATTCGCAGATGCGTTCGCTCCGCTTGTACGTAGTCTGACACACACACACACAGGAGGAGAACGAGTCCCGCGGTCACACATGCTCCCCTGTGGGGCAGATTGAATAGGAAAACAAGAAAGCAGACAGGCTAAGTGGAGTCACACTCTTGTTTCTACAGCTGTGATGCCAAACAGCAACGTCCTCGGAGCTTCAGTGTTACAGCTACAGGATGAGCAGCCGAGGTTGCAGGTGAATTACAGCGCACAGGACAAACTCCAGAGATTAAAGAGGTGAAGAAAAGACAGAGAAGGATGGTATGTACATGGAGAAAACCAAGATATGGGCAGGGATAAGTTAGGGGAAAATCTCCTCTGTAGATAATGTGCCTTAAGTGGCTGGTTTAGCCGTTACCTCATTCTGGACTCACTTGACCCAATAAGCATCACCTCATTGATGTGGGTAAAGTAGGCATGTGCTCATTGAGACCAAACGATGTCTGGGGGGGTTCCAAAACAGGAAGAGAACACCCTTTCCTGCCCCATATCTACCAACAGAGCATGAAAGTTTACGTTTTGGCGAAAACTGAGCATCCTGCCCCCGAGCGTGACTCCTCAGCAGGGTCCAGAGGAAGACGGGAGATCCAGCATGAGTCAAACGGCAGTTAAAGCGCGCATTATTCCATGACCTCGTAATCTGCCATAATGAATCCCCTTGAACCTATCTATTACCTCAGATGACAAAACGCTGAAAGTTATTGGACGGCTAATGGAAAAGGAAAATCTAAGACGTGCACAGATGTGTGTTGGTGGTCACTACAAAGCTTTCAAATCCTTTCAGCGTCTATGGCTTTGAAAAAGCCACAACTGTGGGAGAACAAAGAAGAGGTCACAGAGCAGAAGGTATGAGTTTAATATGACTGCAGTTTTACTACCTCAGAAGAGATACAGCACAATGCCAATTCCAAATGTGGAGCAGAAGCTCCCCGGTTTGTGTTGGAACAGGGAAGAAGAAACAAACCGTTTCAACTTGGAGAAGTAGAAACACCTTTTATTTCTGATCGCATATGCAGATGCGGGAATATCCCAGCAGAGCAACAGAGCTCCACCTGCGCAATAATCTAAATCACAGAGGTTTCCTGGTCGGGTATTCTCACAATAAGTCAGCTGAAGATCTCACTATCTTTAAACACTCCCACTCGAACAGGCTGTCAGTGAATGTGCACACCTGTCACCTGCAAGCCCTGCAAATCTATTTTTGGGAAATAATTTCCAAAACTCTCAGCGTAGTTTCCTCTGTTTGTCAGAGCAAGACTGCAGAAGTTTCAAACAAGAGAAAATGCAAAGTTGGCAAAAACATTTTTAGAAGTATTCTGCAAGCACATGTATGCAATAAATGACACCAGTGGAGGAACATGTTCACAATAACAAGGCCGGGGAAATTGAAAGCCACAGCATCTTTTGTTGAAACGGAGTTGAACAGAGTCCAGCCAGAGTTGGCCATGGCAGCTTTTCAAAGGGGGTGTGGGGAATACAGGAAATAACAAAACAAGCAGATCACGCTTTAATCAGCAAGTTGGCAGCTGGTTTTACTGCTTTACACGGATACATGCAGATGTGCACACACACACACACACACACACACACACACACACACACACACACACACACACACACAGAGGCTGATAGTTATCTGAAAGTTCTGTAAATGAGGAGAAATTAGCATTGAATGGGTCTTTATCTGGCGAGGATCTGCCGGCATTTCCCCGCCCCTTTACCTCGTCTGCATGTCGTGTGCTCAAAAGGTAAGAGCTTTTGTATCGTTTGCATTTAATGAAGCTCCAGGTGCAGTCGACTGAGTGCTTCATTACAAATTCCTTTGTCAAAGAAAAGGCCGTTGGAATGCAAAAATATATCATTAGTAGGGGACAAGCAATCCTCAGCGTTTCAGATGAAGGACAGGCATCCTCATGAGGTGGGTTTGTTCATGCTACAATGGTTGAGGGGAGGCTATTGCTGTGTTCCAGATGTTGTACTTGTGCACTAACACTCACTGTTGCATCAGTGCGTTCACGCTGCCAAGTACAGAAACATGCAGCGCACTACAAGTACCAGGATGATGCACTCAAAACAGTCCAAAAAAGAAGTGTGAAACGTTGGACGCTTTCCACCCTAAACGGTCGCCATCTTGGCTACGTAGCAGGAAGGATGCGGGGCCATCGATGTGAAGAATTTTAAAATTAAGGCGGCTAAAGAAGCTGTAGCTGTTCCTCAACACAAAAGTGTTTCTTCTTCACTACCACTGCTGGATAGAAAAATCCGTGTGTTTATTGAGTGTGTTATGCAGAGGGCATGTGAACATGTTAATTTCTGGGTAATTAAAGCAGCAGATATTTTGACGGGTGATGTGTTCAAATGCTGAGGTTATTTCCTGTGAGAGCAGAACAGCAGTGTGAGATTTGAAACAACACTACTCTGTAAAACTTCCTGCACTACACAAGTGAGAGTTAGTGTACTAAAGGAAGTATATCATTTGGAACACCGCATTGGAGTTACAGCACACTAGAGAAAACCGTACTGACAGACTCAGTATGCTTCTGCAAAGAAATAAAGAGTCCTTTCTGATGCTCTCAGACAGGCTGCTCTGCCCACTGAAATACTTCGGCTACTGGAGAATTAAACTAATCTCCGTTTGGTCATTTCTCAAATTCATCTTGCTATGGAAAAAGTAGCCAACCCACTTCACTAGAGAGACATGCGAGCTATGTCTTAGTGGGACAAATGAAAAGCATTAGCGGCTTCACCAAGTCCCACCAACTGCCATACAGCGGCCACTAATGATCTCCACCACCCAGCTGACAATTAAAGCATTAATTAAACTACTGTAAGTGATTTAGGCTGCAAGCGAGGAATTTGTAAACAAGAGCTTCACTGTAAACCGACGACTGGGTTTGTCTCATTTGAAGGTCAAGCAATCAGGGGACGTTCTACCAAAAAAAAGAAATCACCACACCATAATTGCCAGACTGCAACCGCTATTTTATGTGGGGTTTAGAAATTAAGGGTGATGCTGAGTGCTGGAACTTGCTGATGTGACACAACTGCACGTAGCCATGGCTAATACGGTTTACGATGAGGTTACAGAGGGAGGTTGTCAACAGGCAAATTCCTCTGTTACCCCCCTCCCGTTCAGCCCAGCACTTCCCTTCCCCTCCCCCTCACCCCAATTCCACATTTAATTGTCTTCCACCCAGCTGCAAAGCTGATGTCACTTCGACACTATTACAACAGCTTTAAGATAGAAAAGAGGGAAAAATCCTAATCACGTTGGTTAAGTCTGCCAGAGCCGGCGGCAGTTACCATCTGCAGTCGTAAACGCGGCTCAACGAATGCTATGGCACATGTAAAAGAAGGAAACAAAAAAATGAAAAAGGACTGGAGGCCTACAAACCTCAGCAGCACCTCAGTAAAACACACACACTGCCCCATGGGGTTTGCACTCAGCTATCAACACATGCTTAAACACTGGAGTGGCTCCATATCAGTAAAACGGCGACGCAGGGACCTGATTGGAGCCAGAAGCAGTTCTTGACCTTCACTGCTCTCGCTCCTTCAGTGGAGGAACGGAGCGTGAAAAAATACAACCAACTTCTTTCTCAGCAACACATTTAATTAATTCCTGGAGCTGCACATAAATGAATGTACGCCTGTATGATGTCATACTATAAAGCAATATTGATTTAGCACGTGTGGCACATGAGAGTGAGATCAGCTGAATGACAGAAATGAGAAGCACAAGGAGTGTGTGATGACTTATTCTAGACCACATGGAGCCATACGAATAGTCTCATGTCCGCTCAGAACCAAGGCCAGACAGAGGCTGCTCGAGTCCTCACGGGTGCCATATGGACGATCGTCTATCCACACACACACACACACACACACACACACACACACACACACACACACACACGTTGTCAGTGCTGCTGTCCGGCAGCCTGAAGATGATGAGAGTAGCAGTGCCTGCTGGGATGGCGTGTGCTGACTACAGAGAGTCTACTGTGCTGAGCTGAGGCTGTATGAGGAAAAAAAAGAAAAGAAAAGAAAGAAGAGATCTTCTTCATGTTGCTCTACAAACCTGGAGCGAGTTATGTCTTTTTAGAACAATTTATAGACATTTCCATATCTCGGGATTGGCTTGACAAGGAGCCATTGAGGTCTGAACCCACACCAGCCAGAGATGATAAGATAAACAGTCTGGTCTGTCGAGGATGTGATCCCAGATCACAGAACAAAAAACGCTTCCTCTGGATCCTCCGAAGGATAACCGCACCAGGCAACAGGTGGCCTGGAGAATACAGGCGCTGCTAGCTAAGGTAGTCAGACAATGTCGTTTATTGTCACATAGGAGAAACGTGTGAACATCTAGAAGCAATTTGAAATTATAGTTTGGGCTTCATGATTTTACGCTACTCTGCAGCTGCGTAGGAGTCACTAAGGTCTGTTAAGTGAATCAAGCAAGTTGACACCAAGTTTGATTTAGCAACCGTTGTTTTGTTATTTCCTCCAACCTTTCAACAAGCAGCAATCATTTAATCTGCTACCATCCTTACGGGTGCGTTCAGAGTTAATGTGGGAAAATCGGCAGCTGTTTTGTTAAAACCGCCAACCTGTCGAGTTATTTCACAAGTGGCAAGTGGGAAATTTGAAACATCCTGCTACGACGGCGAAACATCAAAATGGCTCGTGGTCTCGCCTATGCATTTTCTCATACCTAAACTGTTGCCCATCCCCAACCGCAATTACAGATCATCCCCACCCCCACCCCTCCTTTCACAGTCTTCCTGCGGGGAGTTAAACTGCTGGTGGTTCACACCTCTCTACAATGGTCACATCAGGGGGTCCGGCGCTGTCACCTCAAGATAGAGAGGCCGTTGTATTAAACATGGTGACTGGAAGAGGTGGGGGAGGTTGCAGCTGTTGGAGCACTTTGCCTCAACACACCCCAAACCTCTGTTGCACTCGCACACGCATATACACAAACACACATTCATGGACACTAATGGCCAACGGTTGCGTGATATTTCCATTTCTAATATCAGAACTGCTCCTACTTTGAATGTCATCCAGCAGAATTTCGTATCGCATGAGCGCACGATGGCGTCATACGCTTGTCGCCATATAAAGGATCGACTCTATCAAATTACGAGAGATATGAGTCATTTGGTGACCTGGGGGTTAAAACAAACCAGGCCTGCTGGCAGTGAGAGATTATATTGAGCAACGTATGAGTCAGGACGACCCCGACCGACGGCCAACTTCATCCCAAAGTCGACGCAACGTCCTCGGGGCATTCCCGAAACCAATACAGCAGACGTGACAGCAGGGTCCACGGGCCCTCTAAACCCATCAGCACCATCCACACTGACATCTTTTTCCAGTGTAACACACACAGGCTCATTATATAAAGCTCCCTTTTACTGACAGACCAGTAAAACCTAGAAAGGTACTTTGTTTCAGCAGCGTAGCCGTACCAAGTATATCCTGACTGACCTTCACAGGAGCAGACACTTATGTTCCCAACCCAACAGCCTGATTATCATAGGTGCATGTAGCGTTTGACAACAGATAATTAAAGCAGCTTTAAGGAAGGCCAATAAATTAAGAAAGAATTGAGTCATAGTGTGAGCTCCTCTGATGGAAAACAGTAAACAATCACTGCCATCACACAAAGGGCCTCTTTGTCTGCACGCAACAAGGAGAACCTGGATGAAGAAACGCTTGGCAACCCAAATATACAAGCTGCACTCCAGCAGCTGATTTAGAAACAGGTACACAGAGGAGGACACCAGTGAAAACAGTAACAAAAGTGAGGCTGATCATATATGGAGAGGAGCCTCAGCGTAGAGAAAACATCGCCATTTTAGTGGCCAAATGAGACCCCGGTCCAAAGTCAATATTAGTTCAACTCTAACCCTGTTTGAGAGGGTAAACTGGGGGAGAGTCACCTACACGGACCGGCTGACCTCAGCTTTTGCTCGTCATGCCCAAACCATCTGTGAGCTAATGCACATCAGCATCACGTCACTGGAACACATGAACACGTCCGTTCACACACTGCAGGCCAAGTCTGTTATTGTTTACAGACTCCTGACCTTTGACCTCTTCTATCTGGGTATGATCCGCTCCCTTATCCCTGCCTGGCACGAGGAGAAAGTCAAAGAGGAGTCACTTACAGCTGTTTGGTGATTGAGTGTGTTTGAGGAGAGAGTCAGACACTCAGAAGTCCTTCTAGCTCTCGTCGTGTGTGTGTGTGTGTGTGTGTGTGTGTGTGTGTGTGTGTGTGTGTGTGTGTGTGTGTGTGTGTGTGTGTGTGTGTGCGCGCGCATAGACTGAGAAGTCCATCCTCGCTCAACATGGAAAAACATACACACACAACAGGGAGCCATATATCCTCCCACCCTTCCTGTGTGCATCTGACAAGAGCTGTCACACAGTTCACAGGAACTATCCCCAGGCGTTCTTCCATGGTGGGCCATCCAGCCAGTGTCCAAATGTAATTTTATCACATCAGGCCGAAGGGCATGGCAGAGCTGCATCTATAAAAGTGTTGTCAAGGATCAGCGTCAAAGTGGGAGAAAGTAACCCTTTGTATTTGTAAGGCCTGACAGCGGCTGTTATAGATGGGAGAAGTATTTTTCCTCCTCGTCTCTGCATCTACATCTGCCAACTGTCTCATTTTTACTGCTCTAGTCCAACCAGTGATGAACACACGTTTTTCTAAAAAGCGGCCATCATTTTTATCAGTTGGAGCTGAGCTCGCAGCAGAACATCCTGACAAGAAGTATCTGTGTGTGCAATCCCTCAACTGACCTCACCGGGCTTTCTGGCTACTCCCCCAGCTCCCCACATCACATCTCCAAAGTGTGGGTAAAGATGATGATACTGATGATGTCAGGGCCAAACAAGAGATAACAGAACTCATTTCATGTTTCCGCTGTTGTGTTTTGATGCGAGCTTCTAAGAAACCTGGTTGAAGTGTTAGATACATGTGGTTCACAGATAGAGCAATGAGTCACGATCTTAAATCTGCTCTTTCGTGCTTCGTTTTTGTTTGACATTTGACTTCTGAATACATATCATCGGGAGGGAAATTACAGGGCGCTGGGTTGTAAGGAAGCTACATTTAAACATTAGTCCTGCTTTGCACATACAAAGCATCGTCTCATCTCCGCCTCCGTGAGCAAGGCGTCTCAAGTGTAGAAAAGTTGGGATTAAGTCATCGGTAAGATGACGTCTGCTGTGTCTGATGCTTAATGAGATGAGGAGAGATGATGGGAAGAGGGGCTAGACGGTGGGGGGAAGGTCTCGGCGATGGATGAAATAAAAAAAGCTCCGCAGAATGACATCAGCATAGGAGGAAGAAAGGAGGAGGACGTCGGAGAGAGAAATAATAAGAGTCTATGAATACAAGCCTCACATCCTAAATCATACCGCTCTCTTGAACCCCCTGCTTCACAGGCACAGAAATTAAGACTTATAGCAGCAGGCTTTTAAAGAGGCTGGAAGGCCAGAGGAGAGAAGGGAGAGAAATCTTCCCATGTCTAAGTGTCTGCTGTCCAGGGAAGTGAGGAGGAGAAACAGGGAAACTAAAAGCTGCTGCTGCTGCTGGCGGCCCACTCGGCACAAAGCCCCGTCTCAAATCCCAGCGTGCTGGCTGGTTGAACAGAGGTCTGAGACAGCGCTGGAGCTCAGCAGACTAAGACTCAGCCAGGAAGTCTGATTATGTCTGAGTGAAACCTTGACTGTGGGCTGCATAACCTTTTGTTAATGATTATTGCCAGTACAATGTTGGGTCCAAGACTCACCAAAGTATACTGAAGGGGTATGCAACACAAATGCAAATCTGTCAGCAGCCACATTAACCAATGCCTGACATTCTGTAACCCAGACTGTATGGTCCCAGAACAAGTCAGGAGCCCCCTTTCCTCATATTATATTCTCCGCAGACTGCTGTGGTATTAGACCTGACCACAGGCATGCATGAATGAGCAAAAGTTTCAAAAAATGACTGATGCCAAAAGCTCCTCGGGAAGAATGCTGAGACGGTGACTGCATGCAGAGTGACACAGAGATCACATCCTGGAAGCATCACAACCAGCACCAACATTTCATACCAGTCTGATGTGATTGCTAAAGTGAGTTTTGGAATTCTAGATGCAAGAGCAGATTAAAAGGTCATAAATAAATGTCATTTTGTCTGACAATGAGATTAAGACTTCGAAATGTTCTGATCTTTGTTTTTGGTTGAATAGCCACTCTATTTTATTGGCTTTATTTGGGCTTTAGTCCAGAAGTGGTTGAGAACACAAATTTAATTTCCTATATATATTTAATAAAGCAACAGTGAGTTGTATGCGGGCTGAGGGCGTGTGCGTAAAGCATGTGTCCACAGCACAGTCTGTACACAAAACCCTGGTTTGAATGTCAGAGCCAGAACTATACCCAACAAATGAAATGGGTTTCCTTCTGGAAACTTTCTGGGTGACTTTAACAGCTGTAAACTAGATGATCTGAAATTTGGCACAAAAAAAAAAACTCCAATGGAAAGTTTGCAGGCTGCAACATATTGGAGAACAACGTGGAGTTTACATATAAAATTACAGATAATTGTTTCAGATCTTGTTCTGAAATAATCCTCCTTTCTGTTCTTGATAAAATGCTTTAATTCTGTATCAAGGAAACTCACCTGGCAGAGTCAGACAAATAAAAGTCAACAGCATATCCGAAGTAGCTTCCGTTAGGTCCGCTGTAAACAGCTGGGTTCTCCACATCCAAGTTGAACGCGTCGCAGACAGGCTGAGAAGAAGTGAGTAATAGCCCGATGATACAAAGGAATGAGCGGGCGAGAGAGGCGACTGTCCCCCGCGTCTTTGGGCAAAATCGTTCCAAGCCCATTTTTAGAAAAAAATAAATAAATTAATCCACTAAAGTTTGTTTTGAGTGGCGAAAGTTTCCCAAATTTCCGCGCTTTCTATTCCGCAGATCAAAGCCAGGAAACAAGAGGGGGAATCAGACTAAAACTGCATCCCTGTAACTCTAACCGGCCTGTGTGTCATTAATGCTCCGTCAGCTCCTCTCCGGGTACTCACTCCTCTCCTTCTCCTTCTCTCTCGCCGCCTCTCTCCAGGCCCACGCCTTCTCTGTTCACCTAATCGTGATACAGGGAGTTCCCACAAGCGTAACAAGAGTTTGGAGGGGGAGGAGCCTGTGATTCCCTTAAAAAAAAAACTCAAGGGAACCTTTCCTCCACTACCTAGTGTATGTGGTAAAATATGTGGCCACTTTTATCTCTACTTGCACCAAGATTATTAGCCAAAAGAACAATGGATCTGAAATCCTCGCTTTGATTTTATCTCTCAGTTATCACAACCCTGTGAGACCAGAGTTGTTGCCAGAGAGGACAAACTGATAGGTGATGGAAAGGTCAATGAAACTTCACATCACAAATTGCCCCCACTTTCTTTTCAACCTTTTTTTTTTTTAGAGACTCGGTTACTCCTCCGCTTCTCAACTCTCAAAATAAAGTGACTTACTATAATGTCCGTACTAATTACACCTTCATCAGCCACTCTTGCAACTCAGTGTGTGATCCATATGTATTTCTATCTAATTACAGCTTTGATGTGATTCGGGCATATGATGTCCTCTGATGCGCTTTGGAGGGGAGTGTCTGGGAAGATTCTATGTTCCTGCTTCTGAGTCACACGAGACCGAGGAGAGCGGTTAGGCTGCAAGAAACAAGTACTCACTGCAATGAGACCTTTAATAAACCAATCCAAGCCGGCTGGAATTAGTGAGTGTTGGTTTAGCTGATTCACTCGAAGCCTCAGGGATTGGACACAGGGGCCAAATTTGGCTGTGTGGCAGTAGCAACATGAACTCTCTGTCAAGTGCTGCTCGTATTTATAACTCGGCCCGACACACGTAGCGGAGTCTCGACTGTAGACCTGATGGGAGGGATCCAGAGTGTCTGGAAGGGGCCAGTTCACAGCTGTTGGGGGCACTTGATGGTTCAAAGCCCTAATCCCAGCGGAGTCTCATGCTCTTACTCTGTTTTTAGGTCCTCGGGATGGAGATGAATGAGAGCCAGAGTTCAAGGCGTGGTTGATAGAAAGTCGGATTATATGTAGTCATCTGAATGATTTGTTGTTGAAACTTCCCAGCTGAACTGGGTTTTCAGAAATCCCATCATCACATGCAAACTCTGAAATGAGATGATGTTTGTGCGTCAGCCACAAACTCACTGATGAACTCAATTAATGGGTGTGCCAATATGACGTGTTTCTGGATATTCTGAGAGTCTGAAGCCACTGAGGTCATCATATACCTTCTTCAAACTAATGACCAGTTATTCAACCAATGTCCAACCGTTGTTTTGACAGTTCAAACCAGGTCAGTGAGCTCAGGTTAATCCCTGCTCATTACAATTCAGACAGGATTTGGGTCTCAATCCTGGAGAGATGCATAGCAATTAGTTCAACCAGGTTTTGCCATTCACATCAAAATCAATTCTTGTCGAAGCCGCAACACAGGACGATGCATTCAAAACCCGTACATAGCTTCTGGGTCTGAAAAATGAGTTTGATAGGGAAGTGCCTTAAACTGCGATATCACCGAGTGCCACCAGAGGTTGGTTTCAAAAAGCCTCCATAGACTCCCATTTAACTAATCTCATAAAATTCTTAGTCAATGACATTTCTCCCCAAGTTATCTTGGTGTTGTTAGCTAAAGTCGCTTCTTCTTATTCGTTTCCTGGCGGTCCATCTGAAAATAATCCCGTCATTAATAAGATAAGGATAAAATAAGATTCAAAAAGCCGTGTTTCTGGGGGCGTGTCTGTTTGATTGACAGGCCTGTGATGCAGTAAGGTTACGGCTAACGGTGGACGGGATGTAGTATCGCCAATCAGATCGAAGTCAGAGCCACCGCTTGCTCCCACCAAGCTCTTCTAAATATGGTCGCTACTGGCTCCAAACCACTCCGAACTAGCAAGATGGCGCCGGCCAAATTCCAAACTCGAGGCTTCATAACGGCCGTTCACATACCAACGGGTGACATAACTGTTGGTTGCCGTTTGTTTCAAACATAAAATCCCCGTGAACTGGCAAGACACCATTACACGTGTCACTCTGTCTTTCCTTAACTGAGTTATGTCAATAAACATTTCTGTTTTGCCACTTAAGGCAGTCTTCTTTGACCTTTTCACTCCAAATTTATGATTTCCACCACAGGTATAATCCTGGTTGGCCCCTCAATGTGAAGAAGGTATTAGTCATCCTCATACAGTCCCATGACCTCATGTATGAGGTTAGTCAGAGGGGGGCAAGAAAATAGTTTGGAAACTGTATGTGTGAGGAGAAATATTTCTTTTATCTCCTGGTAAATCCTGATATTTTAAGAGGTCGAATAGTTTATTGTGGGTGGACAGATGACATGAGAGCTGTTTAAAGTAAAGGCAGACAGTAAAGAAGACCACGACTAAGAGCTGATAGCAGTATTCTCTGTATGTATTTATGTGTGTCACCCAGTAGAAACTTCACCTACAAGCCAGTGTACACAAGTGTGCTCGGTTTTTGAGCATATTTTATGAATGAAGCCAGAGCCTGTTTGCCTGTGGTGACGCGTAATTGAGTCTGGCAAACTGAACAATACTTTCCATCTTGTCGTTTCTGCTGAAAGGCGGGTGTTGGGGGGAGGGGGGGGGGGGTTATTTCAATGCCTCAGCTTTGACATCATCACTCAGCCGCCATGGCAACAGATCTGAAGTGCAGCAAAGCAGTTATAGAACATTTCACAGGACTCTACGCAGCCTGCCAACTATTTTAAATATAGACGTGACACTTTAGCACTTCTGCAAGGACCTGGCATGTACTGTATGTGCATACGTGCAGACACACACACATGCACACACATATACATTGACTTCCTTTCTTTCTGGGAACTGACCATATAGACTTTCCAATAGAGAAGGACAAACTATTGATAGCACGAGAAGAAGTGCCTTCATCTTCACACATTTATATCAAGATGAGCAGGTGTAAAATAAGTGCTCTCAGGAAGGTGCTTCTCATAAGTGTTAACAAATCTTTTTCTGGACACATTTCTTTCACTTTTGCAAACTTCAGTTCTTTTCAAATAACATTTGGGGTAATTCACCAAATAACTTTCCTGCAGAGGGTGAAACAAGAGGATCGTTACCACTACTATCTGTCCATTTGATACGAAGCTGGAGCCAGGACACGTTCGCAAATTTTCTGTCAGTCTTTATGCCAAACTAAGCTAAGTATCTTCTGCTCTTTCTTCTCTGCAAGAAAGCGAGTGTGTTTAATTTTTTTCTTAAAATATCACTATTTCTTTTAAGACTCAGTCTAACTGTAGTCTGACTCGCCAGATGAAGACTGTGGGTATAATAGCGCCTCCAGTCAGCTGGTAATTGGAAAAGTTCCCATTTGGAAACTTCCCACTTTCTAGTTAAGCGTTCAGATGAGGACAACAAACAAGCAACATGGCAACCACCCAAAAACCTGCTTTATTTCTGCTGTCAGAAAACAGAAAAGTGACAAACAATCTTGTCATCATCCATGTAACCCACGCCAGGGGCAAAATGGAGCTCACGAGGCCAATTTTCAATCTAGATTTCTACACACTTTGCCTTTTTTTAACATTTAACACAGTGTGCAAGCTAGGTATGCTAGGCTAACCAAGACCTTTCGGATCAAGTGCATTTCCATTTCTTTCACTGCAAACGTCGCCGTGTCAAGTTACGTCAAACCTACAACTCAGAGCCCCTAAAAGTCCCGCTTTCCCGGAGGGGATATTCCTGGTTAAACAAGTTCAGGTGTATTTTCCAACCGAGAGGTTGGAAAATTCACAGTTCCCATTAATTTAAAAGAAATACAAACAAACTTTTTCCCCCGATACCAGAATGAGACGTTGATGCAGCATTTTCCCGCTGGCGCAGCGCGGT
The DNA here is from genome assembly GCF_022577435.1 of Embiotoca jacksoni. Lineage (NCBI taxonomy): Eukaryota > Metazoa > Chordata > Actinopteri > Embiotocidae > Embiotoca > Embiotoca jacksoni. The sequence goes on along the minus strand of NW_027185447.1, from coordinate 19,535,211 downwards.
GGAAATAGGACCGGCTATACGAGAGTAATTTAATTATTAATGTGGAGCTCCACCAATTTTACACATCAAAGTCTGTTTACAGGTGGTGGGGAATACTACTGCATATGTGGGGAAAAAAAAAAAATCATTTAAAAAAATGTATGGCTCCAGAGGGAGCTGTGTGAAGTCTGATAAATGTTCTGAAGATGTGAGTCGATGCTTGTTGGGTCAGAAATCTGAAAATCAGCGTGGAGTTAGAAACAAGTTGGCTCTGTAGCAGCTTCACGGTAGCAGCGTACCACCACTACCATTGCATTGTTGAATCTCTGACTGAATTGTTTGGAGTTAAGTTGCATCGTGGGTGCGACAATGAAGATAAATACTTGGTGCAATACATTCTTAATACTTTGAACTTTAAAGTTAAGGGTAAATACTAGCATCCATTTTCCATAAATGATCTTTATTACCAGAGACACCAACCTCCGCACCACCTTCATCTCATTTCTTTGTGGTGCAAACGGTGAGCTGATACTTGTGGGCTCTGTGGGGGTGGAGAGACGCCCCGGCGGTTGCCATTAGGTGAGCTGTCAGCCTTTTAACTCACAGAATAAACGACATTTTACCACTTGGGAACAGACAGCAAATAAAGGCCACAACAGGTAACTCAGTAGTTTGTACACACACTTCGCAACAATAACTTCTGTTCCTTGAAGCAGTTTGCCTCGGTCTTTTCGGATGCATTGGATTTGTGATTTATTCTGTTGTGGATAAAAAGTCTTGTTGAACAAGGAAACCTGGGGGTTATGATGGAAAATGTGGTTTCTTAACAATGGGCTGTACTATGAGAAAAAACAAACCAAATCCTGGAGAAGTATGAGCTTCTGTGGCTGAAATGAAAACCTGCACTCGATCTTAACAGCCAGCCTGAAACCTGTCTTGGGATGCCTTTTAAAACACACAGAGCAAACCCCACCCTCCTCCTCCTCCTCTTCCTCCCCCTCCTCTCTCGGTCTCTCCTTGACTGGAGAAAGGCAGTGATATACATCTTACAGGCAGGAAATTCCTCCAATGTAAAAGCCTGCCTGGGCTTCCTGTTTCACCGAGTTCCTGCACGCACCTTAACATACATGCACGTTCTATTCCTATCCGCCTTGCTTTCCTCCCTCTGTGCTGTGTAACATTCCCCATGTGCAAGAAGAAAGGGTGGTGAGGTGCTGCTGATTGCTCCAGACGCTCCGAGACACTGGATGACAGAGTTGTCATGAAGGGGTGGAAGTGCTGAGCTGGACCATACTGCTTAGTGGACCGTCCATTGTTTTCCAACACAAGCTCTTAGCAACCAAGTGGCCAGAGTGAATCATAAGTTTGTTTTAGAGGAAGAAATCATGCCAGAGGCTCCTTATAAGGCGAAGATCATGCACCCGCCCTTTATGTGTTAATGGTTTCCTCTTGTGAGTTTTTACTGTCAAACCAGACAAATTGAGACAGCTTGTGTGGCTATCAAGATGATTCAGTCAGTGTCCATTCTTTAGCTGCCTTGTTAAAGCAGCCACAAAAATGCCTGGAAATTAGCATTTGTGTTTTTTATGTACATCTGCTAATCAGTGTTAGGGAGCAGGGCAGTAAAGCAGCAGCATGTAAACTGTGTGGGGGGGGGGGGGGACGATGACCCCACCTCCAAATCCCACCAGCCTCCCACTACACTTCATAACACACACAAGTGTCCCAAAGTGTGCTTAGCCTCTGTCCCACCTCACTGAACTTGTTCGCCTAAATACACAACTATTTAAGGGGCAGCATAAAATGCTTGACATGCTTTAATGAGAGGTCAAAAGGGCAGCGCGTCCAGGCTGACGAAGCAAGAGAAGATGCAAGAACAAAACACGGTACGAGGTGGGGCTTATGAGGAAAAATCCTCTGAAATACCAGAGTTAACATTGAAACATAAAACTGGTAACACTCTGAGCGGGATCACAGCAAAAGCACCATTAGTATGTTATCACAATGAAAGAACAACACTTAAGCTGCAGAGTTTATGAATCCAAAACCAGGTCAAACCCCTTCGTTGTGAAAGATGACATTGGATTGCGCAGCCAGCTGGACAGTTTAGCATTCAGGTCCCGTGTTCAGGGTGTCACGTTTTATTTAGATGGCGTATTTGTCTCTCAGCAATGGCGTGCCCCCTGACCCCCTTCTGTGTTTTGCTATCGGGGCAGGCGTGCTGCGGGGCCGCCGCCAGGCCTCGGAGTGAAGGAATGTGGCTGCTAACATGTGTGTATCTGGGGGTACAGCAGGAGAGGGCAGTGAATCAGTGTGATCACTGGGGAGCCTTGGGGTATTGTTTCAAATTCACACACACACACACACACACACACACACACACACACACACACACACACACACACACACACACACACACATATATAGCCATTCACACATTCCCTGCGATTTTGTGCTGTTGCTTTCCCACACCCACTCCCTTGGCCAAACATGTCCGATATAATGCATATGGAAACACTCGCACCCGGCTTCGCAGGACAAAAACAAACTGCACCAAAGTGAAAATAGATACAGTATGTGAAGATACTGTGTCTTCTTATACTCACAGACATAACATAAACATGTCCTTTTTTTAAATACAACCTCATATTATTGTTGCAAAAACAGCATGACCTAAACTCAACCGCTGCTGATTTAAGTACATACTTATTTATATTAGATGGATGATTAAAGAGGAGACACCACCCTTATAAAGGCCTTCAGTTCCTCCACCTCTGAAGTGACTTGAGAAAGTTCATGACAGTGAGTGACTGATGGCACCAGCAGACACAACACCACTGTGGTGGCTTTCAACACATCATGCAGATGTAATTTCCTCCACTGATGGAGGCACTTTAACATGAGATTGATGAAACGACTGAATGAATACACAAAGGCGCACCTCTTAAGGCCTCTTCTGTGTTTGCAATAAGACAGGTGGGCAATGGAACAAGCCTTATTCAGAGAGGAGGACACTTACTGTCATCATATTCAACAACATTATGGGTGTGACACATTACTATGGTTTCCTGAATGCTTCTGGCTGATGTTGTCAAGTTGTCTCTTCCTTCCTGTGGTGGAAGTTCACATTTATCACTCAGATTTTTTTTTTGATTTTTTTTTTTTTTTTTTTTTTATCATGCATTGACTAGTCTACAGCTGTACAGCAGCTGTATGAGGCTTTACATGGGTTCTTCTCAAAATTGATGTTTGGCAGGTATAATGTTTACTTTGTTCACTCCTAGTTAAATGTGCATCCTAGCATTTGCTCATTACCATTAAACACAAAAAGATGTTAATCGGTAAAACAGCATTGGCCATTATTAGCTTATTGGAAGAATATGGTGTGGGTGATAAATAATAAGACTGCAGACCATAAATGCCAAACTAGGTTTGAAATATTTTGAGTCATTAAATAGACCAGTGACTCCCAATCTGTGGTGCGTAAGAGTCTTGCTGAAATGCTTAAAAATTGCGCTCCAATTAGCACAAGTTAAAAAAAAAAAAAAAAAAAAAAGCCAGTTAATTACAGAAAATGGTTAGTTTTTATTTAGTTTTTATTTTTATTTTATTGATACTGTTTCGCGGTTACGTTACGTCACATCCCGCGTAGCATAATGCTAACCTTAACTTCATGTAGTTGGATTCAGACTCCTGAGTTGTTGATTTTAAGAAGTGGAATTAGTGGAGCTTTGAAATAACATGGTGCAGCAAAACAGTTGAGAGTCGAGTGACAACACGACCTGACAGGTGAGAAGAAACTTTTGGTACTGAAGAGTTGTCTGAGTCAGCTGTTGAGCTGCCAGGTGGCGCCACTTCTAGCAAAATGTGTATGTTTATTCTTAGATTTTAAAATAGCTGCCTTATGTTGTTATTAGCTTTTTCTGAGGGTATTTCATCATTATATCTGTGACTTTTAAACATTTTTTAAAACAAGTTATAATAAGTAAAGAATCATACTTGGGAAATTTGGTTTAGTACGAGGAAGCATGGTCTGAGAATTTCAGGAACTTCTGACAGGCCAAGTGAATTCATCCCCAACAAAATGTCCCACTCGATCAGTATGAACTTCACAACACTCTAATCTGAGGGAAGATTGGTTCATGTTATGTGTTTATGTTTTGAGGAATCATTATATGATTATCAGATTTGATTAAACTCCTGCATATCAACAGCAGTATGAGCTTCAGACATCTAGTATCAGTTGGGTTTTAAACACAAAGCAAAGCTGAGGTTGAAAGAATGACATCAGTTTTACAGCTATTTGGTCATTTAAAAAAAAAACTTTGTGGACAATTTAAGAATTTTGAACTGATTATGGAACTATGATAAATAGAAAGTGAAGGCATCATGAAAGTAGTAAGAAGTAAGAGCTTCATGGTGATGCAGGTGGGAAACCAAAGGGATCCCTCATTGGGATTCATCATGTGGCTACCATGAATTCAAGTTTTACTGATCGATATATTTCAGACTGGACTGAAGTGGTGGACTGACAGTCAGTCCAACATCACCACCCCTACAGTATGGCATGGCTAAAAGCATAACGGTTATTCCTTCTCCCTCTCTAAGTTCTGACTACTTCCTGATGTATTGTGTGTAATTTCCTGTCCAGACTGAGCTGGACCTGATGAACAACAAAGAATGTACCATATTTCAGCCGTGTCACCTTCTGTAAACATTAAAAAACAATGTTTGGGGTGGCGAGTCACAAGGGCCGTTAACATGTTACACCTAGCGCCTGACTCCTCTTAATCTGTCTTTGCCCCTCCTTATAAGTCAATGTTGATGTTAGTGCTGTCCAGACCACCGAGGTGTCGTGCACGCTCGCCCGGCCTTATATAGAAGCCATCAGGGGTTTATGATCAGTGCATTAGCAGCATCAGCTGGTGTGAACCAACATGCATAGGGCAGTCTGTCATCTCGCTAATGCTCGAGTCACGGCGAGGTTACATCCCAAGGTGGTCTGGTGAAGCTCTTTAGCAATAGCTCATACCCTTCCCTTATACGAGTACCTCTCAGTGCAGGCACAGGATGAAGGGTCCTGGGAAATGACTGGCATTGTGGGATTACATTTTTTTGGGTTGGGGGTTAAAATTGATGAAGGACTCACAAATGACTTGGTACATGGCATGTCCTCTGCCTGGATAGGGTTACATCCCAAACAAACCAAAGCATGCACACAAGCAAACAGTGCAGAGGGGAAGTGAAGTGTCTCCTCTAATGAAAGGGTGCGGGGTCATCTGCGTTATTATGGTTCGGCTGCAGGGTTTTTTTTTTCCTCCATTTGAAATCTGACTCATTGCCAAATTGTTAAATATCCTCAAAAGATCTCCACCTGTTATCTGCTCAATTACAGTGAGCCTTTACATATGTAAGCAGATGTTTTAAGCAGCATATCATCATATGACATGGAGATCAAGTTTAACTCGACACACAAATTCAAACAACAAAATGTACGAAAATGCAGGAAAAACACTTCCCAGGCAGGTATTTTTATTGCTCCGGCTTCCAGCTCTGGGACATCTCCATGGAAAATGGAAAAAAAAATGTTTTTACTTTTGAGACCGTCAGTAAGACTTGATACTGAATCTGCCACTGCTCATACAGCCACTCTCCTGGCTGTAGAGGGATCCTTAATTTAAGCAGTCTGTTCGGGAGTAAAAATAGCTCCTCCATTTGTTTTTCCCAGCAAAGATCCAAACCCATATCCCGAGCACAAAGCCAGGTCCCAGTCACCTCTGTGTGACGGTAATATGTGGAAATCCCATCGATTGCGTGCTCTTGGCACATTCCACCTCATGCTGAAATATTAGGAGAGTGCCATGTTGCCACATCCAAGCGTTGCAGTCAAACAATCCCAGTCTTCCTGCATTTGTGTTGAGGAATGTTGTGTTTTGTTGCCGCTGAAGAATCTCCTGTTCTTCAAAGGAAAAGAGATTCATTTTACTGCTTATCTAACGTCATGTGTTGTTGATACAAACGTGTTGATGTCTCCATGTGTGACTGCTGTGTGTGAGACATTAATGAATGCTCTATTAAGTCTTTTACACAACAACCATTTCACTTTAACCTGGTCTTTATGAAATGCTGCTGTAATTATATCAATTGGATTATGGCTATAGCAATGAGAAAATGTGTTTTCCTGACCACACATAACAGTCATAACTGGTAATGTAATATAACACAGCTCAGGGCCTGGTGAAAGACCACCTACCCACTGCAGCAGCAGTAGTGTCTTCCCTGTGGGGAAAATGACAAAATATACATTTTTAACAACAGAGCTTCAACTCTTATTTCACTGAAAACAAATTTTCTGAGGAGGAACACCCAGGTAGAAAACAACAGTAAAACATTGTCTTGGCAGTAGCTAACTTCCCATAAAACTTCCACAGGATATGGAAGGTTGAACCTCACAACCTAACAATGTTTTGATTTATTTAAACAAATTTTAACACTTTAACACAGACTTAAAAAAAAAAAAAAGATCATCCTTAGTAATTGGATTTTTCATGATATCTAACAGGGGACTCAAAATTGTTATTGAAATTAATAAGAAATTTGTAACATATTACAGGTCATTGCGTAACGACTCATACAGACATGATAAAAGGGGAGGATTACTGCCTTTCCCTCATAGTGGCACACGCTAATTGATCGCTGTTATTGCTATTTTTAGAAATGTTTGGATAGTGTTGGTAAGATTATGAGTTTTGAGGTTTCCTCCAAAGCAAACAAACAAGGTTCTGGAAATATATTTTCTTTAGTTATGTGGTCAAGAGTTACACAATACTTTTCCAGAAGAAAAACTAAAACGTAAAGCTGCAAAACTTATGCATAAATATGGTCACTTCTCATTCAAACTTAATGAGTACATTTTCCTTTGTTTCCGACAAAATAAAAATATTGGAAAAAGAAATGTTAAAACTAACCTGTTTGGTTTGAGAATTTTTTTAAAGCCTGATTTGCAAGGGTCATGCCCATTTTGATGAAGTAGATATGACTAATGTGGCGTTCCTGATGACTTTAATTTCATACAAAAATTAACAAGGCGCATATTTTTAGCAAAGTGGCCAACTAGTCGCTTCTGGGACAATGCTGACATACGCCGTGGTACGCCTGGTGGAATAACAAACATCGATTATGTATCGGGACAGGAACACAACGCAACCAGTTCCCGTAGAAAACAGATTCAGGACACCCGACTTTTTACGCCTAGAGGTAAAGAAAAAAACAGCATTGTCTAGTGGACTGACAGGTCTATTACAGGCTTTGGTGAGATATCAGGTTGCTTAGTCAGGTCTACGTCTCACCATCTTTTCCCTCTTCAGTTTCATTTTGTTCAAGACTGGAAATAAACAAAAAGATGACTTTTTCACATCCACAATCTTTCAGGAAGTCACAGCATTGTTCTAAATGCTGATTCATCTCCACCAACCTGGACACTGAATGTCTCACACCAAGGAGGAATTGACCATTCTTGGTAATACCTGTCTCATACAAAGCATGCTGAGCAAGAAACACTAACAGCTCATGTTTGTGCTAAAAGGCTGATTCATCCTCCCTAATGAATTCCACTGGGAGAGATTGTGCTGTCGACGTCTTGTGACTCAAACGATCTTCCAACTGCAATTCTAAATAAGGCAGCGTACTTCTCTGTATCAGTATGTTCAACCGTCACTAGCGCTCAGTCTCTGCTTATGACCTGACATAGAGAACAAGCAGTCCGAAAAAGACTGAAGTGGAGCCTCTGTTCTTTGTTTCCGGATGCCTCGCACATGACCAGCATCAAGCTTTTCCAGAGAGGAGAGGAGAGGAGAGGAGAGGAGAGGAGAGGAGAGGAGAGGAGAGGAGAGGAGAGGAGAGGAAAGGAGAGGAAAGGAAAGGAAAGGAAAGGAAAGGAAAGGAAAGGAAAGGAAAGGAAAGGAAAGGAAAGGAAAGGAAAGGAAAGGAAAGGAAAGGAAAGGAAAGGGGGCTCCCCAGTAATGAGGGTAAAAGGTCTGGTGGTCTTGAACAAACATCTGAGTCACGAAATTATGATGATGACTCATCTGATCTGATGTCCCAATGTCCCAAATTACACAAGTGCTGCAGTTCTTCCCCCTCTATTCCCATCTCGGACATAGTTTGTACACTATCACACCATACCATGGCCCTTGTTTATCTTTTAACACACTGCTGGCTACATGTCAATAAGCTGTCAGAAAGTTCAAAGTTGAATCTGGGTGGTTATCTCTGTGTGTGTGTGTGTGTGTGCGTGTGTGCGTGCGTGCGTGCGTGCGTGCGTGCGTGCGTGCGTGCGAGTGTGTGTGTGTGTGTGTGCGTGCGTGCGTGCGTGCGTGCGTGCGTGCGTGCGAGTGTGTGTGTGTGAGTGTGTGTGTGTGTGTGTGTGTGTGTGTGTGTGTGTGTGTGTGTGTGTGTGTGTGTGTGTGTGTGTGTGTGTGTGTGTGTGTGTGCATGTGGTTGCAGTTAGGTGTTTTATCCATCAGGCCAAATCAATAAGACGTCAAGCAGCAGAGAATTCTCTCAAAGATATAGCAGCAGGTTCGGTTTTCAAGCATTATCTCAGTTAAGTGTTATGCTGACTTTCCTCTTATCAGCGGGTTGTACTCATCCCGCGAGTGGATGGAGGAATCTCAGATACAAAGAGGGATTTAACGCTCCCATCTCGGCCTGCCTCCGAGGGCAAAAGACGGTTAAAAGGGTTGTTATCTACCCAGTTCGTTATGTCTTTCTTTTTCTTTTTTTTTGCCTACTTCCCACCTCCTCCTCCTCCTCATCTTCGTCACTCCTCCAGTGGTTCCCTCTGGAGCAGTGCAGTGAAAGCCTCACTCCTCATGCGCCATGTGTCTGGTTTCTATTAGTGTTTTGGCACAAGCCTCTGTGTACATTCTGCCGAGGTACGGGAGCTGTTAAGGCAGAAATTTCCCTTTTACAAGACAGCCGCCATCCTTCAATCTGCCTCCCTCATTCTGACTCACACATATAGTATATAGGCTGTATCAACCTACAGATGCCCCCCCCCCCTCCCCTCCCCTCCCATCCCCTAACCTCCCCTCCCCTAACCTCCCCTCCCCTCCCCTCCCCTCCGCCCCCCTGCTGTCCCAGGCCCACAGCCAGGGGACTCGAACAACCCGGAACATTTGAGTCTCCCAGTAACCTTGTGTGTGTTAACATGTTGGTTTCCATGAGTAACAAGACGGGCTGGACTCCCATGAGGAGCTGCTGCCGTGGGCGCGTCCAGCTTTTTTGGACAGACCCACCTTAGCTCATCAGGATCTAGCCGAACCACAGCCGCTGGGGAGTTGAGTTACTCTTTGGAAGAAATACCTTGTTGTCTCTGTAATACCCCATGTGAACGATAATGAACTCCGCGTGGGTGGAAGGACAGAGAAAAAGAAAATTAGTACTTGTAAGATGGGAGGATCAGAGGAAATGTCGGATGAGTCTGTGACAAGTAGTTGGAGAAAAAATTAGAATCCAGATTCGGAAATAATTACATGCATCTTGTGAGAATCAAGGCCGCTGGAGTGGATCAAGAACCAAGTGACCTTACGGACCATTTCAGAGTCCTTTGATCCACACCGGCAATTGAGGCATGATGTGTTCTGTTGTCTGTCTAAACACGGTTTGTCAAAAACACCTTGTGGGGACTTCTTCAAATTTGGCACACACGTTCACTTGGACTTAAGGATAAACTGATTGAATTTAAGGGGGTCAAAGGTCAAAATCACTGTGACCTCATATCTGTCCATCGCATTCTCATGAATGGAATCTCTCAAGAACGTCTTAAGAGAATTTCTTAGAATTTGGCAGAAACATTCAATTGGACTTTAATGTGAATTGATGAGGTGGGGAGAGGGGGGGGTCAAAGGTTAAGATCAATGTGACATGACAACTGTTGTATCTTTCTATTCCATTCTCGTGAACACGATATCTCAGCCTAAAGGGAATTTCTGTTGTCTGTCTGTACGAGGCTCGTAAACACGGTATGTCAAAAACACCTTGTGGGAATTTCTTCAAATTTAGCACGAACATTAACTTGGACTCAAGGATGAACTGATTAAGTTTGGGGTTGTCAAAAGTCAACATCACTGTTACCCACATTTGTCTGTTCCATTCTCGTGGTCAAGATCACTGTGGCTTTACATCCATCCTTTGTGTCCGTCCCATTCTCATGAACACAAAATCTTAGGAACGCCTTGAGGGAATCTCTTTAAAACTGGCACAAACATCCACTTGGACTCAATGATGAACTGGTTAGATCTTGTGGCTTTAACTCATTTATACACTTATGACATAAGGCTTCACTGAAATTTCTCATTCACGAGCTGTCGCCGTTGCGGTGGCATAAAAACTAATTTAGCTCTCTCTGACATGTAGTTAAATGAATCTCGCCCCAAACATCTAAATTCTACACCTCTCATAAGCCAACTCGGTATGGCTTTTATTAGAATAAAGTCCCTCGTGTCCCTCGACAGTACTTGGCCTTGAAACGTCGCGTTTCTAAGTTCCACTACTTTTCTGGTAGGACACTCTTGAAAAGAGCTTTGCTTTTCATACCAACACTTCTCCCGATTGCCTCCTGGATCAGCGACCAGTGTGCTCGCAGGCTAAAACAGAGCCTGAGCTTTGATTTTGCTCTGATTTGACTTCGCCCTGCCTAGACAGTAAAGTTCCCGTGCCTGCTGCTATAATTGCTTCCATGTCTCTCAGTTGTGGCGCGGGCCATGCTGATGATGTTAGTACGAGGTGGAGAGGGGAGGCTTTGGGATGAGAACGTCAGAGACCAGCTGGGTGGGGTTATTTACCGGCTGCGGAGAGCACATTCTGTCAGCTGAGAGTCCTGCACACTGATGACACAACTTTGAAGACTGTGTGCGCTGTATGAGTAACGCTTGCCTCTGCTCATAACGTCCTTTTTCCACAGCGGTCATGTCTCTCCTTACGTATAGAACCACAACCTCTTACAGCCAATTACAGTCACCACACGCTTAGAAGAAAAGTAACGAATTAAAATATGTGCATGTTAAGGCCCTCAGATGTAAAGCTGACATAATTTTGATATAAAACACATTTGAAAATCATTTATAAAGTATTCTGCTCAGAGCTAAAGAAATCTTTTTGATCCATGCTTCTGAAGATGTGGGTTTTTTTTTTTTTTCACTTAACACATGTCAGTGTGAGAAGCCCTCAGACAGACAGAAAGCCAGAGCCAGATATTTTTAGTCAAACAGAATGAACTCGGCGTCCAGACTCCATCCAGGTGTTTGGATGGGCCACAACCTGGCGGCAGGGAGAGGAGGAGGCTGAATTCCACAGGTGTCATCTGGTTGCCTCTGACCTCGGTCTGCCAGGTGTTCCCATCTCTCTGGAAGATAAATGTTGACATGGGATGAGATTTGAGGTGAAGCCAGGACAAACATGTGCGTCATTATATAGGAGCGAGAAGAAAGTGCATTGACATGTGAAATGATTAACCAACCAGCAGCCCCTTTCTCACCCCCACATCACAGAGGAACTCAGGCAAGGCGAGCTGTATCAGTAACGTCATGAGAACAACAAACGATTGTTCATCACTGCTGAGATCTGAAGTGTCTTTATTCATCACATTACGGCTGATCTGAGGGTGGCCTGTTCTGTTATTCGCTGATGTTTTCCACAAAAACAGGTTTTACATTCAGATCATCTGCTAATAAAACAATTGTACTCATTGTTAAATGGAGCCTTAAAGATGAGGAAAAGTTGCTGTACAGAGTCGGAGAACTACATCAGTGTGTGACTCCACTCCTACTCACTCCCTGCCGTCTGAGGGTCGAGCTCACGGCACGTCTGTTCAGCGGGGAGACTCTGCACAAGGATGCAACACCAACACTTTGTGGTTTCACAGGGAGGTACATGTTGTAACAATTTTTTGGACTGGGCACTGTGACCCCCTGGAGTCGCGTCATGACTGTAAGCTTGCAGATTCCGTCTGTGGTCGTCTTTCAAACATACTTAAAAGAGTGAATAAGAGATTAGCTCGTGCTTACTCATGGAACATGTTAGAGGAAAAAAAAAAAAAGTCTATTTCACAGCTGCTGAGATCTAAAAGATGATACACAGGAGAGCTACAAAACATCCACAATCTTAAGAGCTAGCACCTTATCATCTGTATGCGTGCAGAGATTACTTAAAAGGATAGTTTGACATTTTGGAGAATACAGATAGATTGTTTTCTTGCCTTGAACTGATGAGAACATTGATACAACTCTGATGGCTTTCACATGCTGACAGGCAGCTTTTGTCAACTTTGGACAGGCACTTGTTTGCTGTGTCCAATCTTTATGCTAATAAAGTTAACCATTCCATGGCTTTAGCTTTATATTTACTGCAAAGGCGTTAGAGTGTTGTTGATCATCTCATCTGACTTTCAGTAAGAATGAAAATAAGCATATTTCCCAAAATGTTGAACCGCCCCTTTAAACACATACTGTATTAAACTGAGAACAGAGGAGAAACCTATTAATGTAAATATAGATATGCATTATGTGATGTATCTTTGTAAAATATAGCACTGCAAAACAACACATCCCAGTGTGTTGAATGATCACACACAAACTAAAAGACTACATGTCAATGTGTTCAAAGGTTATGACTGTGGTTTGCATGGCAACAGCCAAATACAGTTAAAGATTAGCTTGTGTGTCTTCCTGTATTCAGTCAGCTTGAGGTTTTCCCATATCTCGTCATTTAGTCACTGGTGAAAAGTTGCTGGAGAAGTTGTGAATAGAGAAGCTTTCTGGGTGTCGTCTCTTCTCTATTTTTGTAACCACAAGCTGAGCACTGACCCACCCACATCCATTAGGACACACAATTCAATTTTTTTTCCAAAGTAGGCAGTTATTTGTTTATATTGCTGTTGTTATCTGGAGAAAGTGCTGAAGTCAAAGTATTTGAAAGAGATTTAGACTAAATGCAAACTAATAAAAGCTTTGCAAACTGAGATGAAAAACACAATAAAGCTTATCTACTATTGTGAAAGCACAGACAAAAAGATGATGCCACTATTATACAGGTCTCATTTACATAGCAGCTGTAGAAGTGAAGGATTAAAGCATCTCCAAAAAGACACGGATAGACCTTCATTTAAAGGAATAGTTCAAGAATTTGGGGGAAATATTAATAGTTTTCTAGCCTACAGCTATCGTAGCTCTATCAGGTACCAGCAGCTCTAAAACTCTTACACTTTGTTTTTTTGTACAGATTAACCAAACAAGATAACTTGTGTTAATTATTGATCAGGTCTCCAACAGCAGATGGATTTTGTTACCTGCTGAGAGAGCAACAGTAGCTGCTGCTCCTCAACCCAGTCTTTGTGCTAAACTGAGCTAACCAGCTGCCGGCAACAGCCTCATCTGGCTTCATAAGCACTGAAACTGTTTGATGACTCTACCCAGATGAAAGACATGTACAGTATATATCATGACTTCCAGCTCCAGTTTTTCTCATGCATGTGGAACATTTTCTTTCCCAACGGTTTCTTTCCAGATCCTGTAGACTTCCTCACTCTGCCTCAATTTTCCCTCAATCTCCTCCGCATGCAAAAGTATGCATGCTGGTTTAAGGCACCAGGAACCCTTATTAGCACAGCATGGGTCTCTAAATTCCCCTTCTTCTCTAATACGGACACACCCTGCTCCAACAGTGATTTAAAGCCAAGCGTCGACTGTAAAGGGTTCCTAAAGTTTCCACGTTCATCCATCACCTCTGTCAGAATCCTCCACTCATCATCCTCCTTCCTCCAGCTCCCCTCGAGCTGCTCAGCTCATTCTTTATAATTCTCTTACATGTAATCTCATTCATTATGTTCCAGTCTTCTCTAATTTATTTTTCGTTTGTCAGCTATAAATTCAAGATTACACAAACTTTAATTAAAAAAGATTTAAAAAGTTAAAAACATTAACCCACCACCACCTAAATACTATGCCTCATGAAAGGATCTCTAAAAAGAAAGAAATAATTAACGTAATGAGTGATGAGCAGCTGCTGGTTCAAACCCAACAAGGAGCTGACTCACTGGCTTTTACCCCGTAATCAGCAACAACCAAAGTAAAAAGATCCAGGGGGGGGGGGGGGACAGACCTTCAGGTGATCTGACAAAGAGTGTGTTGATTCACCTGCTGGCTGCTGGTGAGGGGGGCGGGCGGGGGGCTGCTGGCTGGGAGATGACCTCCCCTCCCTGGGTGAGTGGTCCTACTCTGCAGGAGCCTAATGAAGGGGCCTGAAAGTAAAGAGAGGCCTGCAGGGTCAGAGGCTGATGTCAGTGAGAAACTGCAGAACCCTCTAATCTAATGACACCCAACACAGAGCGCAGGGGCCCGCACACTGTGTGTGTGTGTGTGTGTGTGTGTGTGTGTGTGTGTGTGTGTGTGTGTGTGTGTGTGTGTGTGTGTGAGAGAGAGAGAGAGAGAGAGAGAGAGCACATGACTTAGCCGAAGTACCTTTAAAAGCACCATGAATACATAAAGCATACTTCCTTCTTAACCTCCTTTTGGTTTCTATGAAAATAGTTTTCGTTTTATTTGTCCAGATTTTGAGATGTCTGATTCTGACTTCATTTTCTGCCCTAATACGATAGAGGTGAATGGTAAGACTTACATTTCACACACACACAAAAAAAATCAACAGCTTTTCAGAGAAGTGTTGCCACCAGCCATTGCTCATGATACTACACAGAACACACTATTAAATGAATAGTAATTGACTTCTTTCCATTCTCTCGTTTTAAAGGGCTTGTTTCCCCATGATGTCAACTACCCGTATTCACTTCCGTTTCAGAGAATCACGCAAGAAGATACCATTCATATGTGAACATGTGTGAATATGAAGCCAGAGCAAAAAAACTGGTTTATTTAAGTATAAACTCAGGAAGAGCAGCACACCTTGCTCAGTCTAAACTTTAAACAAACCGTCCACAAGAGATGTAAAATCGTCATTTTTGTGTTTTTTTTAGAGGGTTTATGGTTGGACATGTGCGCTGCAGCCTTGTAATGTCCAGTCACAGAAGTGCTTGTAGGATGATTTTTAAATTGCCCCTGCTGGATTTGGATGGAGAATGAAATTTTAGAGATTCTAACTTGGACAAATGAAACCAAAACAGTTTTGCACTGTCAGAGCTCAATGAGGAAAATGTTTTTACCTAATTTAGGTGGACGGACCCTTTAAAAAGGCACTTCGACTAAACCGACCGTTTAAAGAGGGAAAGCACTTCAGCAGCGGAACAGTGGGAAAAATATTTTTGGCGAAAGATATGAAGTTTGGAGTTTACCCATCACTCACTGGGATGAAAGCCACGGCGTCTGCTCAGAACAGTAAATAAGTGGATCAGCTCGCATACAGTAGCCAAAACATCCCTGAGACGTCTGTGTCCACCCTCAATTTAATGTTTCCTTGAGCGAGGAAGAAGAACACTAATTGCATCTATTTCATGCCTTTGTGCTCACAACAATTACTTTCAGTGCTCCAACCTGAAGGAACGACTGGAGGCCTGTGGGAAACTGCAGCAGAGGGTGAAATGAGGCGGATCAGGACGTATTCATTAACTATCTAGCTGCTCTCCAGTTCACGTTACCACACAAAGAATTTATGGCAGTTTGAATTCCTCTTTTCTTCCCAAAAGACTCTCTCTCTCTTCCCTGGAGTTTAATCTCAGCGACGGGCGTTTTGGGTTTCTATTGAAATATTTTATCAGCTCCCAGGAAGCTGTCTGACACGGGAGTCGAGTAAATCTGTACTGAGATCACAGCAGTGTCCTCTGATGTTCTTCAGGAACGCCTCATCAGTCTCGGGTTAACTTCTGAAATTTTTTTTAAAAAAAACTCAGACAGATGAAGATCCCTGGTAATCAGATTTCTCTGTGATTCCCTTTGGGGGGCCCCGGTGGGAAAGCCACCGCCGTCTCATGGAAGTGCTGAACCATAACATTTTCTCTGGAAGCAGCTGGGAGCGTCTGGTCGTTAAAGATAGACGGAGGACATCAGATTGACATTCAGCAGTGTTGTGCCCTTCGAGGTCTGCCCTCAATGGTGCTGCATAATCTCCTCAGCTCAGGTGACTCGACACGCCAGCACGGATATCCTGAATAAAATAGAAATATACTCGACCGTCTGTGTTTTACACCAGGTTTGCTTTTCAGTAATTCACATGAAACCAACATTTTCCAGAAAGCGCCAGAAGGAAGGAAGAACAGAGTGAACAGAAACCAATTCAGCATTCCTGAGCATCAGCTATCTTAACCTCCCGTTCATGTGGTTGATCTGTTACCGATTGCTAACACTTAGCGCTCAGAGATGCCGAGCAGGTCTTTAAAGTTGCAAACTCTGAATGACCTTGCGTTGCTTTGTTTAGCCCACCAGTCAGAGGGATGTCACTCGGGTGTCCAGCCGGGCCGTTCTCTGTTACTTCTATTCTCTCTGAGGGGATCCCTTTTCCCCTAAAACCCCTGAAGACAGACTATAAATAATCTTCTGAAGTCATCCCTGATGTGTAATTAATTTTCAGCTGTAGTCCCCCGCCCCCACCAGTGATGAAGCACTGTGGCGTTATGACAAGCCCCTCCGTCGAGCCCATCACCTGTTGGACTCGCGCTACGCTTGTTTTCCCAGCGGTAACCCGAAACCTCGTTCCCAGCTCCCATGGCCACCAATGAGGTAAAATAGATTTCGTGGATGACAAAATTTCACTTGGACGACACTTGATCTTTGACTTTCTAGTGTTTGAGCGTTTTATCCACTCAAAAATGGAAAGTGGAAAGTTTTTCCACTAAAATAAGATATTTCTAAAGCAGGAACTATGTGGACATTCAAAAAAGCAGGTGATGTTCATCCAAGTGTCAACCGACAGTGAAGCCATCCACTGGTTCGCTAAAGGTCGAGTTCAGATTTTGGCCGGCGCCATCTTGCTCGTTCAGTGAAGTTCGGAGCCGGCCGTGACCATATGTGGATGAGCTGGGGGGGGGGGGGAGCGAGCGGCGGATCTGAATCAATCTGATTGGACCCCTGATGATACTACGTCCCGCCCACCGATAGCCGTAACCTGACTGCAACACAGGCCTGTCAATCAAACAGAAAAACACGTCTTTTTGAGGTGTTTTTTTATAATTAATGACGGGATTATTTTCAGATTACAGACAGAAAACGAATTAGAAGGAGCGACTTTACTAACCACACCGAGATAACTTGTGGAGAAATTTTATTGACCGAGAATTTTATGAGAGAAGTTGAATGGGAGTCTTTGGAGCCGGAGGCTTTTTGGAGCCGGAGGCTTTTTGGAGCCGACCTCTAGTGGCACTCGGTGGTATCACAGTTTAAGGCACTTCCGTATCGGCCTCATTTTCAGACCCAGAAGCTACGTCATCTTTTTTTATACATTCAAAGTCTACATAACTATTTATTTTCTTTCAATTGTTGCTTTTACAAGGAATAAGCAGCAAAATTGACCAAATAAATCATCAGATTTAAACTAAACTGCACCTGCAACTTTAAATGTGGCCCTCTGCCTGGCTAAACTCCGCCCCCTCAGATTATTCCACTAACGGAAAGCACCCCCCTGCACCCTCCAACATCCATACACTAAACACACACACACACTCCCTGCTTCTGCATACATACAAAGCCCAGCACATACACATACACACACACACACACACACACACACACACACACACACACACACACAGTGGAAAGTCTTACACACAGAGGCAGCAGGGCAGATCACTGTTTTTACAGGTAGACCAGCAAACCCCTTTGTTACAGGAAATGAGGTCATGTGATTAAACCATGGCTGCTACTGAAAACTGAAAATGTCAGCACAGCCTGGGCTTGGCTGGGAAGGACTACCGCTGCTAGTTTTATGCAAGAAGAAGAGAAGCAAATATGGTTGTAATTAAGGTTGCTTGCCTGTCATGACAGGGGTTAGACATTTGCCACAAGCAGGGACTTTTACATGATTCACTTAATTGTTCATTAGGGAGTAGGAGTACATGGACAGGAAGTGACTCTACATTCTTTCCCAGATTTTAGAAAACACATTTCGTTTCCTCTTCCCACCACTTCTACGATACAAAGGCCGACTGCCACAAACACGTCATGTGAGGCTGAAGTATCAACAGCATCAGGATGGAGACATGAACACACTCAGGATTGTTGAGACAATTTTAAGGCATCATTTCCTTCTTTTTCATTCTCAGACTTTGTACTTTTACACAAGATAGAAACAGTTTCTGCCTATTATGAGCTATAAAACATTCTCTTATCTAAAAGATAATGATTTTCCAAATATTACAGACTATTTATCGTTCAGAGAAAAAAAAAAAAGGGATTTTGAGATATTTCAGTGTGGCACAACGTGATGGACTGACCGACATTCTGCCGTGGCTAAAATGACGTTAAGTAAGTGAGACCATGAACTGCATCGTCATGTACCATTGCAGCGACATTATTTTAATGACATAATATCATACCAAGAGAAGGATACCATCATTCATCGGTCATTCCCTGGACCTTGGCATCATTTGTCCCGTTACCGTCACCTAACTGCCATTACTGATTTTAAAGAAAGAACTAATCATGAAGAAAAGCCTCAACAATGACCAAGTATTAAGCTCCACTTTCAGCAAATTAACAACAGACGATTTGTAAAGACCACCTCTTCGTTTACATTAATTAAAAGCATCCTTACAGCTGCAGGGGTCGAGTTAAAGATGCAGACTCTTTCTTCTTTTCTCCGGATACCTCCGATATGAAGTCACTTTTTTTTTTTTTTTTCCTCCTCCTCTTGCAAGATAGAAAACATTCATATGAGGTTACCGACTGGTTGTTGTTAAGAGACTATGCAAGCATATAGATATTTAAACTTCCACCTCGAGGAAAGCTGGGCACACGGCCAGTGGCTTAGCTAATGGATGTTTTTTATTACAGAACGGAAAGGAAGGAAGAACATGTAACATTCAAGAGAAACCACAAGGAAGAAGCAGGCACGGGACTGAAACTACCTGCTGCTGCTTCTTCTCAGAAACGTCCATAATAAACGGTGTTTGGGAGTTGTTGTTAGGCAGCCTGGATGCAGCTATGACGGACATGTCCGTGGGGACCAGCAGGCAGTAGGAAGACACGCCATATTTCATACAGCTGTGTCCACAGCTGCTTTTCTGGTTCTATTGGGAGTCATTCGGCTCTGCTGCCATGCTTTGCTTTGATTCAGTTCACTTCTTTTTTTTTTTTTTTTAAATGTTGCTTGTTCTGGCAGTACCATCTCATAACGAGAGGTCGATGACATAATTGAAATATTGTGCTTTTGGCCTCAGTGTGTTCTGACACATTGAAATTAATTTGAAACTGAAGTCATCGCTCCGGGTTCAGCTGTCGCAAATTAATCAAACATAACCTTTTGTTCTGTCAGGACAAAAGATCGATGATCATCTGCTGGAGGAGCTGTACTGTGACGGATAAAATCAGATTGTATTTTAGTAAAACATACTTTTCATAACTCCAATTACTAAAGTCAGCCGTTTGTTTCACATATAAGGGGTCATTCAAACAGGGGGAACAATGTAGAACAAGTGATGGAAATATGACATTTCTAAACTTCATATAAGGGGCAGTAAACAGAAAAACAAATTAATATTTGGCTTTTAAAACCAGCTCTCCTCAGAACACCTGCACACAGGTTTTTAAAGGAACCTGCAATGTCATTTCGAGCATGTTGGAGAACTTGTTACAGTCCTTCTGTGGTCACAGTGTTTTCTGTCTCTTCCTGTAATCCCAGACCGACTCCATGAAGGTAAACTCAGGACTCTGCGGGGGGGAGGGGGGGGTGTCACACCATCAGGACTCCTTGTTCTTCTGAAGATGGTTCTTCATGACTCCGGCTGTGTGGTTGGGGAGGGGGGGGTGGTTGTCATGCTGAGTAAACGGTGGAGTCACATTGATTGGGATAGCTCCACAGACCTCTGGCTGCATAGTTCAAATAACTCTCCACGTGAATCCTTTTGTCAGGACATTCTTGGACGCACTGAAGATCTCAGTTTTTGCTTTGCGCAAACAGTGATTGTTCTACCTTTGTTGATTTTATAAATTGATGTCTTATAAGTGCACAATGTAAATAGATCAAATTGGATCACTTTACAGCGTTTGTAGCCAGTGTTCGAGAGGGAGAGATGACTAGACTCTTGTGATACAGCAGGGATCTTTTCCTCAGTGCACATTGATACCGGTACTAGTTTTCTACACAGACACAGATGTCTCTTCCATGTACATCCTGCATGCACATCTCTAACGGAAATCCTGATCATCTTCGCTCCCGCTTCCTGTGATTAATCCATCGCCCTCTCTGTGACAGAAGACAGCTTTTATTGTTGAAATCATAAAATATATATATATATTTTATTTATATACAAAACAAACAATTGTCTTTTCAATTTCCTCATCCGTTCAAACGTATTAGAAACAGTTCAACATTTTGGGAAACATACTCTTCTTCATTATCTTGTAGAGTTAGCTGCCAAGATTGATGCCACAATCCTGCCATTATTGCACCAGAAACATGGGAATACAGTCTGGCTATGTGCACAGACAAAAAAAAAAAAAAGAATCAACTACTTGCACTTTTTAAGTGTCAGAATATTTTAACTACCAGCTAAGATCTTCTGGGAATTTGGTTTCCTTTGGGCAGAGCCAGGCTAGTTTTTCCCCTCCATTTCCAGTCTTTAAGCTAGGCTAACTGACGGCTGAATAAAATACACAAGTTATTGAGACTGTAACAGAGAATTCATTCATTAATTGTTGGTATATATACACCAAATACAAGTTTAGAGATTTACTGACATTCACTAATGGTCCAAAAGAGAAAGTTACAGCCGCAGTTTTGTGCTGATCTTTGCTGGCCTCTTTGTTTCCTTCTTCCTGCCTTCAGAAGGTCACTTGAGCATTTGGATCGTCTCTCCGGAGCACACAGAGTGAACTCTGCAGCTGAGGGTCTGGATTTCCCTCCTCAGTTCAGCCAGCATGTGAAGAGCTGGGCAGACGAGTGAAAATACCATGAGCCGCTTTCATGAATAGTTCCATTTAAAAAGGGATTGGTTTCGGTGAAGGCCTTAATGATGCCATCGCGCTGCCGTCACAGAGAGAGAGGAGGCAGGGAGGCAGGGAGGAAGGGAGGGAAGGAAGGAAGGAAGGAAGGGAGAAGAGAAAGCATTCTTTCCAGGCGCTGGAGCAGCGCTTTGAGACACGGAGACTGGAGCAAGCTGGTGTGGCAACTTTCCATCTCACATACGTCACTCCTGACGCCCAGTTGCTCTCCGCGGCTTGGTCCAGTCACAACAGTAAAATTAAAGCCCAGATAAAACTGGTGATTTTACACATCTGTCAACGCGCTCCCAGATGACTGTGGGAGAGAGCCTCACCGATTATGAGTTTTCTTAATGTCCTCTTAAGAAAAAAAAAAAAAAAACTTTCCAGAGGCCGGTGATGGACTCCACCAGCAGCCCCGCAGCTATCGGGGGAGAGAGTCGACTTCTTCCGGGCTTTGGAGAGGTAAAACAATAGAAAGCTGGTGGCTGGAAATGTTCAACAGATGAGGCATAGTTCTCAGAGCGGTGGACTTTTGCCACGATTGTTCCACAGGTTCCAGAGGTGATTAGCTTCTGCATGTTTGTGGTTGGTCTGCTCTCAGTCCTGAATATAGCACACGTTCAAACACACAGTGACTGGCGAAGAAAAGGAGGGGGAATTTATTCAGGTAACTCTGAAGGAGACACAGTTAAAGGGATGCTCCGGATATTTAGCGTTGTGTTTTCATAAAGTTTGGAAACTTGCAGACAATAAAAACAAAATAGTAAAACAATGAAAGAGTAAAGGCTTTTTTTTCTTCCTTTATTTACCACGATGGCTATAACTCTGTGTCCTTTGTCAGACCTGCCTTGCCTGTTGAATGCCCCCAACTTTGCACCCTTTTAAACTTTGTAATGGAGGTGTCTGGGTAACACCTAATAATACAGCCCACAGTTTACAGTGGGATTTCATTGCATGAATCAGGTTCCAATAAAATGCTTATCACTAAACTGAAACAAAACAAGACTAGGTGAAATAAAGGAATTTCAATCCGATTTTTTTTAGAGTAAAGGGGAAAGAAACAACTTTATTTAAAGTACTTTTGAGTACAATACTTGGAAACAAAGCAGAAGTTTAGGAAAAAAAGGGTGAGGAAGTTGCTAGTATCTAACATATATATATATTGTGCATAACTTATTAAGTAAACATATAAAGTGTTTTACATTTAACGAGAAGTTACAGCACCAAAACTGCAGGAGTAAAATACATGCTACATTATGAAGAGTCACCCGTTTCATATTAAAATTTGCAGACTTTTAAATTGGGATTATTGATATAATACATCTCACCAATCACAAGCTGAGATCTAAACAATAGGCTCATTTTCTCTGAGCTAATACACACAAAGTGTATGACACGAGTCCCACACATGTGACTGTTATTTGTACCAGTTATCAGTGTCAGCTGCTGGTAGGAAAGTTCATGTCAGAGGCAGTGCTATTACACCCTGCATCCCAGAGCAGAGAGCTGTGTGGGTGACTGTGTGGATAACTGGGATGAGATATTATGTCACCCAGCTCGCTACTTCCGGCTATCGAAGAGAGAATAGAGAAAATGTTTTGGCCTCCACAATCAGTCGTTACACCTGCACAAATGTCTAGATAATGTACACGTAAGAAAATATGATGCTTGTGCAGAGAAAATATTTTCTTAAAGCCACAGATCATTGTGGAGCGTTAGAGACAGGTCAGTGACAGTCAAAAAGAAACCACATTAAACATGACTTATGGCTGGGCTATGTTAATATTTCCAGTAGTGCTACCGTTGAGTAGCATGTACAGCGTGTCAGATTTGTTACTGCAGTGAATCTGTGACCCAGATACTGCGCTGGTTTTAGCCGCCATCTAGTGGTCAGAGATCAAACTGCACAGAAGACACTCGTGACCTGCAGTGTTCGAATGAGGACAAAGGCTTTTCAAATTATGCCTTTTTTTTGGTGACAAAACAGCAAAATGTTCTTCATGTAGAATAATTATTTAGCAAAAGTATAGCTGCATTGTTCATTTTCAAATTATTAAGGAAATGTGCTACATTCAAAGCTTCCACTCCTATTACAGTATTTACTTTTTGGGTTTTAGTTAGTTTTTGTTATTTTACATATCTATTTTTGTGTTGTGTACACTTATCGCATTATCTGTAACCTCGGTGTGCTTGTACTCGAACCAAATCTGACAAAAGGTGTCGTGGTTGCTGGTGCTAAAGGGCCCCAAAACGCCTCAATGGAGGCGGAAGTAGAAGCAAATTGGAAAGTTCACTCACGTAGTTCTGCAGGCTGCAGGTGAACAAAAGAAGCCAGGAAGCAGGCGAGAGGCTGGCATGAGTCATCCCCGGGGAAAGCAATGAACTCACTAGAAGGTACAAAGACATGAGAATCTGGGGGAGAGGTAGAACTATAATAATTAAACACAGGTGAGCACAAAAACTACCGGGAAAACACAATGGCAGGAGGTACAACGAAACAAGAAGTGAGGGATTTCAAAGTAAAACAGGAAACACAACAACCTAAGATACAGGCCAAGACAGAGGGTCATGAATGACATGTAACCTTTAAATAAAAATGTGTTATTGAAGAAAAAAAAATACAACACACAAAAAAATATTTTTATAATGTGTTTTATTGTTTTTATTTTTGTATAAAAACCTTTTTTGTTCACTTTAGGCAACAGTTAGCATGAGAGTAGTTCTCACAGAGTTTTAGATGAAGTCTAAACTTATCGGTCTCCTCCACAATCACACGTTCCTTTCACACAGAGAAACACACAATCACATAGTGTATTGGAGTTAATTTGGTGCAGTGGTCCCAAACCTAAGTCTATTAGTGGAAAGCCAAGGACAAAAGCTCAACAATAAGCAGCTTGCAATCATCGTCACTTCAAAGATGGTACTACGTCAAGGCAAGTCACGCGAACACAAAGAGTCACAATAGATCTGCAGCCTCACAATAACTCCAGGACACTGCTTTGTTTAAACTCTGATGGATGCAAGCGTCTTTTAATTAGGTTTGAAACCACTGCTTTGGTGCAACTCTTAAGCAGGATTATATTAAGACAATTAAAAATAAAAAGGCAAAGAAATACATCAGACAACTCATACACAGCAGCATATCCTGTGTTAGGCGAGCCGTCACAAAAAGCAACGGCTGTAATTTCAGGCAACAAAACAAAGGACTGATTTTGTGTAAGGAGAGTCGGCACACTTACGCAGATCAGTATGAAGCAGACACGGCTTAAAAAAGACATTTAAAAGACCAGAATTGTTATACGATTGCATTTTACATACTCAGTCACGAAAACACCTCATTCCAGAGTCACCACGTTAATGATTTTGCAGTGCAGTTGCTATTGCATTCCTACAAGAGGCTGTCCGATACTTCTCACACGTCAGTCATCGAGAAACATCTCATTTCTCATGATGGTCGGGAGAAAAACCTGTAACTTGTAAATCTGTAACATCAGCACCTTTCAGGATTAAAATATGTATCCTCACTAACCCCCCCCTTCCCTCCCCCACTAATCTCTAATACAGTACATACACACCTTTCTCTCTCACGTAGACATATAAATGTAAAGTAGATGCACACACACACACACACACACACACATCCCACACGTACAGATTGAACATAAAATATACAAATTCATGTTGTTGTCAATCTGATCCATAAATTACTAACATCACATTGTTTTGTACTCGTATAACTACTTTCTTTGACTCTTTTAATGCTATTTTTCTTCATATGGAATTTGACTTGTTTCAGAATCATCTCTTCCTCACAGAACATTTAAAAAGAACGAGGAAGATCTACACTCTGGCTTTTCATCGTAACATAACATGACTGACTACATTACGGTGTAGCAGTATGAAAGAAATAATCCTTTCATCCCAAGAAAAAAGAAAAAAAAAACAGACTGCAAGGACTTCAAAAACAACAGCATCTAATCCACAAAAGACACTTAAAGAAATAATATCATAGGCATTGCAACTACAGGTAAGCTTCTTTTTTTTTTTTTCTTTTTTTTTATCGATTGCGTTGGAGCAGTCCAGGATGAGCAAGAGCAGCAACTAAGGCCAGTGCTAATCTGCTGCTCTGTGTTTGTTTACCTTCATGTCTTCACGTCAGCTCACAATGTGCATACAGATTTTTAAAAAGCAGCAACCCTCAGCTCTGTCTTGCACATTGCAAATGCATATACAGTACACAAAAAAACCAAGTATTTCCAGGATTATTAGGTCTATTTTCAGCGGAGGATACTATCAGAGGCCTTCATTTGGCTTGACTACAGCACGGGTTGGCTGTAAATGGGAAGTGAGCCAGTGAGTATCTAAATGCACCAGCTTCTCGCGCACCGCAAAAACAAATTTAGTGTTTAGTGTTTGATAGCTTTATAATCACCAAACGAAAGGCTTACGTCAGCATTCACGCACTGTGTTTTTTTTCTGTTTGCTGCGTTGGAAATGAACAAAAGCTCTGCTCGCTGTACTCCTCATCGACTCCTACACACAAGTGTTTTTTATTGTTTTTCCAATAAGGCCGCGTTCGTCACCCCCAACAGAACTGCGTACAATGCTGTGTTTGAACTGCATCCACATGACTTCTGGGGAGTGATCTGTATGTGCTTTCAGCATCTCTCCTCCCTCATCTATTGTAACACTCCTCATAATTCAATGACAGTCACTATAAGAGATTGTAACCTGTAGTCAGTCTTGATAATAGCAGTAATAAACGTGAAATGTGTAATTTAGTCATCTTAGATGAAGCTATTGTGCAAAATATCTGCAGAGAGGCTAGTGCTAAACTTCAGGAGGCAGTGGGTCTACGTTTTTCTCCAGGCAGGACTCCGCTTGGCACCGCTCGTCCGGGACGCTCTGCCGAGGACTCGAGGGCCTCTCCTCCACCGCTGCCACACATTCCTCCGTGCACAGAATCACATTGGTCAAAGACTTGGCCAAACTCTGCCTGCAGTTGTTGTCTTCTTGCTTATCATCCTTCAGCCCCTCTTCTCCTTCTAGTTTCCTCTCCATAAACTCATCTCCTCCTGCATCTCGTTCTCTCACCAAGCGCTCCTCCTGCTCCTCCGCCCTGGGCAGCGTCTCAAAGGCTCCGGGCTCGATGGGACTGAGCTGATAGTAGAGCAGAGAGGTGGAGTCTTTGAGGAGGTCGGATGGGCTCTCCTCCTGGTTGTCGGTGATGCACAACACCGTGGCCCCCGTGGGGAAAGGCCCCTGCAGGAGGACCTGCTCCACATCCGGCACCTCCTCCTGCCCAGGCAGCTCCCCTCCCAAGGCACTGGGTAGGAGGCAGAGAGGCTGCTCTGCGAGGCCACCGCCGCTCAACTCCTGCTGCAACGCCTGCTGCAACGCCTCCCCCTCAGCCTCCTCCCTCTCCCTCCTCTCCTGCTCCTCCGCGCTCTGCAGGTGCAACACAGCCGTCTCGTTCTCCTGCTCCAGGATGTCCTGCTCTGCCAGGAGATCCTGAACCTCCACAACCGAGTGCACCTCGCTCTCCTCCAGCTCCGAGTCCAGGCCGGCGACGGATGATAGGTCCGGGGAAGTGGGGCAAGTGGAGGAGGGGGAAGACATCGGGTCAGATTCAGCATACTGGTCCCCAGTTCCTTGTATCAGCATCCTCCTCTTCTCCAGGTCCAGCTTCATGATGGTGTGCAGGTAGTGAGTTCGGACGCGTAGCGGGTTGAACTCGATACGACCTGCTACGTTGCCGCAGCCGTCCCGAGAGCAGCCGCAGGGGAAAGACATTCGATCCACCTGGAGAAGAAAGCAGAGGGAATTTCACTTTCGCTTTTCTTCTATTTCAACAGTGAAGGGAAAACGCCTGAAAACTACTGACTCATTTACATTTAGTTAGAAAAGTTATAAAAGTGTTTACTGTTGTTCAGCTTAAATGACAACAGATGATACAGCACATGGAGAAATGGTAACCAAGAAATGATTTGGTTACTATGCAAGACAGAGATTTCCTCCTAACAAGTAAAAATGTAAACAAATACCGATTTTTAGGCCTCAAAGGAGTTGTGGATTTTTCAAAATAAAACTAACTAACTGGAGAAGGTAAAAAAAAGCAGCTCAGTCAAAATAAATGACATCATTCCATAACCTGATGGACCAGCAGCAGCAGTGATACATGCACATATTGTAGAAATGGCCTTTAATTTTAGATACTTTCTTTTTAAATTAGAATTAAAATGCACAATGCAAGGGAAAAATTCCCAGCCAGCAGACTACACAAACACAAAGATATGCACAACAAAGGAAAAGCATATCAAAAGGAATTATGTGTCTTGTTTTTTATTCACAAACTTTCATTTTAAATGAGAGAGATGAAGTGTATAAATAAATGACAATGTACTGATTGATTCATTGTTTTATAAATTCTGAGTTCACTGCACTGATTAATGAAAGACAAAGAATCAGTCTGGCTGCAGCCCAGTTTTTTTACAGACATGATTTTAATATAATATTCACAATCCCTAAAACATAAAAAGTAAAATCTGTCACGCCTGCTTTGCACATGTACAAAGGGTCTTTTAAGTTGTTCTTGCTCAGTAGAAACTTCCTCAGTTCCCACAGTGGAAACTGCAGCACAGGCTCTGAACAGAGGGACCATGTTCAAGTGCCAGCAGGCAGAATAAAAGAGCTGCTTCTATAAAACGTATGCCGTGTGTAAAATTGGCAAAACTCTAACAAAGTAGCGCAGGGAACTCTACCATCACAACTGAAAGTGAAACAGTGATATGTCAGGTTTTTGTCTTTTTAAACCATCCGGATAGTCTCACTGGGATGATTGAACATGTTTATTTCGTTGATATATAATTCTGGTTCGAATACTGAAATGCAGGTGTTTTAATGTTAAATCAAATCCTTCCACAGTTCTAATCAGATGAATGGAGCCTTATTCACAGCAGACATTTCGACCCGTCACTGCAGGAAGAGCACAGGTGTTATTGATAATATTAACAAAGGCTCTGTTGTGTTCAGGAGCCCCAGAAAGCAGTGGCAGTGTTACAGTGAGCCGGCATGCACGACACCAGCATCCTGAAACCGAGGCAACAAAATGGAAGTCAGTCATCTTTGACTCACAAATGTGCTTTTCCCACTGTGACATGACAAAATGTCACCCGTCATAAAATATATGGTAAACAGGGGGGTTACAATTCGAAGGCTGAGTCTCAGCGTGTCTCTCCTCTTTCTGCAAAGTGCACCCAGCCCGAGCCAGCAACTCTTACCTGGCACTTAATACCAGCCTGGCTGCAGCCGCAGTGGCGCGGATCACAGTACAAACGGCAGTCACAGCCGCATTCCTCCCGGGAGAGGCGGATGGCTCTGAGCTCCGCTTTCTCACGCGCATCAATGCGGGCGATGCCGGAGGCTCGAAGCAGAGCTCGGCGGCGCTTGGTGGGCAGCGGCTGGAGGAAGAAGCAGTCGTCCACCTCCACGCCGTCCACGTCCAGGTCCTCGTCCGACACGTCCTCCAGAGTGAGCAGGTCGGCCTGAGCGCACTCCACCGTGCCGTTCCTGGTCAGCTGTGGACGACGAGATAGTGTGAGACTCTGAGCCGTGGACAATAAGAGGCTGAGTCCCTGTTTTAAAGTCAAGAGGATGATAAACATCCGGCAGGCCGATCCTTCAAAAACATCTTCATTTGCAGCTGATTTAATATGTCATAGTATTATTCAGATCCTTTGTTTTGGTAAAAGTACTAAAAAACTGTAAAAAAAAATATATTCCATTACAAACAAAATTCTTCCTTCTTAGTAAAAGAAAGGAAACATCATCACCAATAGTAACGGCAGAAAATTGGCCTCTGTGACCGCATTAATGTCCTTGTAGTCTTTATTACTATTGTTAACACTAATGTATCAATGATTAAGTAACATGCTGGTCCAAATTAAGCCCATTTTAAATGCTTTCTATTTCGGTACTTTGGTCTAACAGTTCCCAGCCTGAGGGGCGAACCCTTTAAAAGATCACATGATAAATCTGAAGGTCTGTGAGCTGATTAATGGACTGCAGAAGAAGAAAAAAAACAAAGTTCTACTCCACAAAAATGTATTTATCTTTTGGACTTTTCTCTAGCCTGTGTAATTGTAGTTTGAAATATGGAAGAGTTTGACCTCTTTGGCCTAAAACAGTTATTCTAAAGGAGGGCAATCACTCACTCTTTGAAATGTGGAAAGGGCCCCAAATACAGAAAGGCGCCATTGAGCTCAAACAAAATCTACCTTCATCTTGCGGGCGTTGAGCTTCTCCTGCCGCAGGTGCTGGCGCAAAGTGTTCCGGTGGCTGGTCTCCTGTTCACGCGCAAACTCGCCCAGCGTGTAGTGTCTGATGGAGGAGTGGTGGCGGGCCATGCCCAGCGAGCTTCCCCCCTGGCTGGGCACGCTGGTGAAGCCCTGCCGCCGGGGGAAGTAATACACCGTCACCACATCAAAACGCACCCGCTTACCCCCCGGTGACGGCTTGTGCTGTCTGAGGATGGAGGTGGCTGACGTGGGCGGGGAAAAAAAGGGAGAAAGATTTAGGATGTGGTGTCACACAGGTGTAATTAAACGCTGCTGCTGTTTCCTTACGGGTAAATGCGGTGCTGGAAGGAGGGTTGAGGCTGTCGCAGCTGTCAGCGCTGTCACTGCTGGAGATGTCATCGTCAGAGTCCTTAGGTGTAGAGAATGGAGAGCTGTTGTCCACCTCTTCATATCTTCGTTTGAGGCTGAGGGACGAGCCTGCCTCCATGGAAACTTGGTGTCTGAGGGCGCAGAGCACACAGAGCAAATGTGACCCAAAAGATGGGAAGAAAAAAGGGGAAAAACACGCTTTATTAACGAGACAGAGCAGATCATGTTTTGTTGTGCTGTGTAATATTTATTTACTACTTTCGAGATCAAATTTTCCTGCTGTGCCTCAGACGGCTGGTCGATTCATATCAAACTGCTCCTGGGTTATGAGGTCGCCTCTCAACACCGGCACAGAAACAAGGAGGGTGACATCTGCTCGGTCCCGGCTCTTTTCATCTGTATTCCAGCTCCATCATTTTGTCTCTCTCTCTGCCTCCCCATCTCAAATCCTACTTTGAAATGATCGAGTCGAGAGACGTCACCATGGCAACTAGGCAAGCACTGTTTATGTGCACAGACTTGAAGAGAATGATCTCTATGTCGTCCCCCCCCCCCACCTCTTCCCACCCACCCACCCCCCACCCCATCATTTCTGCAATGAACAGTGCAAGAGGGAGGAATCGATAGGAGTGAATGTGATCAGTCACATCTGTAGGAGAGGTCAAACAAGGTGAATGAAAGCAGTGAAGTGTATATGGTCTGCTGAGTTATCATCTACGGGTCTGCATCTCACACATTTGTATTGTCAAGACACAGTGGAAATAAATTCTAAGAACAACTGCACTTCATTTTAAACTCTGTGTTAACGTGGCATGCAACATAATGTATCATCATTCCTCAATGGGACGCCTCCAAATGAGCACTTTTCCAAACTTCTACAGGAAAAATACAAATCCAGCCTTAAATAGTACAAACATCTCAGTAATATTTCATAGTTTGTTTTTTTCCTCAGGCTAAAAAAAGATTGTGTGATGATGATGTAATACAGAGACACATCTCAGAGCTGCTGTGTAGACAGTGAATAATGAAACAACTGCAGTCGTAGTCATGTTACCGGGAACTTTTCCCACCATTCTGCACAGAGATCGATTATGAGCACTTACTAAATGAATGTCTTGATGCTTCGAGAAGATGCCGTCACGGTGCCCTTTTTGCCTAATGTTATAACACACCTGAGAAAGCTGTGACAAACAGGGCCTGCGGTTACAGCCTCTGCTGAGGTTGGAGCATCAATATTTCTAAGTAGAGCAACACAGCAGAGGTCTATTTTTTGATAGAAGTCTGGAAATCAGCCTGTTCCTCTCAACACTTGGTTTTGACTGTGTGTTTGCAGACAATTGGAACTTCGTGGTGTATTTACATGCAGTGTGGATGAGCTATTTGTTTAACTGTGCGCATGCTGGTCAGACTGTTTTTAGAAGGGGAGGTTGGATATTCACAGTCTGACAAGCAAAAGCTCGACCACACTCTCTCTCTCTCTCTGTACACTAAAACCAGCTCTCATTTTTCACACACAAACACTAAAACACACACACACACACAATGAATGGCATACCGCCCAGTTAATGAAACACTAAACCTTCTTACCTGGGGCAGTAACAGGGACCCTGATTCCAACCACCTCGCAGGTCGTTTCTCTTTCCAACACGAGCTGCACATCAATCTTTTGACGCCCTGTGAGATGCCTTTTTGCGCGTGTGTGCGTGCATGTGTGCGTGTTTGTGTGCCAAAGCCGATGTATCCCTGAACCGACTATCCAGACTGCGACCGTTGGAGCGATGGTGCCCCCAGACCGATCTGGCTGTGCGTGATTGTCAACGTGCAACACTTAATTCTCTGGCGATATCAGGGCTACTTAAGCTCCATGCTCATTGTTCTGCACACCGAGAGATCACCGAAGAAAGCAGGAGCTGCCCCTCGCACCGGCGGCTTTTATTTAAATGTTGCATGCCGGATCTATTTAAAGGACAGACGACAGAAAGAGGGGCGGCATTTGGTGAAGCTGCGGTTTATTTCCCAACATTTTTCGGTGCAGCGTGAATAATGTAAACAGCCGATCTTCCCGACGAAAGCCTTGAAATGTTCGTAATGGAGAAATCCGCTGACATCTGGGTTCGTTTATCCTTTTCTTTCTGTCGCCGGGGCGGGTTCGGTCGGTGCGGGCTCACTTCGCCGTCTTCTTGCAGTCAAACGCGGAACCGGCTCGTTTCGTTTGGTGTCAAAAAAAAAAAATGTTGCTTTATTTGTAACGGAGAAGACGCCTTTTTCTTCCCCCCCAGTTCCGCCCCGGCCCCGTTTGTTACAATGTAACAATGGAGGAAGAAATTCTTCCCTGTAGCCGTATATATACTTATTGTGACATCATAGGCATGCCCGGCGCCGAGGCATGCTGGGAAATGAAGTGATTATCTTTTTCCTTTTTTTTTTTACTTCTTTGTTCATATTGGGCAGAAACAGATGTGCCAAAAACAGGACACGGACATCATTCAAAAATAAACCTGCGCCTTGGATTAATCTGATTTAAAGTAAATGACATTATCATTGTGGGGTCACGTCAAAACTACAGTTTCCATGGCAACAAAATGACTAGGACAGAGCTGGTGCATCTGTCCAACAAAGGCACAGATGTGAAGGCTGTGCCTAATGAAATGAATGAAATCATTTGGGTTGTTAATTGTTATAAAAAAAATAAAAAAAACTACTGTTTATTTCTTGCGAGTATTATAAATAAAGAGACGACAGCTGGACGCTAATACATGGGTAAGTAATTTAATGATGCTGATGAGATGGGGCAAAGATGGATATCTAAAATATCAAGCGATCAACTCCATGTACGAAGGACCAAACAAAAACTAGCCATTGTTTTCACATGCAGCTCTGGTGTGCCCAACGATGTTACATTTATTAGCATTTGGAAGTGGGAACATCCAAAAACAACAATGAAGAGATGTAAGTATGTTAAAAAGATTATTCTTCAAAATTTTGTAAAAAAAAAAAAAAACAAACAACAAAATAAGCCAAAGTAACGCATGATTCCTTAAGAGAACATTTAAAAAAAAAAATTATCTACTTAAAAATAATGAAGAAAATGGCCAAAAACAAACATTGGTGCTGAAGAAACCGATCAGTTGAGGGAGCACGTGAAGATAGGTTGCTGGTGTTGCCACGGTGATCACTAACACGGACAGCGTTTATCATCTTTGCAGATGCACAAGTAACGATCACGTGTGCCAGTATTCGGTCTACACAAGCTTTTAGGACCTAACAGTGTTCGGGAGTCCGGGGAAAACTTGTTTTGTCGTGAGTAACAGACATCGTGAGCTTTGAAAGAAGTCGAAGACAGACAGACAGGTTTCAGCTTAGTTTCCCTTCAGGACCTGGGCGGTGATTTCGATGCATATTGTGGGTTTTTTTTTTTGCGTTAGCTGTACCGCGTTTCTTGCAGACTGGCTTGAATTCCTTAAAACGAGAAGTCACGCTGAATTGCAGATTGAAAGTACAGTCGGTGGAACTGTCTCGCTGTTTTTTTTTTTGGTTGTTGGTTCGTAAAGAGACGCACAGAGCATTGGCACACCAGATGCTCAGCTAACAAACGACGACAGCAGCTGCGGTGCCACTAACCTCTCTCTTGAGACACGAGCGACAGAGGAAAATGCAACCACTTAAGGGAGACGATGGAAGGGCGAGAGGGAGACCGTTATGTCACTACGGTAACAGAGTCGCTCCTCCATAAAGTAAAACGGTAAGGTAGAGTGAGGAGAGGGTCGGGTTGCTTCAGTCATATGTTCCTCATAGCTGCCTCAAGAGGCTTCTCGGGGCGTCTTCATACGTTCCAGGAACATCGAGGAGTATGAAGCTCGAGAGGGGCTGACTGGTTCGGGTTTGAGAAGAGATGAAGGCTCTGCGTTTCTCCAGCCCAGGGTTCACTTTAAGATGATGTGGTAGCCATCATTTGTGTCATCTGGAGAGAATACAAAGCAGGGTTTAAAATAAACTTGCAATGATAAAGGTCAACAGGGCTTTACGGTAAATGTAGAAACAGATCAATAATAATCATTTATTACTGCCAAATACCTTTCATTGTGTCCAAAACAAAACATACTTCATCTTGGAAGTTCTGAATCATCTGTTAAGGGAAACAAAACAAAAGCGGTTTATTCTTGCACATACAATGACGCCTACTCTCTCTCAGTCTCTCTCTCTGAAGAGCAACCTTGGTAAATTCATAGCAGAAGGGACCACAGAGACGATCGTCTCACCTCGTCACTAACCAGCACGTGGATGCCGGTGGGACCCTGTTTGAAGATCTGGTTTATCTGTCTGGGTGAGATGTTGAAGAGCTGAGCGATCTTCTCTGTCAGCTCACCAGCTGTGAGCTCCTCCAGGTAAATGGCGTGATATACTGCAGGAAAAAAAGAACTTGAAATCAAAACGATGACAAGATCAGTACCTAGATATACACACACACACAACAATTTGGGAAATACGATTCAATTTATTGCAGCGAGTTTGATTCAAATGATGGCTCTGTCGCGTCTGTACAATGAATGTGAAGCTGAAGACAGCAGATGGTGTTCTTGGCATGAAGACTGGAAACCGTTCAGAGAAACATCCTGTTGTTCTTTGGAAATAAGCAACGGAGACCGTAGAGATGCTTCCGAAAATCTACTTCAATAAAAGGAGGTCTTCTGAGTGATATTTGCATTTCAAGAGGGGCAGAACGTCACCGTCCAAGCCTGAAGAAAGTGTGTCAGGTCAGGAGCCCTGCTGCGTTTTCTTTGACATCCGTGGAGTTAATACCTTCTACTGTGACATTCTGAGGCACATTCGATGTAAACGACCTGAACCGTGGCATGACATCACACGGATTCTCCAACATGACGCGCCCACTCACAGTGCTTGTGAAAAACACAAATTTCTCACGTTCAACAACACAATCGTTGCTCCCCGAACACCCCTTCCCGCCAGATTTGGCTCATTGCTACTTCTCGCTGTTCTCTAAACATGTGACACAAAAGACTCATCGATACACTGAACCACGAACATGTACTGACCAAAGAAAGTGTTGGCAGCAGCATCTCCGTTTTCGTGTTTTGGTTGCTGCTCTCGTGCCTGCTGAGACTCCTGGCAAACGTAGATGGTCAGCCTCGGACGTACAATCCTGCATCCACACACGGAAACAATAAAAATTAAAAATAAAAAAGCTCTCATCCCATTTTGATAATATCAGGTAAATAAATGATACATTCCAAGAGGTGATGAAACTGAATGAAACCCACCGTCCCTTCAGTGCATTGAAGAGTCTTATACCATCAGCTGGCCCGCAGATCTGAATCACATCCTCCCTGGTGAGCTTCAGCAGGTCTGCCCCTGGTACACAAAACACAACCTTTCTCTCAGCCTCCACTGATGAAATTGAATATAACAATAAAGAGTTTTTGTTCCGTTTACATCGACAGCAAAACAACTTCATAGATCCACATTACGGAGCAGTTGTCCTCACCGTCTCCCAGCAGGTCACCAATAGACGTCAGCAAGAATTCAGAGGACCTGGCAGGGAATCAGTGTCTTGCTAAAGGACACCTGAGCAGAGTGGACGCTCTGTGTCGTGAAGTGTTGCGACTTCAGCTCTCACTACGACACCTGGTGTCCTCCGATACCAGACGTCGTCTCTACCTCTGCTCACTTTTTGGCTTTTTCCCTCTCTTTAACCACAAGACCAAACTACACAACAATAAATGGGTGTTGAATTTGCAACAAGAGGTCGTTTTACCTGAGAAGTTGGTGAAGAGTCGACAGAAGGGTGAGAAGCGGTTTCTGAGAAGCCACTGTTGGGCATCTTGTGGTGTCGTTGTGGGCAACAAATTCTGAGGGAGGAAAAAAAAACACAAAACACAGAAAAGAGTCAAAAGTGCAAACGTCTCAAGGACGGTCAGAGTTCACTTTAAAAAGTGTGCCATCACTAGCATTTGCATGTGTCGTACACCTGTCAGAAGTATGGAAATACGTTTAAAATTAAACGGAGTCTTGAACAGACACCACAATAAATGCATAAAGATGATGTCAGATTTGACCACGCCTGCTTGATTTTGCGTTAACTGTGAGGGATTTTCAAAAGTCAGGGTGTTGCAATAAAGCAAAAACAATTGTCAAAAGTCTGTTTATTAGCAAATGGTAGTCTGCCTCAACTTTTCAACTGGCTGTGAAAAGGCTTAGGAGAACAGTGACTGAATCAATATGAATAAGCCTGAATCAATTAAACATTTATAATGTGGACAAAAATTATAAAATGTCATTCCTTCGTTTCTCATTTGATGCACATACGGCTGGTACTGGATATTTCTGATCAATATCAATATTAGAAAGTCAAAAACAAAATCGGTACGTGGTTATGAAACACTTCTGATGATACATGTCATGAAGGCAGGTTATATTACAGTTTAAACTTTATCGGTGCAGTGAAACAATGAACTTAACTCGGGCTGTCGTGTACTTGTGAGACTGAAACATATCAGGTCGACAGATCCCCAAATATACATCATGAAATACTCTCACGTCATGTGTCAAGGTTAAATAGCAGAAGCATTAAATCACTGCCTTCCAGTCTCATGAATTTAATAGCAGTTGATTAAATATTTCTGATCATTATTGAACGCTTTCATGCACACCTGAAGGCATGTAGGGCTGATTTTATATTTTCAGTGAGGAAGTAAAACTAATGACAAGCAGAGGTTTGACATAATGACGTCAGCTTTGCATTTTTTTTATTAATATGCAGAAGTCCGGCGAGGCAGCAGGTGGGCAGGCGGTAAAATAAATCCACAAAGAGAACAGGAACTTACGTCTACGACCTGAACGACAGGCTCAGGCTGGTGGTTCGGGGAATCATTTCTGGAAAGGATGATAAATGAACCGTGTTAGAGCCCAGGAGGAACCACGAAATCTACGTTAGGAAGTATCTGAAAATCATGCGCGTCCCTCACTAAATCAGACGTGTCCACTCGGTGGATTTTAGCGTAAAACATGAAACACTCATACCCTTCAGAAACAGGAAAGCTGTTGTGTGAGCTATTGAAGCCAGGAGACGGGGAGTTGCTGACATATGTGACCTCAGGCCAGGGAGAGCACTGCAAAACACCAACACTTGTGTTATTGTCGTATTTAAATAACCGCAGAAAGAAATTTCTGC
Source organism: Embiotoca jacksoni (assembly GCF_022577435.1). NCBI lineage: Eukaryota > Metazoa > Chordata > Actinopteri > Embiotocidae > Embiotoca > Embiotoca jacksoni. The sequence continues at coordinate 19,498,231 of NW_027185447.1, read as the reverse complement.
CGCCAAACGTTACAAGATGCTGCTTTCCCTTGGACACTGTTTGTGTTTCAGTCTATCTGTTACCCACATGTGCTGCAGTACTGTTTTCATTTCCAAGTTTTAAATAAAAAATGTTATTGAATTTGAACTGAAACAAAAAAAAAAGCTGAATAACCACTTCAACAGAAATAGTCATCTATTTTGTTAGCTAATTAATCAAGAAAACATTCTGTGGTTACAGTAATGTGAGGATTTATTGCTTTTCTCCGACTATAATGTTGACAATTTAAGATATTTGGGTTTTAGACTGCTAGTTGGACAAAAACAAGCATTCTGAGGACCTCAACTCGGCCTCTGGGAACTGAAGTTGATTTGCATATTTTCAATATTTTTTTTTTTTTTTTTTTTTGTACATTTCACAGATTAATTGGTTAATCTAGAAAATAACTGACAAAATTAATAAATACTGAAAATAAGCACAAGTAGCAGCTCAAGCTGGAATAAAAGCCAACTTTGTCATTTTGACCCAGTGGCTAATACATCATTGTTTTTGCTCCAAGCCCTGGTTGGATATCGGAGTATATTCTTAGGCTGTGTGTCCTTTTGATAAACCTTCATGCCGATCACAGAATATACTAACCTCTGTTAGGATTGTGGTTTCGTAGGAGACCTGGTACTTTTCCTTTTCCTGCGGCGCCCTCTTCTCCATCTTCTCCCTATCTGTCTTCTGCTTTCTGTCGGCACCTTTAGGCTGAAACAGGTCGTGTGGAGGAAATTAAAGAGGTGGTCACAAACAACTCAACCAGAGGCAATGGAGAAAAAAAAAGGTTTGTATTGCAGTGCGTCAGATTTAAATGCAGTCTTTGCTCTTTTTCTTCTACCTTGAAGACTTTGACCTGGCAGGAGGCCGAGTGGATTTGATCTGTGTACTCTACATTCTCATTCTCCTTAAACGTGTCGATCTGGATGCGGAAAGGCACGCCCTTTTCTCCTCCGTGCTTTCGCATGGTGAATTCTGTGCTGATACAATGAACCTAGAGAGCAAAAGAACATGAAATCAACACGAGAATGAGGACATAACGGAGGTCAGTGAAACCAGTAAACCAACAGATCTCTGTAAAACTCTAGATTTAGTAGTTGGGAGTGGAACATTCAGTTTGTTAACAGGCTTAGCTCTACATTTCCTCCCATCACTGTCACTCCTTTTAATGAACAGAAGTAATTTAATAGAGAGAGAATGGTGAGTTACAACATGTGCAAAGGAAAGCATTGACCGTCATGCTACCTGGATAAAAACGGAGGTTCTTTTTGAAGGGTCCCAGAGGAACTCCACAGTGTTAAGCTGAGTAGGGTTAGCCCTGGGGTCGATTATGCCGACGGACATGGGGATATCTGCAATGGATCAATGCAAAACAAGCGGTTATCAGTGGAGTTCTTAATGTATGCAAACTTCTCCACAAAATCACTGTCAGGAATTTAAAATTCAGGTTAACAGTCAACATCCTGAGCTGTTTTTGCAGATTAGTTAGTGTTTCTTCTGCAAATAAGAAGAGACATATCTAAACAACAGAACTCTGGAAAAAGACAAAAGAAATTAACAAAACAGGGGAGATCTCCTGCCTCAACTTCACAGCATAAATTTGCATACGCCCCCTGTGTATTCTGTTGAAGCACCGTGGGTGGCCCCAAATTCTCAACCATTTTCTTTCAAGTATGTTTTACCATGTCACCACAGCTAAAAACTCAACAGTTGCAATTAACTCACTATCACTATTCTCATTCATGTTTTCAGATGCTACAAATTATATCCAGGTGCCAAAAAGCCGGCAGTTAAAAAAACACAAGTACAGAAAGTCACTGCTGTGGAGATGTTACATCGTCTCGTGTCATTGGTTTTGGGGTGAACTAGCAGGTTTCAGAGTTGCAGACTTCAAATCTTTGGTCTGAACTGGCGATAAGAACCAGAAAATCTGGAACCCTCAAAAGAATACCCGTCGTTTTGTGTTCAGTGCTCACCCAGGTCGAGGATGCGATCCCCGGGTCGGTTCCAGCGCCAGCCTTCCAGCTGTTGGTGCTCCGTGTACTGAAGTCGTCGGTCATGAAACACCACACGAATAATACTCTGAAATCAAGAGTTTTACAAATCATTGAAGGGAGGTCGAGGTGCTATTTATACCAACTTGCCCAGACAGACACTGACCTGTGTAAATACACTGCTCAAAAAAACTAAAGGGAACACTTAAACAACACAATGTAACTCCAAGTCAATCACACTTCTGGGAAATCAACCTGTCCAGTTAGGAATTAACACTGATTGTGAATCAATTTCACCTGCTGTTGTGCAAATGTAACAGACAACAGGTGGAAATGAGGCAATTAGCAAGACAACCCCTATAAAGGAACGGTTCTGCAGCTGGTGACCACAGACCATTTCTCTGTCCTCGTCCTTTCTGGCTGATTTTTGGTCACTTTTGCATTTTGCCAGTGCCTTCACCACCAGAGGTAGCATGAGGCGGTGTCTACAACCCACAGAAGTTGCTCAGGTAGTGCAGCTCATCCAGGATGGCACATCAATGCACGCTGTGGCAAGAAGGTTTGCTGTGTCTGTCAGCACAGTGTCAAGAGCACGGAGGAGATACCAGGAGACAGGCCAGTACACCACATGGAGGACAACAACCCAGCAGCGGGACCGCTATCTGCTCCTTTGTGTGAGGAGGAACAGGAGGAGCGCTGCCAGAGCCCTACAAAATGACCTCCAGCAGGCCACTAATGTGCATGTTTCAGCTCAAACTGTCAGAAACAGACTCCATGAGGGTGGTACGAGGACCCGACGTCCACAAGTGGGGCCTGTGCTTACAGCCCAACACCGTGCGGGGCGATCGGCATTTGCCAGAGAACACCAAGATTGGCAGCTTCTCCATTGGCGCCCTGTGCTCTTCACGGATGAGAGCAGGTTCACACTGAGCACATGTGACAGACGTGACGGAGTCTGGAGACGCCGTGGAGAACGTTCTGCTGCCTGCGACATCCTCCAGCGTGACCGGTTCGGCGGTGGGTCAGCGATGGTCTTGGGAGGGCCGCACAGCCCTCCATGTGCTAGCCAGAGGTACCCTGACTGCCATTAGGTACCGGGATGAGATCCTCAGACCCATTGGAAGACCATATGCTGGTGCAGTGGGCCCTGGGTTCCTTCTGATGCATGACAATGCTCGGCCTCATGTGGCTGGAGTGTGTCAACAGTTCCTGCATGATGAAGGCATTGATGCTATGGACCGGCCTGCCCGTTCCCCAGACCTGAATCCAATACAGCACATCTGGGACATCATGTCTCGTTCCATCCACCGACACCACGTCGCATGCTTTGATCCAGGTCTGGGAGGAGATCCCTCAGGAGAACATCCGTGGTCTCATCAGGAGCATGCCCAGGCGTTGTAGGGAGTGCATACAGGCACGTGGAGGCCACACACACACACACACACTACTGAGCCTCATTTTGACTTGTCTTGAGGAATTTCCACAGAAGTTGGATCAGCCTGTGATCTGATTTTTTCCACTTTTATTTTGAGTATGATTCTGAATCCAGACCTCCATGGGATAATGATTTTGATTTCCATTGATCATTCTTATGTTATTTTGTTCTCAACACATTCCACTATGTAATGAATAAAGATTTTCAACTGGAATATTTCATTCATTGAGATTGAGGATGTGTTGTTTAAGTGTTCCCTTTATTTTTTTGAGCAGTGTATATCGCAACATATAATCTTACCTTCACCATTTTTTCAGTGATTTCAGGAAGCTCCCCAATTTTCCGATTGTCAAGCATTCTAATTTCATAGGACTGCCCTGCAATGACAAGTCCACATCGCGAATTAATACAAGTTAACTCCTACAAGGTTGTCACAAAAAACCCGAACATTCACATTTAATACATACTGCGGTCATTCTAGTCACAACAATACAAAGTGTGTACATCCTTGTTTGCTCTGTTATTTCATTATGCGAGTCATAAATAAATAACAAACACTGCAGTGATAGTATTCACAATTTTTGTGTGACAGTAGAAAAATGTGTCCAAATGACTCACATTTTAGGTGGAAAACAGTTTTAAACAGCCAGAAAAGAATGTTTCAAATTCACACTGTGCAGACCGTATTGCAGAATATTTCCATAGTGATTTTCCTCTGCAGCTGAATTTGCTTTCAGTGGCTTATGACTTGGTGCTCTTCTATCTCAATTATTTAAACAAAGGACACTGTGGTCGGGATCCTGATGCTGACCTTGGTTGAGGTAGGTGAGTGTTTCATCATGCAGTTTAACGGCTGGCGAGGTAGCTGCGCACAGAACATACTGAAAGGGAAGGATCTTGTTGTCGCTGTCTGGAGGCAGGTTGGACTCCTCCTGTTTGAAGATGGGGAGGGCAAGTACATCACTGGAGAACAGAGACGGAGGAAGAACAGTCAGTAAAGCTGCCAAAAAAAAACCGTATCACCTTCAATCCTTTTAATGAAACAAATCCACTCTTAATATTGAATTGTTAGTACTGACAGACTTTCATAATGATAAAAGTAACGTGAAATCAGATGTAGAGCTTAACACTACCTACAGTCACCAGCAGACGACACTTGAGGCTGAATAGTGAGTTCTCGTGTTCTCTGGCTTTGCAGTTCATAAACTCTAATGGAGGCAACACTACCAAATACCAAGGTATCCAATCAGTACGTCATTGCTCCTCACAACACAAGAATTTCTGCACCAAGCAGACACTTTTCAGAGCATTTAACGAGCCAGCAAAGGACACACAGAGCGGGGTCTTTCTCCAGCAAAGTAAAGTGCTTGAGGCAGCAAAATCTAAATGGATTTCACACAATTTCCATCACGCAAAAGTGAGCAGAAGCTTAGTAAAACAAAATAAATACTTTGTTTGAACTCTCCACAACAAATGAAAAACCACAGATGTGTGCAGATCATCACACTATTGGATTAGAGATATACTGCAGAGTCACAGTATAAATTGAATGCCTCAGTCAAGTAGTGCAACATCTCCACTTTATCTGTATGTGGATGCTATCGCTCAGCACAGGACCTCACATGTCCAGGTGTTTCTTCAAAGGGTGAAGAAATTTCTCTGGTCAAACTGCCCACTGATGTGGACACAAAGCGTAGCACTCAGAAAATGTGACACACTGTACACAATAGGTATGTTTGAGCACTAATCTTCTAAATATATCAGACCCATGCCTAATCCTTTCTTAAATAAAGTTCTGACTACAGACTACAAAGCAAGATGAACATTTATAAAATCACACCGTTAAAGCTCTGGGTCAAGTAAAAAAAACCAAACACTGCTGACATTCAGGCTGAAACAGGTGATAACAGTTTCACTAAATTTAGAAAGATAGCATCACTTTGAGGCGTTACTACCGTCGCTGTTTACATTTACAATCATACACTCCAAATGAAAAATATATACTTTTTTTTTTTTCCCAGTAGTTTTCATAAAGTCACCAATCATGGAAGATATGTCAACCTGTAGCAGCAGCATTCAGTTCCAACAGCACACCGAAGGACAGAGGGCTTGATCTGCCCAAAACTCCTACTGTACCTCATGCTGTACGCCCCGGCACCAAGCTCCTGGCCAATGCCGGAGAGACTGGCATCAAAGTCCTGGACCAGTCCGGACTCGATCACTTCATCAGTGAGAGGCAGTTTCAGAGCCCACGCCATGGTTGCGATGCGGAGATGTTACGGAGTGCAGTTCCGGTTTAAAAGTCGAGGTAACTTTTACCCGTTTCTCACAACCTGCCGAAATGTAAAGAGGTGAAGGTGAAATCATTTGTTAGGTGTGGCTCCGACGCTAAAAACAAACAAACAAACAAACAAACAAACAAACAAACAAACAAAAACGTGCAAATAAAGCAGCATTCGGTTGTTTAGAGGCGGAAAATACCCATTAAAAAAAAAAAAAGGAGTCAAGATGATGGTAAAAGCAGTTTGTGTAATTGTCAGTAACAGGCGATCATGCTGAACAAATAAAAAAAAAAAGAGCTTCAGAGGTTTGACGGTAGTTCAAACACACGTTTTATACACAACCGCGCACTGATGCGGTCACATCCAAACAGTACGCGACAGTATTTTAACTCTCTGCTCTTTTTTTAATTATTATTATTCTGTCGAGTAGTGTTATCAAATTGGAGCTATAAAGCTTACCTTTCGGTGAAAGAAAAAAAAAAAAAGTGCAGCTATTTGCCAACACTGCAAGCGTTTCATGCCATCATGTCGCGCTCCTTCGTCCGAGCACTAAAATACAGTAAACATGTCGAGGTAACAACTTAGCTTCGGAGCCTGCCAGTTGACTTAGCTCGCTTTTGGCTGTTCACCGGACCGGTTTGTTGCTGGCAAGCACATATAAAGATGTCAAAATGATCTCAAACTCTTAAATATGTGTAATATTATGTGTCGCTTTTGTTTGTTTATCTAGCATCGTCGGGAAAATGAGCTGCCGTAACTTCCGGTTCGATTTCTTCTTCGTCGGTGCCAGCAAAGAACGTCGGGGCTCATTACCGCCACCCATCGCTGAGTTTATTCCTGTTATACCCCTTTAAGTTTTTCCATGTAGTTCACTGGTCATTTTGAACGACTGGCCAAAATGTCTAAATCAAAAATATAGCGACAAACAACAAGTAGTGATTAATAAAGACGGGCTTTATTTGATTTATCTGACAGAAAATGACCAAAAAAAAAAAAAAACATTAAACTTTTCTTTTTCCCCATGTCTCTAAAAACAGAACTTCTATGTGCTTTGCAGAGTCAAATGAATAATAGCTTACATTGTATTCATCTAATTTAGCTTATTTGTTTTTCTCTGTTGGATAATTTAGTATATAAAACAATATCATAAATTGTCTTCCTACATTGAACATGAAGGTAAACACATGTTAAAGCAAGACTTTTGTAACATTAATTATCTTTATAGCTAGGTGTATGTCCACTGCAGTATAGGCTTACTGTCATTTAAAAGGCAAACATGAGGGAGCATAAAACGCACCATTTAACATATAATTCTCAAACTCAGACATATTTTAAAGATGTAATTAATGCATATTGGCTTTTATATTCTGCAGTATTTTACATTTCATCTGCTTAAAAAGTAAACTATCTTGATAATAGATGTTGCTTGTAAAGTTGATTGCAATTTTGCCAGTACTGCTATATTTCGCAAAGCTTCTTACTGTTCATGACGTTAAAATACATAAATTCCATTCTCCCACAAACATAAATGAAACCTGTACATAAACCTTTCATAACTCTTTCACTTCCCCTGCTGTCACTAAAGTGCAAAGAATTCTTGAAATATTGGCAGAACTGCCACAGTATTGTTCCTACAAAAAATAAACTTCATACTGCATTCGCAAACTGTCTTCTAACTCGTTCAGAATGGAAGTCAGGACAGTAATTTACAAACACTTTTCCTTTGCTTAACAGTTAATTCAATTTTTAAAAAATGCATTAATCAATTTGATTAATTTTAGGCTTAATAAGAGAATCAAAAAATCTGGCACTGGTGTTTCAGGCATTATGATTTCAAAATAGGCCAATTAAGCTCCTATTTTGCAAATTCATTTTATCTAACTAAAGATGAAAAGCTGCAGCAGAAGCATTGTGAGGCTATTAAGTAAACTGTCAAAAAAAAAAAAAAAAATACTCTCAGAGTATTATGAGCACATAAAAACAAAGTGTAGAAACAAGACAGACTGTGGTGAATTCACACACGTGTTTACCCACATGGACATTGTGAGTATTTCCAGTCACTCACAAACAAACCAAGCTTTATAAAACAAAAATAAGTATACAAAATGTGGCACAATAGACAACAAGCTCAAACTACGACTTCATTCTGATAAGAATCTGTCGTCTGTGGAACATCAGAAATGACTCTCTATGGACGCCTAACGGTGCGACACATTTCACACAACTGGATCAAAGTATTAAAGTCAAATAAGAGGAAGTGACGACAGATTTTATGCTTGTATTTGTGATTATCAGTTAAGAAATATCAAAATGATTGTCCCAAAACACTTGTGGCAGAGTCGGGAGTCCATTGAGAGTAAAAGTAATTTTTGAAGTTCCTTAGACAAAAAAAAAAAGGATATTTATGGCCTTCTTAAGAGTCTATAGAGTCTTGTGTCACATTAATGTTTGTGGAGCTGCTCATGCAGGACAAATACAATATAATTTTTTTTTTGTATTATTAAAAGGGCAGCTATAGCTTTCAAAGCATATTATTCAAACATCAGCCCAATGTCAGCCAGTCTCCAAGTGACACACGTGACTAAAATCAATGTGACTTAAAGCACAACCACTTCAAATAAGTCAGAGGTGAAGCCTATAAAACCACTTGTATAAAAGTTAAAATGTGTTTAAACATGACATTATCATCACTGTATTATCATCACTGTTAATGATAAGAGGACCATGCAGTTTGACTTGGTACACACCACACTGAAGTAGTGTTCACTCAGAACACAACTAGTATTCATTTTTAGTACTCTTTCATAAGTATTTTTCTCAAAAAGTTCATGTTCTTTTGACCTTGATGGAGTCATATTTACAACACAATCCACATCTGTGCTGCCGCATTATGTGTTCAAATTCCCAAAAGGACCAAAGATCAAAAGAGAGCTCTCCCAGAATGAGGTCATCTCTAAACCTGGAAGACGTTGATTTTGCTTGTGTTTTTCAGCGTCTGTCGCCGGTTGCAGAACCAAACTCTTACAACCTCTCTGTCATAGTTTAGCTCCCGTGCAATCTCCGTGATCTCCTGGCCCGTCGGCAGAGCGTTCTTCTCAAAGTAGGAGTTTAGGACTTCTATCGCCTGCGGTGTGAAACTTGTGCGCCGCTTGCGTTTTTTGGAAGGTTCCCCGCCGACAAACTCCATCAGATTCTGCTGGCCTTTCTGGTTCCAGTGCTCTGCTTCAGCCAGCCACTTCTCCAGCACCGGCTTCAGCTTCTGAGCGCTCTTTGGGGTGATATCCAGCTTTTCAAACCTATTGTAAAAAATAAAGTTTACTCTAAATGTATTCATAAGAGCAGTGTATATACTGTCGCTCCATTATACAAATGAGAAATTAACTCGATTGCATCCCACACTGACTCGATTTGCAGGAAAATCTGCAGAAAGAAAAATGGCTAAAACCGACCTGTTTTACTTGCATACCTCCAGATACCAACAACTAACAAAAGTTGAATTTTGACAATTTATTCTCAGGGCACCATGAATGTATGTTACATATTTTGTGGCTCTTTATGGATATTTCCATCCACTGCACGGTTAAAAATAATATGAAACCATTTGGACAATTCTTAACATGTATGTTCACAGGTTAGCCAAATCCAAGATCTTAAATGTCAATATAATGAATGGTGTTCTCAAGGTGCCTTAACCACCCACCTTAAAACTAATTGAAGGATTTAATACCACAATCTCACACTGAGGATGAATCCAGGTCAGAGTAAAAGCATGCATTGGTGCCTTACCAACATTTATGTTACAATACTGAAAAGATAGCAATTTGTGTGGATATACTGTAAATTATTTAAATGTGCGCACAAATAAACCTTTTCCACAGCGGACATATCAAAGCAGGAAAAGCACATGTTTAATTCATAACAATAATGATGGCTGTGTTCCCATTTAGATGGTTTGATATTATACATGTTGTCTCACTGGGGAAGCTTTCTTTGCTCCTTAATGGAACAGAGCCATCGTTAATGTGCTTTTCCTGGTGTGATGAATCAAAATGTCCGCCGTATACACTCTGTTACTGATGCATCACTGGCACTTTATTCAGTGAAATAAATTTGTATTTCTACAGTTACTACTTTACTGGAGAAAGTAAATATTGATCACTAATCACACAGATTCATATGGAAGGCAACACAAACAGGGAAGTATCTTACCTGCAAATGGCAGACTGGCTGTAGGCCGGACCCTCAGTCGCAGTCAGAGCCTGCCCTACTTGTGTCTGAGTAAGCCCCAAGGACAGCCGACGGATCTTGAAAGTCTTGGCAAACTCTCGAATTTCCTCCAGATTAATGCCCTCCTCGCTGCTGACCGCCTGCTGGGGCTCTAAAAATCGAGAAGAATCTGGTTAAAAATATCTACCTACTTAAAACGGGGCCCGTGCTCAGATAGGAGGAGCAGGTGTACGTACTGCTGACAAGCTGGCCCACTTTAGCTATGTCTCCACAGGTGATGGGCACCGTGGAGGAGAGCGTGGTGGCCGTCTTCAGTACAGATGGCTGCGGGGCAATGACAACTGGTGACTGAGTGACAGTGGTTACTGAAGCCTGGGAGGGAACAGATAATATTCTTGGATGTAACCTGTGGAAAAGACTGTCTCTTAACCGAGTCTATTCAGCGATCATACATGCTATTTTTGTTTTAGATTTATCGTGCAAATGCAGCAGTTATTTATTATCCTCAAAAAGACTTCAAACTGATCCTCGTCCTGCTACCTGTGTGCAGGGTTTGGCGAGCGTTGGCGTAGCAACAGTTTTAGGCAGAACTGCAGCAGAGGTTGCGACTGCAGTGTGTCCATTTCCCACAGTGGCAATGATCTGTCCCTGGGTGTTGAAAAGCAGCTGTGGGGTGACGGTCTGGACCTGGAGACCCTGCAGGGGGAGGGTGGAAGTCGCACCACCTCCAGCCAGAGAGGCGGGGTTTACGAACAGCGGCAGGGTCCCTATGACCTGTAAACATGAAATAATCCATTAAATATAGTTTTGACTCAAACACAGCCGCTTACAGGATATTTATCAACCTGACATGGGAGCGTTTTTGCCGCTGTGAAATGATTTGATCCTATTAGCAGTTCACTCGGGATGAAATATGTCTTTCACGATTAAACACTACACAACTCCAATCATGGAGAGATTCAGTAAAGCGGACAATTGGTTGTCATAGGAATTGGCTCATGCTCGCTGCCTTGAAACTGATGACTGATGTTAACCTGGATGATGGAGCCTGTTTGCCACAAAACGGAAATGTCTCAAAATCAAAATCACTGAAGATGAATTTTGATTGTCCAAGAAATCTGTGTGATTAGTGATTAATATGCATATGAATTCATGAATATGAATATGATTTATATGAATAAAAAAGTTTTTAAACAAAGTGAACCCCACTGAGAAAGACACAATCTGTGAATCACATATTCCTTATGTTTTTCCTAATTTTGTATTAAGTCTGTTATGTGTTGTAGTCTTCAAGTTGTCAACAAGGGAAATGGTTTATTGGTGGTATTTTTTTTTAATTGTATTTAAGGCGTTTTGTCTTCAGCTGAAAATATCAGGTAGAGAGAGGTGGCAGATATGAGGAGCACAAGATCATAATTCAAATCCAAACTCGCAGACATCACGTTACATTATATTAACAGTATTTTATGGCACCCACCTGTCCCTGTGCGTTTGTGATGATCTGGCTGGTGAGGCCGGCCATGCTGGACATGGCACTGCTGATGATGGGAGTGGATGTGAGGGAGCTGAGGGAGCTGAGGAAGTGCGGCTGCGCTCCCAAAGAAGCAGCATTGATCTGAGGAGAATCACAACATGTTCATGGAGAATAGGAAAATAAAACAATCAATCGCAAAGCCAACCACAAACGGACAAAGATCCTTGAAGAGTCATTCTTACTATCGCAGGGTTGATGGACAGTCCTGCTGCCTGCAGCGCCGCCATCGGTATGCTGGACTGGGAGACGGTGGTGGACGCGGACGTGGCCTGGGCTGCTGCCACCTGAGCAGCAGTGACCTGTGCATTGGTGACCTGCATTGGCTGAGTCGTGACCTGCTGCACTGCAGCCTGCAGCTGCTGTATGGACGTCGCTTGAGGCTGGAACACCGTCTGCGCATTCGTCTGCAGCTGCGGCTGGATCGAGTTCAGGACTGTTGCAGCTGAATAAGAGAGGATGCAACACAAGATGTTAATGTTCTGTAATGTTCTTCATTTTAAGGAAAGCTGACAAAAATATAAGTCTGCAGCTACGAATGCTAGCAGCTACTATACTACACTAACTAGCTCACAATAAATACTCTATCACACCGAAGCTCAGCTGGTATGACGTGTAACATATTCAACATGTTAGTTTGGCATGTAAGCATGCTAACATTTGCTAATAAGCACCAAAAGTATTGGAGACTGGTGGAAAATTTGACCTTTTGTAGTCAGATATCATCAGTGTTATTAAAATGAACTCTGAGGGGGATGTGAACGAGTTTTATGACCATCCATTCATTAGGTGTTGAGACATTTCACTTTGAACTCCATCGTACGAAATGTCAACCTCATCATGGCATGAGAAGACAAAACAGATGATACCAAAGTCAGCAGGGATCATCCTCTGTGGAGCATAAATATTTGTACAAAAGGTCAAAGGACTCCCGTGATACTGGTTGAGATATTTGAGTCCGGGCCGCGGATAGAGAGAATCACTCATACACCAAAAGCGCTACCATGTAGACTATAAAAATAGTTTTTGAAAAAAAAATTGGTAGCAGGCTTTGTGTAAGACGTCAATAGCCTGTGAAGATAATCATGTTGATTGATTGATTTACTGATATTATTCTACCATAATAACAAAAAATAAATAGACTCCATGAGCTCAATGTAAAAATGTTCAGAAATTGTCACAGATAACAAAAAAAAAGCAAATGTGCTTATTACCATTGTGGAAGACGGGACAAGAATAATCTTCAGTAAATGAAAAGAACTTAAAAACTCATAAATACAAAATATAAACAATATACAACAAAGACACTACATACACAACACAGTAAGAGAAACGAGAGATGACGTTAAGAAAACTGTTGTGTTTCGTCTCTCTGCTGTGATCAAAGCGAATTTAAACACATTCTGGACATGCGGACTGTGTTTTACCTTGAAGTCCAGCAAACGGAAGTTTGAGGAAGTTTCCGGCTGCATTCGCGAGGCCGGGGAGAGTCGCCACATTGGTGGTAGGAAGAGTGAGAACAGCCAGGCCGCCCTGGCCGCCGATGGAGCCCGCCATGCTGAGGGGGATGAGCAGCGGCTGGCCCAGCGACCCGGTCTGGGCCATCATACCGGTCATTAACGTGGCCAGACTCTCCTGGGTCAGCACCTAGTGCAGCATAATGTAGAACAAAAAAAAAGAGTTTTCCTTCAACAGATATGCCTAGTGTGGCGGCAGAAGGCTGATTTCTGCCTCTGGGATTTATCCTGGTAGTTTTACATGAACCGTTTTCCTGGACTAAAGCAGAAATACTTTTGCTACTGTACAATATGTGCACTCAAATAGTCTGCTGTTGGGTTTTTACCACATTTGGGGTTTTATTCTTTGCAGCTGGAAAATGTTGTATCAACAACTTCTACCGCCTCGGGCCGTGTATTCAGGTGTTTCGGATCAACTCTGCTCATTTTCAGCACATCCAAAGTGCAGACTGGACAACTACCTCAATCTGAAACTACAGTAAATCACCTATTGCAGCCTGAGGGTGACATTGGTGGCAATAATCTTTCTGGTACAGGAATATTGGACCAGAAAAAATATGCAAACAGCAAGAAATGCAAATAGGGACCTACCAAAACTTTAGTATATGTTTGCACCCACTAATTTTCTTCATTTCACTGACAATTCCTGCACTTGAAAGACCATCGTTAAGTCAGGAAAAACCAAACTACTGACCACAACTGTCTTTCCCTGATGCGTCGAGATGGATATGGAAAGTGTAGTGAGTTTGTACCTGTGGACAGCCTTGCACAGTGATGGGCATGGCAGCCTGGGGCTGCGTCAGGGACACGCTGATGGGAACAGCAGGAGTCAATGTTTGGACAGCAGACGCCGGAGCCGCTACAGAAACCACCTGCTGCTCACCCAGCACTGCAGGAGGAGGGCAAGGCCTGGTTCTTACTGACATTTAAAGTTGTTGTTTTTTTCCACAGCTGTCATCAACAGTTCACTACAACAGGTCAGTGTATGTGTAAGACATGAGCGATGCAGCATCATCATCATCATCATCATCATCATCATCCAGCATGATTTACCTGCTCCCCCAGCGCTCTGGGTCACCGTGACGCTGGCATCAGGCTGCTCTGTGGCCCGAGCCTCTCCCTCCTCAGCTTTGCCTTCACTGTTCCCATCGGGTGCCGATGATGGCAGTGATGCGTCCACTTCAACTTCCAGCACACGAATAGTCTCATGGCCGGACATCACAATGACCTGCAGGGATCAGGAATAAAATCGGAGGTGCAAAAATGAGCTGTAGAAAAATGTCTTCGTCTTTTGTTTGAGGTTGTATCAATAATTATCCGATTAGTACACTTAGAAAGAATATGCTAAAAAGGTCTCACTTGATCTAGCACCACAGGAGTTACAAAAAAAAAGCCTGACTTTTTAGTAGTTCTTAGCAATTCCCTTTCTTACAACATGTAGTAAACCCGATATTGACTCATGGTATGCAATAATGAAAGACCTAATGAAGAGGCAGCAAGGCAACCTGGGCTGGAGGACAAGGTGCAGAGAGACAAATGCAGGAAGAGAGAGGAGGATGCATACCTGATTGTCTGTGGCAGGGAATTTCAAAGTGCAGGATTTAAATGGCTGAAAAAAGACTTCTGCAGTCAGACAGTGAATGGCTAAGGAGAACAGAGAAGCCGAGCACATGTTAGGACACAATGACCCAAAACAAAACAAACAAAACAAAACAAACAAAACAAAACAAAACAAACAAAAATGAAAAGAGCATGAGTACACCGAAACAAATGAGAAGAACATCAGCCAACAAAGAAGCTCAAGCAATGCTTCCTCCCGAGCTCGCCTGATCTGTGGAGATCATTGCTTTCGTTTGCTGACTATGTCGACACAGAATGTTACTACAGAGAAAAAAAAACACAATTAATTATTAAGCATGGCAGTTTAAAGGTCTGTAACCCTCACAAGCACAGAGTAGCAGGTATTATTAGGCGATAAAACACCCCCCCACACCAAAAAAAAAAAAAAAAAAAAAAAAAAAGTGGCTCCTGATCTGAATGGGCTGCTGTGTGGCAGTTAATCGTTCCATTATGATGAGGTATGTCAACATGGAGGGTGACAGGAGCAGCACAGAAGGCAACACAAGCGATGGGGGTCTGGCTCTGCTCTCTGGTTCGGGCTGGAAGAGGAGGTCCCTGTCACTAACAGGTGAGTGTTACCTGCTCGTTGACAGTGAGTGGGGCATCTTTGGCAGGCAAATCCTGGGAGTTCATGGCTGGCTGCACCACCACAGTCACTGCCTTCCTGGCATCCTGAGTAAACAAACACTGATTAAACAAACTCCCTTAAATATGCTCTGTTGACATTTCAGGAATAAAATATACGTCAAGTTTGTTTATGGTGCCCCCGTAAACTCATTGTAGAAATGCTGGGGGAAAGAACCCCACATGCAGTGGACAGTTGTTTGTTTTGTTTTTTTAAATTCGTGGCTATTTCAGTCATTGCCGGACCAGACCAGATTTGGAGGGGCCTATAAACAGGCCATAGTGTGTTGCAACTTAAGCTGCAGAAAACGTGACCAAACACTGCTGATCGTGGACATGAAGTGGTTACAAATTCATCACGGGTTAGAAAACAGGCTCGAGTCGCCGCGTTTGCTGCTGCAATGTCCCGGTAGAAACGAGGATCTGTCAAAAAAAAAACTTCAGCGGGTGTTGATGGGCTCCCCACCCCCATCCTGCCCAATAAAAGTCTCGCCGCGTCGGCCACTTTTAAGGACAAGCGGCAAGCGCCGAGCGCAGGCGACACAAATCATCTCGACCCGAGCCTCGAGACCGAAAATTATGTATTTCCCTCTCTTTATCATAAATATATAAATTATGCTAATTACGAACATTGCATATTAACCAAAAGTCATTTCCTCTCGCCATTTCGCTGCCGTGCGCGAAGAGCGAGCTCGAACACAGTCCGGTTATTATATTCAACTTACCGCGTAAATGCAGCTTATTTTCTGTAATCCCCGGCTCTTAAAAAGGTCCTTGTCACAGTTTGTTTCAGTCACACATAATTAAAAATTCATCTCAGCTCCCAGACAGGCGCTGTGCCTGCACACAAAAGAGGTATTTGCATTGATAAGGAGGGTTGCAATGTTAGGATCTCCTCTCTCTTAATATTTAATGACGATGCCCTTTCTGCAACAGTTCAGATTGTCAAAAATCCTCGAGGTGTCTCACAGAATCCTATTTGAGCAGTAAAGTCGGGCAAAATTGCCACAAAATTGGCCTTTGGCACTACGTCATGAACATAATTTATGCAAGAAAAAATCTTGCATTGAAAAATGTCTGCCTCGACTTGAGAGGAGCCATGGTTCTCTTAAAGGGGAAGTAGCTCACCGAGCGGCGGAGCATTGTGACACACTGAGGGGATCAAACAGAGCCGCTGCAACTGTTTCCAACACTGCTGCTTGTGTAACACATAATATCTTTGAGAAACGCTGTTTATTTCTATGAATTAGTAAAAAAAAAAAAAAGTAAAAAATAATATAGGGGGATTTCCCAATGTACTTGCAGAATAGCTTTTATGCACGGTGGCTTGATGTTGTTGTGAGTAGTGGAAGAAGTAATTCAGATATTTACAGAAGAGAAAGTACTAACAGCAATGTAGAGATACTAAATTTCAAGTAAGTCCTGCGTAAGTAAAAGTACAAAAGTATTATCTGAAAAATGTGGTCAAATATCATTCAATTATTTACAGTGAAGCATCAGTATGTGAGCAGCGTGTTACTGTTGCAGCTGCTGTAGGGGGAGCTCGTTTGAACTACATTATATACAGTTGTATATGCAGTGTACAAAGACAGCAGATAAATCTGAAGGGTGCCTCAGATTTCTTCAACTCATCTGACGGAGAGGAAGAAAAAAAACAAAAGTTCTGATCCACAAATCTCGTTTTGGTTTCTGTACTTTTTTCCACTAATATTTGATTTTTGCAGCGATGTTGGGTCTTTTGAACATTTATTGAAATTACACCGTGAAAAGTTTAAAAGGAAAAACATTATGTTTGGTGGAGCTGTTATGAACTTGAGACACCTGAAATGTGACCTCGAAAAGACACTGGAAAAACCTCTGGTTTGATCATTAACAAGGTTGTATTATAAAAGCTTAATAAATATTATCCTCTGGGTCAAATCTTCCTATTAGTAAAGATCTAAATAAAGATGTCAAATAAATTTAGGAGAGTAGAAAGTACAATACATCTCTAAAATGCAGTAGAGTGAAGGTATAAAGGATCAAATGGAAATAATAATATCAATAAGTACAGTTCAAGTACCTCAAAATTGTACATAAGTACAGCACTTTTATAAATGCACTTTACTTTCCCTGTTGGCTGTTGTTATTCGACCTTGTCAGCAGAACTTCCTTCCGATTATGACTGACGCTTGCTGTGTGTGTGTTTGTTAAAGGCTACTATTATACTTCTGCTGTTATTGTTTTTTACTTCCCTACATTTTTTTTTGACAGCTGTGTAAAATATAATACATTATTATAAATTAAACCACCAAAAAGTAGGCCTATAGAAAGCAATAACAACAATAAAGCATTTATTACGTGGTGAGCCATAAAAAAAAGGGGGGGGTAATACAGATGCAGTAATGTAATCATATAATATTTATCCGTTATGTCTTTTTGACCTTAAACACGAGTCAAATTGTTTAGGCGCCTCGCGTCGCGCTTTGAAGTCGCTTCCAGCTTCCACCCGTAGGGGGCGCGCGCGCGCAAGGCCAAGCTTCTTCGTGCGTCGCAAAAACCGCAGATAGAGAACGGCTGACGTCACCACTTCCACAACAACAAGAAGCTGAAAAACAAGGAAGTGGACGATTGTGTGAAGCCGTAACCTGTAATAAGGCCGTGAAAAGATACGCCGAGCTCCTTTCAGTCTGACATTCCTCATCCTTCGGATCAGTCCACAAAAATGAACAACAAAGGTATTTCTCCGCACATTGTTTGGGTGATTAGTCAGCTGTTCGCGGTACGACGCTGACGGTAAAAAAAAAAAAAAAAAACTATAGAGATGGAAGAGCTTGTCGTTAATGGCCATCTTCACGTTTTTAAGCTACGTACATAACAATAAACTGACGCTTTCTGGGTAACGGTGGAGCACACGGGGCTGAACTAAAGCAGTCGAGGTTATAACAAAAAACAAAATACCACCGCCGGATGCTTTACATTTTATTGTCACTTCAAATGTTCTTTGCAGCCTTTAAAACGAGCACGTCACATATTTTTTTTTTTTTTTTGGTACGGTTAGCTAACAGCTCTCCAACACGGGTACATTTTACAGGCAGGGCTGACATGACTTCACTGTTTTGGTTTCCTGTCCTCTTGTTTTGCGCACAGAAAAATCGAAACCTCGCGTCAGGAATTTTAACGGATTTTGCACATTTTACGTTTTGTAAATACGTCCGCTTTTATATTTTTTTTTTTTTTTTTTTTTGGGGGAAACATTTTCGGATCTTTTGTTGATCTTACAACCGCGGGTCGCTACTAACGATCGTAGATTCGTTGTCCCCGGTTTATTAGCAGATTAACAAATATTTCTATTAAATAAAAAAATGTCCATGATAAGTTCCCAGATTGAGGCTCGTTTTTTTTTTTTTTTTTTTTTTTTTTTTTCCCCCAATGGGAAGACAAAGAAACTAGAATTTTTTTTTAAAAAAATTTTTTAGTTTGCTGGAAGCAGAGCATTTCTGCGTAAAAGCGTCATCAGGTTTTAGTTTCGTTTGTTAAAATATAGGTAGACGTGTTCAAAACAGATTAATCTCAAAAAGAGGGAGAGCAAAAAAAAAATGCTTGTGTACCAGATTTAGCGACCAGCTCGTTTCCATCTGCAGTCCCGGAGCAGGTGAGAGAAAACAATAAAAAAAAAACCTACTTATCTCTACTACAAATGGACCAACAACTTATTGACACTCACCCGGACACACACACACCGTTTGGGATAAACGCAAAACGGGATACAAATGTGAAAAGATTACATAAAATATATCCAAAGTTATAAAAACAAGTTGTCACATGTAAAATTAACGCTGGCTATTTAAAATCCAATTTTTTTTTTTTTTTATTATTATTATTTTTTTTTTACTTTAAAGGAGAAGATATCAAAATCTGTGCAAGATTTTCGATCTTTGGTGATCTTATATTTAATAATCATTTCTAGTAAATTGTTGGTTTTTATACTCTGGTCCTATAAATACAAAACCTCAAGTTTGATTTGTGTGCAGTTTTAAACTGAATTATGGGTACTTTATTTTAGAGATTTTGTTATTTTTATTTAAGGATAAAAATAAATTGTACTTGAAGGCTGTTCGAAGTCTTTTTTCCAGATGAGAACAGACGTGACCTTTCACCCCTTACGCGTCACTCTGTGCTAAATTCCTCTGCTGCCCCGATACCGTCTTTTACTGCTAAAACTTTACTGTTATTTTCTGTAAACGCGACATAATCTTTCCTGCCGTCTGCCAACACGTTTCGCTGTTGTTTCAAAGTACGAGTCGTCTTCTTCTTCGCTGCTTAAACAAGTCGGCACAAAAACGCCGTCACCCGCTGAAACCTGGGATTTATTTCTCTGTCAGCCACTGTTGAGACTAAAGCAGAAGTATTTGCCTTAAAATGAAATGTTGTTTTGCAGGTTCATATCCACAGCAGGCTGTGTACCCTCAGCAGAGCACCGCACCTGTATACCCTCCTGCTATGCAAATGTCTCCTCAGGCACCTCCTTACACAGACACACCGCCTGCATATTCTGAGGTAACTGTTGCTTCTTTTCTTTTGTCTTTTTTTCTTTTATAACGTGTCAAATATCAGTCGGTAAGTATGCATGTGGGTTATGTTGATTACCAGGTACTATGATAACACTATGGGTGCGCGGTCCGGCGCGAGGAGACACCAGAAGGTTCCTCTTTCATTGGAGGTATTAAACGGGTAGTAGGCTGGCACCAATTGATGCTGGTTTTACAGTTTCAAACGGAAAAGATGTACCGCGTATTACCACAGAATGAATTTAATACAAAAGGAGAAAATATCTGCTTTAGGAGAACTAATAATATGTACTCATCATCATTGTCGTTCTTAACTTAATGTAAGTAACTCGGATGTCAAATGACTGCAAACGTAAACGTGCTGAGAGCGAAGGAAAATCACATGTGCCAGTCGGAAACTTCTGCCGCAATTTGAGCATCAGGGCGCGCACCTGAACTCAATCCTCTACACGGGCTCTGGTCAAATCCGTTCTTCTCCCACTTCCCCCGGTCCTTCTCCAGACCTGCGCCGCGTTCAAAATGGCGTACTCGCGTACCAACGCTCACGATTTTAAGTGCATACGAGCGCGCGCGCGCCGTCGAGTACGGAGAACACGCGGTGCGCACTGCGAGCACCAGGATTACGCGCTACAAATGGTCCAAAAAAAGACGTGTGCAACACTAAACCTAAACGGCAGCCACCTTGGCTACGTAGCGGGAAGGGGGCGGGGCCACCGACGTGAAGAATTTTCAAATTACGGGGTCTTGAGGCCGAATGCGAAGTGAATTACTCCCGTGGAGCGATTAGTAGTAGTATAGGATATTTACCTGGAGCGGTTTGGTCTGGACGCGGCTTTAGGAAGCTGCGGCTGAAAACCGCACCAAAGTGTTTATTTTTCACTGCGGCCGGAAAGAAGAATCAATGTGTTTAGTGTTTATTGAGCGCGCTAGACAGAGGGCGACATTACTGCACCGCCCAAGCAAGAGTCGCTGTCGTTAGGGTGCTGTGGGAAGTACGTCATCTGCTCTTCACGACCGTGAGACAATGCGACGGCACGTTTGACGCACGGTTTTAAATCCGTCTTTGCATCTCTTGTCTTCCTGCAGATATACCAGCCCAGATATGTGCTTCCACCTCAGGTGCCCGGTCAGGTGCCTCAGATGTCCTCCCACTACCATGGTGCTCAGGTGTTCATGCCCATGCAGGCGCCTATGCCCGTCGGGCCGGTGGGCCAGAACGTCCCCATGGCTTATTACCCCATGGGAGCCGTTTACCCGCATGGCTCAACGGTGATGGTGGAAGGCGGCTTCGATGCTGGTGCTCGCTTCACAGCGGGCAGCAGTGTTTCCATCCCAGTGAGTGTCTACTTAGTTGAGTGATTTACAGACGCTACATCCATTCACTTTTGCAAAGCTGATCGACCCTCTTCCTATATCTGTGTTTGTTTCCCTCCCCCCACCTTTCGCCAGCCCCCTCCTCCTGGACACCCTCCCAATGCGGCTCAGCTGGCTGCCATGCAGGGAGCCAACGTTGTAATGGCACAGCGCAAGAACAACTTCTTCCTGGGTGGATCCAATGGAGGTTATACCATCTGGTAACAGCAACTCCTCGACTCCTTCTTCATGCCTAAACCGTGTCCCCATCCCAGATGATGCCCCAGTTCTTTCCCCATCCCATATGCCTCCCTCTTCAGGCTGCTTGGCCGTGCCACAATACTGATATCACCTAACGGAATGTAATATTTTAGAGCCCTTGTGAAAGGTACAGTACTCCACTTCTGACCTAGAGATCAAATGATAAATCCCACTGCCTGGAGAGGAAAAATGCAAGTTTTTAATGTTGTAGAAATCCATTTCATAATTCTTCATTGGGTCTAACCTCTTTGGTCTTTCCAGATTGGACTTGGACTCTTTCAGGCATCTGTATTTGTACAAGAGACCTGGTCTCCTTTGATCCAACGGTCACAAATTACCCATTGAGATGTTCTTGTATTCCTGTAAAGCTACGTAAATGAAATGTTGAAATACCAGACCCGCATTATATAGTTTAGCTGCTTTATGGTGAAAGTGAAACGCAGTTACAAAGTTGCAGTGCAAAAAAA
This sequence comes from Embiotoca jacksoni, assembly GCF_022577435.1. Classification (NCBI taxonomy): domain Eukaryota; kingdom Metazoa; phylum Chordata; class Actinopteri; family Embiotocidae; genus Embiotoca; species Embiotoca jacksoni. The sequence continues at coordinate 19,476,351 of NW_027185447.1, read as the reverse complement.
AAAAAAAAGAAACCTCCACTTGTCTTTTTTTGAAAACTTTTAGTGTTAGTTAAATTAATAAGTGTGTAATAGTTCCATGTAAATACCAGTATGATCAACTATTAAAAAAAAGAAACCAGCATCCCGGATGCTTTTAGCTAGAATTGTCTTGTCTTTTTGCACAGTATCCAAAATACCACGGCTAATTTGTCGCACAGTGAACTGTCTTATCGGACAGATTGTTCTATTTAAATCACGTGTAAATTAAATAAAAATTAAAGCAAAGAAAACAAAATTCAAGAAAAGATTTAATGCAATATCTAAAGTGGTTTACTGTACCTTGTTGGGCAACTTGTAGATGAACATAGTCAAGTGCCAAAGAGCACTGGGGATAGCCCTAAATTAAAGCAAATTAACTTCAGTAAACTTAAAGGAAAGAAATTTAAAGTAAATCCAAATCGTACGATGAACGGGAGGGGTGGTTGGTGTAACATTTGAGCTTTTTTTTTGTCTCCTGTTTCTGTTTCACAGTCGGATACCCAGAGTTTATACACTAAATGTTTTATTGTACAGATTTCAAGAACGATCCTCCCTTGTTTCCCTCTCGCAGTTTAATTTAGTATCATCAAACACATTTTGAAAAGTACTTTTTGAAAAGTCTCACATTTTGTGATAGCATTAGATTACCGTGAACATTTTTAACAAAGTTGAGGAGACTTTGTCGAATATTTCAATGTTTCTTTCATTACTTTACCCCATTGAAGTGGTTTACATGGGTAGTTGGTGTAATAGATTTGTTAGTATAACCAATGAGCTGGTTGTACCAAAGATCTGGTCTTTGATGCACTTATGTTTGGTTGTGACTTGAAATTTAAAACGTCACAATGTAAAAGCAAACGTATCCTTGAGCAAGAACTTGTGAGGCTGTCGGCGATCGTTGGGAACCTTCAGTCCGACACGACTGCAACTGTTAGTTAACGTGTTAGTGTCACTTTGTGTGAGTCAGTTGCATCTTTTTAAGTTGCTGCATACTTTTGCACCTTTTGCTATGTACAAATTTGATTAAAATACTTTTTATCTGAAATGCACTGCAAAGCAAAACGGAGAGGTTGCAGACAAGGGGCTACTCTCATTTAATTTTTTTTTTTTATTAAATTCTGTTTTCATGTGTTTTTCCAGAAAGCTGTTAGTTTTGAACATTTGTAGAGTCTGAAATTCATCCAGTGTAGTCCAATTTCAAAGTAATGTCAAGATGTGTTGTGTTTTTCCGTAGCCTGCATGTGTATGCAAACCTTTTTGCAAAGAGGCTATAAGACTGTCAGCATAATTGTTCATTTCCAAGACATTTTTTTGTGCTGTAGAATCTTTAGTATCTGGCAAACTTAAATAAGGCATCTGAAACTAGGTAAGTTGTCAGTTTGGATACCATCAACTAATATTTGTAGATATTCTTCATTTTGTGTCAATGTGTCACTGGGTATCCGACATAGCATATCAAGTTTTGACAGCTGTGGCCACACCAGAAAACAAATGGCGGCAGCCGTCAGCTCACATTTAGTTATTTCAGTCTTATCAAATTCAGAACGATCATCTGTCTGGAAACCTGCTCGGTTCACCTGATGAACCTCTTCAGTGCAGCTCATACAATTAACTACAAAATGTTCATTTATTTCCGCTCACGCTTTAAAAAAAAAAAAAAAAAAAAAAAACAAGAAAAAGGGGCCACAGCTATCAAACCTTACAAATGATTTCAAACAAATGTTTTCTTTTTTTTTTTTTTTTTTTTTTTTTTCCATCTCTGCTCTGATTGTTTGTAAAGCAGCATAATGGTGGCTTTGTCCCAGCAATATGAAGTACTGTAAACTACAGCTGACCAGTAGATGCTATGCCAACCACAGCCAGCAAATGGATCACTCTTTGTTGAAGGATTATGGACATTTATAGTTCAGGGATTCTCTTTACAATATTTTGTAAAAAAAAAAAATAGATGTATGTACTAAAGTGATGTGATCGACTTTGGTACACATTCTATCTTTTAAGATTACTAAAGGAGATGAGTGTCACTACAGTTTGCTGAGACATGTCAGAGATGGAATACTTTGGAAAAAAGAACTTAGGTGCACTTAACTTTTTTATACTAAACTTAAAATTTAAAATGTAAGTTTAGAATAAAGGTTATTTTGGAAATTTGAAATATGGCCACGTTGTCTTTTTTTTATTCACCTGTTTAATGTTTATTGTGAAGAGTGTTTATTTCAGTATAGTCATATGAGACCGAATAACATCAGGGATTTTGAATTTTTGGACTGAGGATTATTTTTTATATATTATATGATCAGTTTATATTCGTTTCCTCGACTCGAGGTCAGCTAGCATCACATGGTTGTACGGGATCATATTGAATATGGCCAGTGGTGTATAAAGTACCTGAAAGCCACGCTTGAATAAAAGTATCCCACAGATATCTTCCCAGAAAATGACTTTGGTAAAAGTTAGTCACCTATTAGAAAGTTAGTTGAGTAAAAGCCTTTAAGTATGATATTTACTGTACTTAAGTATAAAAAGTAACTTTTTAATACTAAATGTACACAAGTATTCAAAGTAAAAGTAAATGCTGTATCACAAAAAGAAAGCAGTCCGAATTTTGAGAATTATGAAGTTTATTCCTTTAGACATTATAACACTTGTAACACCCGCTGAACTGGGGCCACTTTGGCTACGAGTGAAGGTTAGGATTATTGTGATTTAGTTATGATTTATCATCTGCTATGCTTGGGCTTGACTGGACATAGAAACTGAACCAGGGCTTTGAGAGCAAACCTGCTTGCTTGTAATCTGTGTCATTAGGCTAACAATTTTTTAGTGACAAAGTAAAACGAAGGTGCTTCGGGGAAATGTACTGGAGTAAAACTTTATATTTAAATTCAGAAATGTTGGGGAGCAAAACTGAAAGTAGACAGAGGTATGAAAACTAAAGCACCGATACTTACATCAAACCGCTGGATGTTGGTGGGTGTGTGCAACAGACTTTTAGGATCACGTGCAGCATGTTGTGTGTCCAAAGTCTGACTTTGAATGGGGGCAAATCATTTTCAGGGGCAGCAAAGATGACCAGAAAAGGTATTGCTTATTTCCCAATACATTAAACGAAATATTGCAGTCACATTAATGACACTAGTCCCAAAAAAATAACAGGCTTAATTGCCTTTATTTATTTCAAATAGGAAAGCCTTCAGTTACCATGTCTGGTAAAGAACTGTACAAAAAAAAAAACAAATACAACCAATATCATTTAGCTGTCCTGTATTCGAAAGCAGGACATTGATTTTGACCAGCTTATAAAAGAACTGCATAGAAAAACTATATATATTTTTTTTTTAAAGCAAATCAACATGAAAGTAACAGCCGACGGTAGCACCAGCACACATCATCGTATGGAGGGTTTGTATTTGGGAGAAATACAGTATATCTGATTGAAAAACAACATATTTAAAATACTAAAGAGAGAATCTGAAACGTTGGTGATAAAGAAGTGTCGCAGACGAGCTAATCTCACGCTTTGACTGTTGCGGAGTATTTTCTGATGTTGAAACTGTGACTGGAGGCATCGTAAAAATCCCACCACCTTTTTTGGTGCCTCGCGCCGCTAATCTGCACACACCTGTTGTCTTTTTCACCTGCTTCGCGTCCGTCAACATTCACTCTTACAGTCAGGCTCCTATCTTTGGTTACACTCGTGTTTCTTCAAAACGACATCCTCTTCGACGAGCGTGCAGCCTTCCCTCAAAAACACAGACATAGGAAAAAAAACAAAAAACAACACAACAGTCCTGTTTCTTATCACTCCTCCACAGATCCTTTTTTTTTTTTTTTTTTTTTTTCCTTTCTTAAATCTCCACTCACTCCCCGCCTCAGATGAAGTATTCCTTCTTCTCGCTCGCCGTCTGGTTACTGTACTCCTCATCTGGGTCCTCTCCCGGAGCCAGCTCTCCTGTCGTCCTGTAGTCTCCTTTGTTGTGGCAGAGATACCGGTAAAGCAGAAAGCCCAGAGCAGCTACCGTCAGCAGGATGAGAACAATAACCACTGAAAGAAAGAATGAAAGCTCATTTAGGAGACATTTCGTGATGTAGCGAGAAAAATCTCAGGACAAAATACCTGCAAAGTGTACCTGCAATAACTGCTGAGTCGGGACTTGAGGGGATCATTGTTGTTACCACTGAGGAGGAACAAAATTAAACAAGGAGGTTTAAACAAATGTTGGCAGGTGACAGACGTCGCAGAAAGGTCACGTGATTCTTCCTCTGTTGTGTTTGACAGGAAGTAAACTGTGCGAGTTCAGGAGGAGACTGACAGTAGTAAAAAAAACAAAAAAAAAGAGTTACCCTGAATTATGGTGGTGCTTGCTTGTGTGGGGCGTGACGTCGACGGCCCCACATCTGGTGCTGGGAAAAAGACAAACAAACGACAACAAAAAAAACATACGTGTTGACAAAACAGCACAAATTATAACATTATGTCAGATTATTCAACTCAGCTTTCACAGCCAAGTCATTACATTAAAACCAGATCTAAAAAAAAACAAAAAAACACCTATTCACTCACCCATTGTCATGTTTTTGCTCGTATACGTGTCGAGTGTTGTCAAATGCTCCATACCTGTAGCTGGCAGATAAAAAAAGCATGTTAAAAATGTCGCAGCGCTCTATCTTCAGCACACAGTCTGCTCGGAGCAACTTGTGTAACAGCATAGCTGCTGCCTGAGGAGGGAATATTAAGTGTTGGGACACAGTAATCTGATTATTAGGAGCGGGGGCTGAAATAAACCTGTCCAACTCTTATTTAGCCCTGAATGCCCTGTGGTGCAATGGTTTTAATGAGAGCAGAAGTAGAACAACCCACCTCACATTTAATGTCCTGCACTTCACATTTTACAAAGTAAAATACAAAAAACTATTTGAGGCATAGTCACTATTCCGAGTCACCTTTCTTATTAATATACCCAAATTCTTGGGAGTCAAGGCTGTCAAATGTGATTCTTTCCTGCTTTTCTTCACTATACATGACAGCAAGTGGAATAATTTAGGTTTGCTTTCTGGTGTGTTATTGATTCTTACTTACAGCGTTCATCAGCAAAAAGTACCAAAAGTGTTCATTAGGGCAGCAGGAAGGCCCCAATCTGACCGTTTCATTGCTTTACGGATTATTATCCGTGATGCATTTTAACACTGTATTTGTTGGGAGTGGAGCTAATGTTACCTACTTTGTACTGTTGGGTTGATTAATCTAGAATAATACACATTTCATACGCTGATCGTGTATCTTCTGTACGTAGAGTCTGACTGTTGGGTAAGTAGTAAATGCAGCGTTCACGTAAATATAGTCCAGGGCTGGAAAATATATTGATAATAGGTCAAGTCAATTTTAGTTATATAGAATATAGCAAATTTCTACACTACATCAAACAATATTGATATATATATATAATGTTAGACCAGATATTGTTTCAGACTTTGGATATTGTGATATGATGTGGCCTTTTCCAGGTTTTAAAAAGCTTCATTACAGTACAGTGGTGTTATTTTCTGAACTTACCAGACTGTTCTAGCCGTTATAGTTTTTGTCTTTCTACACTCAGTCATTACATCCACATTAATGATGATTATCATATCATATCTGTGTTCCTACAGTGTTGTCACGATATTGACACTGAGGAATTTGGTCGAAAATGTTGTGATATTTGATTTTTGTCCTATTTTGACCAGCTCGAGTTGCTTTCATCAAACAACAGCATTTTATTGAAGATACTTTAGATGAGTGTGTATTTTACAGTCGAGTAAATGTACTTAAAAAAAAAAAACACTGCAGAAAATGAATTAACTTGATAAATCAAAGTATCATAATACAGTATTTCCAAAATTGAAAGCATGAAATGTTACAAATAACGACTAAATCGATTAAAAAGTTGGACTTACTAATCGTGGTTGGTGCCATTTCTCACTGGCGACCTGAAAAAAAACACATCGTGAAAAGTTTTATTTCAAATGAGCCAACATGTTACTCATTTTTTATTCGGACGTGGAAATGAACCGGTCGACACCTTTTTCCTGCTTTGTTTTCGACACACACAAGCTGACTTTTCTTTGTTTTACTAAACCGCTCGGACCTTTTAAGGACGACAAAACTTCTCCACCCTCACGAAGAGGGGGAAAAAAAAAAAAAAAACCTCACTTCTCAAACACAAAGGGTGGAAAAACAACGACGTTTGAGGCACATTTTTCATCTAAAGTTTCCACGCTTCTCAAAACTGCAGCTAATCAATCGGGCATCGTTTTTTTTTTGCAGCTGTTGCGCGAGCTTACCTGGAAGCGGCGGAGGAGCGCGCGTCACGAAACCCGGCCAATAATTCACTTTTCGGTCCTCGAGCGAACTTTTTTTTTTATTATTATTATTATTATTGGCGGAGAACAACTAACGCGCACTGCTATTTTAAGTTTGAAATGCAGACGCCGTGCGACTCTGTTGAGGCATCCGTGAAATACAATAAGTTGCTCCAGCTTTCCTCCAAGCACTCGTGAGTCATGAAGCACACGCTCTCGATTTCCGCCCCTCCCTTTCCTGACCCTGCCACACGGCAAAGATCGTCTATTGAGCAAGAGCGATCCCTCCCGAGCTTAAAATGTAGGACGGCGGATGTACAAAATGGAGTTGCTGGCTTTGAACGTGTGTTTCCTCTATTTTGCTGGGTAAACCTTAAACAAATTTGGGTTTTTCAAAATTGTTTGTATCTGATGATTTTCTTATTTGACAATGAACATGCATGATAATTCATTATTGTTTAATTTTTCTAAATTAATTGTTTTACAAAATGTTAGAAAATAGTTGGAAAAAAAAAAACATATTTCAATTGCTTGTTTTGTCCAAACAACTGTCCAAAACCTCAAGATATTTAGTTTGATATTGTACAAGAATAAGAAACCCATAAAATATTCACATTTTATAAGCTGAAACCAGTGTTTATTTGTTTATTAGTTTGTTGTTGGGGTTGTACATATTGGCTCCTGTGGATTTAGTTGGGGGGAAGTAAATGAGTACATTTATATTAAAATAAATGGGGATACTTCTGTGATGAAGAAGATGCTGGTTACCTGGGCCCATGTGATAAAACCTCTTAGTCATACTGAATCCTTTTGTGTAGATGCGTAAAGCGGAAGTGAGAGACTTCAGGGTCAATTGACGACAACAAATTCCAGGAACCTCACCTCGTGTCTTTTTTTTATAATGAAAAAAAGCATTTGCAAAAACACACAAGATGTATTATCAAATCATGGTCATGGTGCTGACCAACCACTCTTAGTCGAGCTGCACCTATGGGATTCATCGTCACAAAATCAGTCATTTATGCTCTGAAATTCAACATTGAGTTGCCTTGTTTCTTTCTTGGGATTTGTTCCAAATAAACCTTTTTAAATGAAGGATGTTTGCAGCAGCAGCAATATATCATAACTTTACATTAACGCAAGTTATGTTGAAAAAATTCGAAGAGCTTTTAAATCTGGTCTGAGTGAGACCTCCATTTTGTTCCCTATCATCTCAAACATTGACACTTCCACTGACAGAGACACACAACCAGCTGTTGACACAGTTTTAAATTAACTGCATTTTATTATTTTGGTCTGAAAGCATCTTTTAATACTTCTCATACAGCTTCGCCTTGAATGTGCATATTTAACAAATAATTAACAAAAACAATGAATTACTTAAAAATTAAACCAACTGTTGAGATTCAGCTTGAGCATAAACATGAGTTACAAAGGTGTTTTTTCAGGATTAACAAAATATTCACAGTTCACACCTAATTAATAAATTTCTGAGTTGAAAGGATCAAACACATTCCATTCAAGCCTAAAAATTTAAACCCCTGTTGAATCCTTAACATCAAATGAGTCTGAAAAATAAAATAAAATTTAAAACAATTAAAGAAGATGATTAAAAATGCTGTTTAGTTTCAGTCTTTTAGAAAGAGGCAACATGAGAGTGGAGTGCAGTTACTTTTGAAACGGAGACCACAGTAAACAGTACATGTATGTACAGTGACCATGCTGCAGTCAGTCACTACATTTTCTAAAAATGTAAACCTGTACTTTGCATTTATTTATGCTTTTATTAGACATGTACTGCATGTCTCTGTTTTTTTAAAATCCATCCTCTTGGTAAGAATATAATGCACTGGGTGAGTATATTTTAGAAAAGATATGGTTGTGACAAAAACATTACAGAGCTTTACTCAGAGGCACGACATAGTGAACGTAAAGTTGATTTCGATAAAAGATAAATAAGAAGACTAAGAGCAACAGTACATCAGTCTTGACACCACATTTGGACGAGTCGCTGCGGCTGTCTGTCTCCACATTTTTTTCCTGCAGCTGTTGACTTCAATCTCCTCTCTGCTGTTCTGTTAGGGCATTCAAAGATTCATGAAATACTAAGTCAGACACAGAAACAACAGACAAAGAAAGAAGAGAAACAATAATATGTGACATCTTTTATGCACGAAAAACAAACAAACCTTTTATCAAAGTGGGAATTCTTTAAACCGCTGTGTTTTTTGAGTCCGTGGATACTTCTTTATCTGCAAGAGCATCCTGGATAGGACACACAAAAAAAAAAAAAAAAACTAGTTATGACACAAAATAATGGTTAATACACAGAAAAGGCCTGCAGTGTTACCCCTCAGCTGTGTGATAATCAAATGACAAACCTTGTGAGGAAAGCTCAGGTCTTTATCGTCCGAGTTAAACCCAGAAACGTCACAGTTCTTCAGTCTGTTTGGTTTGGGAATGTTGAGGGTTGTCGGGCTGTCGTCCCCCTCCTCGATGTGCAGCGGGCCGTTGTCTGCTGCAGACAGCTGGAGCTCCAAGCTCTCCGAATCACAGGAGTTGTTCAGTTCAGAGCTACTCTCACTTGGTGCTTTATTATTAGATTCTGCAGGAGGTTCCTTTTCCTTCTCATCCTCAAGCTGACTGCTGTCTTCTTCAGCCTTTCCTGATGCCCCACCTGCAGCGTCCTCTCGTGCAGCAGAGCTTTGGATCTCGCTGTGGCTCGATGCATCCAGGTCCCTGGACTCGGACAGGGAGTTCTCCAGAGACGGTGACAGTGAGGAGACTCTGAGGGAGCCCTCTCTGGACAAGGTGCTGTGGCGATGTTTGTCCGGGGACCTGAAACTAAACCTCTGCGGTGGTCTAGGACTGTAGCTATTGTGAAACTCAGAGAAACTGGCTTTCCAGGCCTTCGGGGACAGCAGAGTTCGTCTCCTCAAGGAGCCATATCTGAAAAAATGTTGCAATAAGTCATTTCCATCCCCCAAAAAAGAGACATCAAAACACGAGATAAGCAGAACTCTGCCCAATGCTGTGGGGTTTTCAGCAACCGAGGCGTTATCAGGGAGGAATATATAGGTAATAAATACAGTAAATATTGCAGCTTTGGACCCACAGTGCATCTGTTTGGCCGTAAAACACAGTTAAATGCTTTCTGGAGCTGCAACAAACCTCCATTAACATCAATACTTGGGGAGCGGGCCGAGACGAGACTGTGGGGGTTCATTTACTGTGTTTTGTTAGCCATGAGGTTTGGTAAAGTTTCTGTTGCCATAAGTCGTTGTGACAAACTGTTCTTTTGAATTCCCAATTGACTTCAAACTTTAAAGCTGAAAGGAAAAGCTTACCGTTGCATTCCCGTCACGGAAAACGTTTTGTCTGGATGCTGAGCTTGCAGCTCCTTTATCACGTTCTGCAGATCCAAATTGAGCTAAACGAGGAAGTGGACTGTCAAAAAAAACTATTTCATAACGATGACTATGTCGCGCCAAGACAGAGTGAAACATACCGTGCTCATCTCCTTATAGAAGATGTCTCGTAAATTTGACATGGCTGAGAAGACAGCCACGTAGCATCCAATGCGGCTGAGGGACAAAAAACATTAACACATTATGTAAAACGCCTGTAAATTTACACAGATTACCGCAATGAAACGTTTTATAATACCAGACCTGTCATAGAGAACAGGAATCTCCGCTTTTAAATCAGTGTTGATCATTTCATAGACATTTTTGGCAGCATTCATCTCTTCCACTGCCTGCAGTCACAAAAACAGCTCATTTTAATGAGCATTTGTAAACAAATATAAGTGTTAAAAAAATACATATATATATGTTATTTTAATGACCTTGTTTATCTTGATATCATCCCTCTTCTTAGCGGTCTCCAGTGCCTCCAGGTGGTGAAGGGAAGAGTCGAAGTCGACCAGTTTTCTTCCCCTCTTGGCAACTTTCTCCTACAGATGATAAAAAATGTGCACATTACGTGTGTTTGAACTACATGTGTGTAGTTTGCTGAGTTGTGTGTGTGTGTTTGCTTTCGGGCCTTCTGTCTGTTCAGTCTATATGTGTGTTTTCACGTGTATCCTCTTCTCCTTACCCTGACATCTGGGAACTGGCCCACATAGGACTCCATGGCGCGTACGGCCTGGTCTAAAAGCTTCACCTCGTAGTCATTCCACAGGAGGTCCTCCCCCTTCAATAAAAGTCGCAACATACATGTTGCATTAATAATGTATAAAGAGAGGGGGAAATAAGAGGTTTTGCTCCCCTGGCGATGCGTGAACGCTGCAGCTTTTGCACTTAGAATTAAATGGTGCAGTGGTAGCAGTGAATCTGTCTTTTAGCCAACACTGACCTCTACGATGGCGCCCAAATCTTCCCCTCCGGCCCAGTCGAGTTCATAAACGTCCAACAGAGATTGGGAAAGACGTCTTGAAGCTTCACGCATGTCTGTAAAAAGCAGATTTGACTGTTTGAGACCTGCAGAGGGCACAAAACGACAATTTTGCAGCATCTATACAAGCAAAGAGCATTTTCACCTCTGACTGCGTGAATGTAGTTCCTCATGTCCTTGTGTATCCTGTTCCCATCAGTCTGCAAACAGAGAAGTGGTTTCCATGATGGCCAGTCTTCACATTTATTACTTCTACAGTGTTTGATTAACTGCCTGTAGTTAATAAATTGCTCAGTGTTTAAATACACAGGTAAACATGTCGAGACAGCAGTGGATAGCTTTGACCTGAGAGCACATTTTTACCTGCTGGTCATTAAACAGGTGCACACAGTGTTCGAATTGGTCATCTCTGGTCTCCACAGTCTTTCCCAGCCTCTGGAGTACCTGCAACAAAAAAAAAAAAGCAAAGAAAAAGATTTATCTCAAAGTAACAGTAAATAAATGGTGATATATTCTTTCTCTTGATATTTGGGAAACAAGAACTTTCAGACTATGTACCTTTTCTTTGCTTCTGCTCAGCTGTCTTTGGACTTTTTTAGCAAATTCCCCAGAGGTAGCTTTCGGACTTTTGCTTTCTGCCATGTTTTATCTTGTCTGTGTTGATTCCTGAGGTGAAACAGAGGAGAAAAAATACATTAATACACAGACCTGTAACACCACAATTGCTTCATGCTGTGCAGAATAGACGGATCAAATGCATTTTACCTGAAAGCAAATGTTAACAAATTTAAAATTGTTTTCTATTATTGTCCATCTGACCGCTAAAATGACTTCTGCATGTGGACAACAACGCCTGTAACCACCCAGTATTTCTTTGATTTTAAAACACTTAAACAATCACGTATATACAATATGTCCAAACTTTGTCTGCAGTTCATATTACTATAATCATTATTTTGATAGGAAGAGTAATTGAAGTAGTTGGAACATATACTTTACTTTCATTTTATGCACCTTCACACTGCTGCATTTCAGAGGGAAATATTTCAGCCTACTTTTGTCTCCACTGAATTTATTTGACAGCAATATTTTCCACGCAAAACACAAACTTATTGAAATATTTAAGCAACAACAACAACAACAGTCATTTCTCATCGTGCTTAGAAAGCGAGGAAATAGTTGGATAAATGTATTCTTTTAAAACTGTTTTAGAGTATAAATTTGATGCTTTATCAGTCTGCCTGTGTTGTGCTGATTTATTTTTGGGGGATGTTGTTTTCTTGACTCCAACTGTGTTCCCTTCTTTTAAAATTAAGTCTCCCCTTTAATAAAAAAAAAATAGATAATATCAGGAGTGCCTGCTTCTTGTGTCTCAGATAACTATGTTTGCCACAATATGACACACGGTTTCATATTTTACTGCTTCGTAAAATATAAAATTATTAAAATTGGCTCCAGACAGTAACATTAAAATGTCATTTAAACATATTGGAAAGTGTCCATTAGTGATCAAAATCTTTTCTTTTTTTTTTTTTTTTGGGGGGGGGGGGGGTATTTAAAACCATAACACTCACAGCAGAAGAACACTGAAATACTCATGTAAAGTACAAATCGACAAATTGAATAAATGTACTTAGTTTAACTGCACTTCAGCCTCTCAATGAGCAATGGACACGCCGATCCTCTCATCACTACAATACCCAGAGTTCCTCGCGGTAACCCACTTCCAGCAGGAGTCTGTCAGCCGTGAACTTTACCGGGTGTGTTTATATTTCTGAGGGTTGTTGGAGGAGTGGCTCCATGACAACCCTTCAGATTCCCCTGCTGCTCGCGGAGCTTCCGGACATGATCATGGGGAGCACACTGGCCAAGTGCGCGGTCACCGACCTGGGCATCCAGTGGGCCGGCTGGGCTCTGGCCGCGGCTTTCAAAACCGAGAAGTTTTATGATTTGGCAGGTAATGTGAAAACAGCCCTTCCTGAACGGTCATCTTTGGCCGCGTGTGCTGTTTGGTTTTGCAGCTTTGTTTTTTGTTTTTTTATTCTGCACAAATAATTTGCGAGAAGTCGACGCGATTAAAGCGAATCACATTTTGCGAGAAAATTAGTCATTCAGCCGCGTCAATAAGCCCTTTCTCTTTTTTTTTTTTTTTTTTTTTGAAGGCATGTTTTTGCACTGCACCCAGAAATTGAAAAGTCATCGTTATAAAACCAGTGTTATCTAAAACAGCTTAGTTGTGAAACAACTCAAGAGCTCCTCCTTCAGCTTATGAAGCAGCAGATACATCCAATCAGCGCCTGTCAGCAGGGGCGCAAACAGACATCCGGGCACCCTCAGAGAGGGGGCTTATTGTGGACTCCAGTCAAGAACATACACAGTCTACTGTGGTGTGCTGGTAAAGCAAATCACAATGTGTCTTTGTTGCAATATAATCTCACTTTAGCTAGTTTAAAACTAGTTTAATATAAATGACTTTTATCAACATTTGCAATGGTAGAATAATTTAACCAAAAACACTTGCTGTGCATCTTTTAGTTTAATTTTTTTTAATTAAATAGTGCTACAGCTGAAGCAATTTATCAATTAATGGCACGACAAGCAATGTTTTTTTGTTAGGTGGGTGTCTGCATTAAACCGAAAGAATTTAGACAGCTGAGGAGAAGAAAGCTGCTCGGGGAAACGAAGAGACAGGAGTCATGCAAGATGAGCAATTACATTATTTATAAATATATATATATATATTTTTTTTTTTGAATTATATTAAAAAATATATAAAAAATTATATATTTTATATAAATATTTATATATAATAATAAATAAATGAATATTTATATTATATTTTTATATAAAAATTATATAAATTATATAATTTATATATAAAATATAAATATTCATAAATAGATATATTTATAAATATATATATATACACACATATATATACATATATTTTTTTTATAACGATATATATATATATTTATGTATATATATATATACACTTTCAAAGTAAAACTATAAGGTTTTAAAGGTTTTTGAAAAGCAATGCTCTGCTAGAGGAACAGCTTTTTTACAGGTCAGCACTTCTGCAGTCGCTATACAGATATTTGTAAGTTAGTTCGGTGGCTGATTTTAGTTGTATTTGCTTTGCTCACTTTAGAGACATAAAACATTATTAGCTGGTTGACATCAAATTAATTATTTTTACAATTTTTATGTTCTTTTTCAAGTTTACATTTTCTGATTGTAGATTTCCATTGTGAAGATATTCTGCTTTTTTTTTTTTTTTTTTTTTTTTTTTTAATCTTATTTGATAATGAACTGAATAACTTTGTGTTTTATGAGGTCGGCGGGATCAAAGACGCACCAGCTTCATAACATTTTTAAACCTTCTTTGACTTTTTATTCAACAACGGATTATTCAGTTCAATCCAGAAAATAACTAGCAAATTGAATGATGATGAAAATCATTAGTTGCAGCCCTGGTGTCGTCACCTTTTACCTGTTTAGACATCTGTAACAACTTGTAAAAGAAATTTTAAGTGCACGACCAATGAGGAAGTTACAGATTTACAAATTAATTTAGTCTGTCGGCAATCTGACCCTCTAATCTGGAATACAGTCAGTTTCCAATCATTTGTCACGTGTAGAACAGCGTATCTTACCTGTCGACACCAATGGCAGAAGTTTTTTTTGTTTTTTTTTGTAACTTCACAAATGACACTTCTCCTTTCCTCGTCCTCTGGCGTATTTCCACTCCACTGTGTGCTCCTGTATATTTTTACCCTTGAACTTTGGAACCAATCGTCTGCAGTATCCTGGGTGAAAGATTTATTGGACACGCCTTAGACGGCAACAAGTAGAGCCCGCCGCCATGCCCACGTCCCAGCCACGCTGAGTCTGTAACTCTCTCACTCTCTCTCTCTCTCTCTCTGTTTGCAGGCTCTGGCACATTTATACTACTTGCACACCTGAGTTGTATCTGGGGTGGAGCTGGTCATATCCGTCAGAAGGTGCAGACGGGCCTGGTGACGACATGGGGACTCAGGTAACCGAGGCAGCATCAACCCCAAGTCTCGCACACACACCCCCCACACCCCCCCGACAATTTAATACAAACCAACCGAGGCGTGAAGAGTTTAGATCATCTCGCAGAGTTTTGTGTAATTTCAGTCACGGAGGATCCTTGGGAAGGTCAGAGGAGGAACTAATGCATGTGAGAATTAAGAGTCAGGCAAACTCGGGTTAATGAATAATGCCCCGGTTAACGAGATTGGATGTTAACCATGTTCCCTCTGCAGGCTGGGGACATTCCTCTTCATGCGGATCTTGAAGGACGGTCATGATCGGAGGTTCAACAAAGTCAGAGACAGCCCAGGGACTTTCTTTGTTTATTGGACTATTCAAGGTACTTGGAAGCAGCGCGAACGCCTCCATCACGTTACCGTAGTCCTTGACCAATTCAGCACCGAACTCGAGGGAGGATTTGCCCCACATAAATCACTGTCTAGTTTCCAGCTCTTTATATGCATTTATTCTATACATGAACCATTGGTTACAGTAAGTTAAATGCATTTATTTCATGGAAGGATTAAGGCAAGGTTAGTCGAAGATGATTTGTATTTTTCCTATCCCTCTCAGCCGTGTGGGTATTCATGACCCTGCTGCCCACCCTCATGCTGAACAGCGAGAAGCGAGAAGTGCCTCTGGGAACGAGGGACTACATCGGCTGGACAGTTTGGGGCCTTGGCTTCGCGACCGAGGCGATTGCTGACCAGCAGAAATGGCTTTTCAAGCGCGACCCAGATAATGCTGTAAGTTAAGAGACCTCGTGTCGCGCAACAATAAGCTTCATTTCGCTGAGCGTATTAACTGGACCGCAACATTTACTTGTGCACCTCCTGCAGGGGAAGTTCATCCAGAGTGGACTCTGGGCCTGCAGCAGGCATCCCAACTACTTCGGCGAGATCCTGCAGTGGTCAGGTCTGTGGCTCTCGGCCTCATCGGTGATGCAGGGTCCGCAGTACCTGAGCGTGGCGTCGCCTCTGTTCGTCTGGTTTATGTTGCGCTACGTCAGCGGCATCCCCATCCTGGAGCAGCAGGCCGTGAAGAATTGGGGATCCGAGCCGGCCTTTCAGGACTACGTCAGGAACACTCCTCTTCTCTGGCCGTGGCCTAAGTTTTGATGACACTTGTTTGAACATTTCACATTCTCATGAATTGCCTCACCCAAAGAAGCTACAAACATCCAAGGCTGTCGAGTGCTCTAAACAAAACTTTTTACTTTCGCAGCTATTCTGTAAAATAAAAGGAGTTTGTCACACCCGATTTTTGCAAAACTGACTTCAGTGCGAGATCCTTTTTGTGGCATCTCACGATTTACCGCAAACAAAAAGGTTTATTTTCATCTCCAAAACAGCCACCTCTATTTTCACCCTTCAATTTAAAAGTTAAACCTCCGCAATAAAGTTGTCTGTTGCGATTTTCAGTCATCGAGATGTTAGACTCATGAGTCCAGTTGTGAATGAGCCTTTAAAACTGGTGGCTTTAAAGGACAGTGAGGGAGTCAGAATACAAAAGCAGAGGAGGCTGTGTATACAGACACGTACAATGTTGTTACATCCCGTCCCAAACCGTTAAAGACCCATTCACATCTCAGTCCCACGTGACCTCAAACATTCAAGATGTAAACAAACATACACTGATCGATGCTCGTTTTGTCTCGTATCCATAACGGCATACATCTTCCAAGTTTCAAATCCACAAATCGGAATTATGATTGGAACCATAGATTTTTCCGAAAGCGCCAAAATATTTGATTTGAGCAGTGGCTGAAAACCAAATAAGGGTGTCTTGCATTAGCAAAAGACTATTCTTTAATGCAATAAAAATAAAATCAATGGCTGGAGAAATTCTTTCCCATGTCCACCTTCCTATTACATGAAAATGGCATCGATGTTTGCGACTCAGCTGAGTAGTAACCTTCAGAAAATTAAAAAGCATTTCACAGAAAGGACAGGAGACATTTTTCTGTAAATGTTAAAAACGGACTTTATAAGTTACATGAATTTTAGAGAGCGTATTACTGTAAAAAAAAAAAAAAAAAAGTGTGTGAATAGGTAATCAAATAATGCCTCAGTAACTGAACTGGCTAACAATACAAAGTAATTGCCTTTTGCACGGGATCGCTCATGAGCGACCTCCCACAGTACAAATATTACACAGCAATAAACACGGGAGGAGTTGAAATGAACCAAGAAAGCAAAGATCACAGCCTGTGACGACGTTCCTGCTGATGATCACTGGCAGCTTTGTTTCCTCTCTGAAGAGATCAATGACATTTACAAAAATAAATTCCACATCTGGCCAAGTTTGCTGATGATGAGTGCCGATAAGAAAGGTCTTCCTCGAGGTCTTATAACTACCGTTTGTAGCTTAAGTTTAAACGAAAAAGGCACGTACGATTAAAAACATCTACATCACAAATCACCTGGGAATAAAGACAGTCCAACTCAAATAGAAATCAGGTACAAAGATCAAAATAAAAAGATCACGTCACAAGCAGCCACACATTCAATTACAACCTACAATGAAATGCCATGGAATGCCATGAAATCAGTTCTTCAACCTCTGAGTGACACATGAGCTGAAAAACTCTTCAAACGAAATGATTACAATTAGAGAGCAGGTCACAATAAAGCGTACACAGTACATATTTTCATCTAGGGGCACACTTCTCAAAAATATACGGTACATTCTCGTGTTATCATCTGAAATTAGAATAACACGTTTAAGCATTTAGTAAAAGCAGCAACTCTAAATACACACTAGCATGCATAGATAGGAAAACCTACTGTTTGGTTAGAAAAAAAAAAAATTACCCTTTAACAAGCATGTAAAATCATCAAAATGCAACTCTTAGCACTGTGAAATATGATTTAAACTAAGCGGGGGGGGGGGGGGGGGGAACTAAAAGATGGATTCACAGCTCCTATCAAATGTTAAAGCATGAATGTGTTGCTTGTTATTGCATCTGAATAAAAGATTCAGGTGGAGCTGCTTCGGGTTATTTGAGGAGCGGCGATGCAAAGAACTTTCCTTGGCGAGAAAATCCGACTGCTGATTTGCTCTTGCTCCCAAATCTGCAACAAACAGAGCACGTAATGAGTTATTAATTAGGAGTCGTAGTCGGTAAAACAGAGTCAACGGAGGATAATGAGATATCACAGTCGATTAAGTTCTATGAAAGATGTTCAAAGGAGTTAGTGTTTTTGTGTAAATCTGGGAGAGAGGAAAAAGAAATAACACTTTCCAGCGTCCCTTAACTGTGAGATTGACGATAGGATCATTGTGTGTTTACCTGGGCGTCAGGGTGGACTTCATGCGCTGAGACAGGGAGCTGGAGGACGGCGTTTTATTGAACTGGTGCTCTGGAGTGGTCAGAGGTCCCAGGATGCTGGCTGCAACACCACAAACAATCAACATTACCACCTCAGCCTCCCGTGTGCCTACACTTGTACAATCACCGCGGCGGCGGCAACACGACAACAAAGAGACTTCCGTGAACCCGTACCTCTCTCAGGGGTGGCGTAGCAGTTTGCGTTCTCGATGATCAAATGCTCCAAGTTGGGCTGCTCCGTCTGCGCCATCACAAACTGGCCCCAGTAATCCGCCGGCAGAGACAGCAGACGCTCCACGACCTGAACAGACAAGAGATGAGGCTCATTTCAGCGTGTTGCCTCATCCTCCCTCCACCAGCGCGACGCCGGCTACAGTTGCCTCGAGCAAGACGCGGGGCAATTACTCAAACACAGTGCGTGGTGTTATGATAATTTTCTGGTGTGTAGTATTACATAGAAAAGAGAGTTTCGGAGGCCTTCAACTGCTGCGGGAGCTCAGTCTCGTAACTTGATTCTGATTGATCACAGGAATGCGTCTAAATTTGGACGGAATTGATTTTTGAGACTTACATTCGCAATCTTTAAGATTGGTTGGAAATCCAACTCTTCTAAATCTTTGCATTTCTCCAGCAAAATTGGATATTAGCTTATCACTAATATATATATATATATATATATATATAGTGTAGATGTTGTCTGATATATGCCAAAATGCAAACTTACTTTTACAGAAAATGATGCAGAAAAAAGACGTTTGGGATGAATTTGAAATTCTTCTATAGTTTTTTTTTTTTAAAATATATATATAATTATTACATTCCCAGTGAAGTTCACTATTTCAGTGCAGTGATGTTATTTTGAACAATAAAATGTAACATTAAACTGGTAAATATCCTCCCTTCATTACATAGCTTTGGCAAAAGTATTCGATAACCAAAACTCCTGATATACGGACATTCAAATCTTTGTACTTCCTCATATCGGCGTTGGCCAGTCTCTACAAAATTACATATTTTGTTGATGGCTGCAGCAAACAGACATTAAAAAGAGCCGACTGTATTTGTCACAAACATGTTAGGTTGGCTTTTTCTTGACCGTTGAAAAGTTTTAAATCTTGCAGGAAGAAAAGAAACCAGAAGGTGACACCCTGAACACCCTCTGACTTTTACATGAACTCCTTTGATCTTTTACTGTTCTCAGCATAACGTACAACTGCAGTTGCAAATAGCATGATGGAAAAAGTCTAATTATCGTCTGACTTCTATATTAAAATGTGAGTTAGTTTGCTTTAAAACGGACTCTACAGTTGCTCTTCTTTAGTGTTCCCGTTGGAAGTAGCTGCTCAACGAGTGTTTGCTGCCCACAGAGTTCTTGGATCGGTGCATACGAGAGACTTCAGGCCTACCTTCGGCTGCCGTTTGGTGTCCTGCAGGATTGTCATGGGTTCCGGGTTGAGAACTGCATGACCCACGATAGTCGGACCGAAAACTCGGGCCAAGTTACTGATGTTCATCCTCGTGTCCAAACTGTCGGCAACTCTGAAAGATTTGATAAGATTCGATTGTGTTTCTTTGAAGTCAAATACACACAATCTAAATGTATATTTCAAGTTAAAGAACTCATGACTGAATTTTTAAGAAAAAAAAAAATGTTCCTGCCAAAAATCTGGAAATTAGATTCAGTTAAGCTGCTCATAAAAATTCTTAGCACTTTTTTTTTCCTAAAGCAATTTAACCCAATTAAATTGAGAGGAACCAGCAACCGTCAGTTACACAGAGACCATGGAAATATCAGCGTATCCCCACACTGAATTTGTAGCAGAAATTTGCACGGCATCAAAGCTCAATGAGGTTTATTAGTATCATATTCAATGAGACAATAGCTGTCAACCTCTGGAGGTGAAGAACTAAGAAAGCCAGTGTGTCTCTGTTGGCCCGCGGCAGGTCGCCAATGGTTTGGTACATCAGAGCTATGCTGTTGTCGTCATCGGAAACCTCTGAAGGAGAACAAAGAAAACAGTTGTATCAGCGGAGAACAAGAAAGAGGGTGTCGGGTGGATTTATTAGCAACGTCAAAGGAAATGTACCCGACTCCAGCAACAAACAAATACAAAAAAAACAAATAACAGACAAAGATCAATCTTTCTCTCTTCTTTTTTTTTTTTTGGTTTCAGGCAACTTCCCACCAGAGGTTTCCATTACTCAGTGGAACAAATTGCAAAAAACACAGCAGAAGCACTTATGAAAGCTCCACTTAATGGTTGTTTGGATACATTTCTGCTCATTACACTGATGCAGTTATTTCAAGTTCCGCTATAAATTTGTTTTTACTAATGCGTACTAACTTTTGCGGTGGAGCCCTCCACATCCGACCAGTATCTCTCTCTCTCACACACACACACACACACACACACACACACACACACTTACCGGCTGCCTCCATGAAGGGACGGTTGAGGCGGAAGGTGAGAAGCGGCTCCTTGAGGTTCCTCAGGAAGTCCTTGAGGAGTCCAGTGATGGCGTTAATGTCGTCCACCTTGCTGAGCACGGGAACCGTTCTGTTGCGGAGAAACTTCTCCTTCAGCTCCTTCACTGTGCGATCGGATCCGGACAGACGGTACAGTCCAGCCTTAAAAAAATTTTTTTTTTTTAAAACACCACCCAATCATTTAGCATTTACTGCAGATTATAAATTGTCCGAAGGTGTGAATGTGAGCATGAATGGTTGTTCGTCTTTCTGTGTTGCCTTTTGCCCAGTTTCGGCTGGGGTAGATAAATGGGAGCCAAAATTTAAACATGCAAACAAAATTCCCTGGTTATCCAATGATCAAATCCCTTGACTTTCCCTGTCTGGAAAAGAGCTTTAAAAATTCGCTGAAGTTCTCTGAACTGTGGGAACCGTAGTGAAATTCGCATAAGAAGACCTCCTTTCATGGCTTCAGGGTTAAGATGCCTCCCTTAAAACCAACATCCCATTTTTTGAATGGAACCTTTGTTGGATCTCTCTCCCTTATTTCCTGTCATCTCTTTACCAATGGCATATTGTAAAAAGGCAGAAAAGGAGCAATCGCATTTTCCAGTTTCAGACTCTACAAGCAGCAAAAATGTGACATTTCTTTTCCAAAATATGACAAAGTAGTTTACGTTCTGTCAATTGACTTTGGTCAGAGAAGCTCGAATCACACTTTCACATCACTACGATGCAAACAACAAAATCTGAAGAGTCAATTTTGGTCCATTTTAGAGCCATAAAGATAAAGCACGACTAAAACAAAAGCAACAGCAGGCGGGACACATTTGTGTCAGATGGGAAAAAGCTAACATTTCATGATAACTGCAGAAAGATTTGCCATGAAGGAAAATGAGAAAGGAGCAAAAACATTAAACAGACGGAAGAGACAGCAGCTCAGTCATACCGCAATCAACAGATTTGGAGCCCCTCCACAGCCCAATTACGAATTTAATCTCCCAGGAACACATTGTAAAATCTTAGTTACAGCTCTCCCTCTTGGCTTAAGGGGAAGACAGTAAAAATATCTACTGGGATGGCGAGGCTTTGCTTTCCTTCACACTTCTGCAGAATATTAGGAGGGGAAAACTTTGCTCACCTCATGCAGGCCCCTCTGCTCAATCTCACTGATGCAGTGGACCACGAGTGAGGGGATCATGGGGGACGTGTCTGGGACGTAGTCTGCGAGCACGCCCTGGAAACAAATGGAAAATGAGGTCAAATGTGAGTAACTTTGACTGGGTATAAACACGTGCACGTGCCTGCTCGTCGACCGAGAAAGCCCCGAAAACATCCACATACCGCTCCGATTTTGACTGGCGTGCCTCCCAGGTTGGGGATGCACGGCAGAGGGCAGCGCTCTCGACATTCGAGGTGCGAGACCACCCTGCAGTCCCGGCACTTCAGTGAAATCTTGCCAAACTTGATCCTCTTCCCACAGGGCACGCAGGACTCCGGCTTAATGACCTATTAAATACAGGACGGGAGGCTGTAAAACTGTGTAAACACGCAGCTAAACGAGGACTCGCTCTTCATTAAATGCTCTTAATAAATACGGCTGCAAATGAGCGAGCAGCGCTTTCAATATGGTGCCAGAAAAGTCCAGAAAAGCCAAATAAATCGCCATGATTTAAGAGCAGATTGCAACAGCCTCATGGTATAACTGCCAAACGTGTGCTTTTCTATTAAATTAAGTCAATTCTGCTCTTTCACATAAATGTCCCTCTTACGGTTTTGGAGACGAACTCGTGAAGACGGACACCTCCTTTGCTCTGCGGAGTGCTGGGCTCCGCTGGCATCGCTGGCTCAGGGTTGCCAGGCTGCTTGAAGAGATCCTCAGACTTGACAGATTCAGAGTCCCACTCCATCGCAGCTGAGCAGCAGTAGTTGGAAAATGAGTTACTGTTTGTTATTTACCATCAATACTCCGCAGTTATGAGAAAACACACCGTCGAATCGCTACGTCTGCACTTTAAAGTTCAAGAAACAATCAAGGCAATCGCTTTTCATTGAATTGTGTTTCGGCGTTTGTTTTGCTTGAACCACAACAGAGACTTCGTTCTCATCTCGTTAGCGGAGTTACGGCCGATTATTTCACTTCTCTGAGAGAAACAAAGTTCGCTAAATGGGAGTCAACAGGATCGTTTGAGATGTTTATATTACCCTGAATTGATTAAGCCATGTCTGAAGACAATGTTTTTGTAAGGCTCACGGAATTAAATTGAAGGCGTTTAGCAACCACAGAGAATTCAGTTTCAGACCTGTTTCAAGGATGAGAGCCAAAGTAGGAAAATTATCATATCAGATTTATCATGTACTTCTCAACAGTATAAAATAATTATTCCTGATTGTGCACTCAAGTAAGCTAAAGAATAGATGAGTTAAACAGAGAGAAATGTGAGCATCTTAACTGGTGTAGTGAAGAGCGGTGGCGACTATAAGTCTGATGATGCCGACCATGACTCAAAAAAAAAAAAAAAAAAAAAAAAAAGGACTGAACAGCCTATAAAAGTGCACAACTCCCCTTTTAGTATACAACTTTATTCTTTTTTTTAATTTAAATATGAATATTGCCAGCAAGAGGACAGGCCCCTGTAAATTAAATTATTTTCAACATTTTCTGAAGTCTCTGTTTGAAACTAAAGTAAAGACTTTTAAAATGCCTGCAGATAAAGTACATATTGCACCATGAAAGAAATCTCACCCGTCTTTCTCCTGCTGCGGGTCCAGTAAGGAACGGACTCAATGGTAGAAACTGCCTCAACGGGTCCTCCGTTCGCAGGGACGGTCACTGTGGTCTTCGTCACAAGGGTCTCATTTCCCTTTCACGGTCAACAAAACCGATCAGGATAAGCACACGCAACCAAACAACGTCAACACCCAATACTGAGCCTGAAGACCTGGATGCAACCAAACCTCACCTCAACCAGAATAGCTGCCATATTTAAAATACTTTTATTTTACGTGGTTTTAGACAACGTAGAATAACTACACATCTTATAAGTGTTAACAAAATCCAGAATGAGACAGAAAAGAAAAGAAAAGTACCCTCTCTAAAGCTCTGCCTGTTGATCGAGACCTTTTGGAGGCCATCGGAGGACCATCGACATGATTTCTTGAGGAGCGCTGAAATCAAGACAGACGACATCACGGCTATTGAACACGTCCGGTGACACGAGAGACATTTTCCACTTCTTGAAGAAAAGAAGTGCGCGTGTACGCAACGTACCCTTTTTTTTAGTTTCTTCAGATGCCCAGGCCTCACCGTGGAGGAGTCCCAATCCTGTCGAGATGAAAGCACGTCAGAATCAGATTTTTAAATTAGAGGAGGTTATTTTTTTACGAATTCATTAGTGTTAATAATGAAGCTGGATGATTCAGAAAAGAGAAGTGCTTACAAGAGAGTCATCGGTTTTGTCATAGCTGATATCTGACAAGATGGAGGCAGACTCATCTATCGTCATCAGTCTGTCAGGGGCCACAGGAAACAAATGTTAAGTCAGTCAACGTTGTAGCCCTCTGTGGAGATAATTCATTTGCTCCACCCAAAATATTTTAGTAAGCAGTTTAATTTGGCATTTTGCCTGTTTAAAAAAAAAAAAATCAAAGTAGAAACACAGCCAACAGTTTAGAGTGACGCGAAAGAGGGTCAGAGTGGGTAATTCATGTGATAATGTTGAGTCAGATGTTCCCACGTGTACTAACACACTGGCCCAAAACAGGAAGTACATAATATAAGCGATACCATCTTGTATTTGCGCATTTCTTACCTTCGGCTGGTATTCAGGTTGGTTGCTGCCTGACAGTTCGTGTTCAGGAAGGCCAGAGCTGAGCGCTGTTCTGCACTCAGCTGGATGCTGTTAGAGGATCCCTCGCTGGTCAACAGGTCCCGGATCAACTGGATTTGACGGTCCTGTACAATAGAAATAAAAAGCAGAGCATGAGTAGAAGCTATGTGGAAAAAAAAACTCAAGTGGTCCAAAGCAACGTCCACGAGTAGTTTCACTTGGCACTGGAGAACGGTCTGACTGCATCCATATATCATTCTGCTAGAGGGGGAATAAATGCTTTGGTTCGTTTGTGTTCCTTTAACCAGTCACCGTCGTCTAGGGTGGTACTAAACTTCAGTACGTGGGGAGGCGAGCTCGACGTTAAAATGGTTAAATCTGGCAAAAGACCAAAAAAGAACCAAGCAGGCCTGCCTTATTAGCTCAGGGGTGGATGTTTCCCGTAACATTAAGGACTGTAAAAAAATTAAAAAAAAAAAAGGCAGGGGACATTCTACAATCTGGTGAATCGGGTTTATCGACAACAAACGAGAGTTGGAATTTTATTTAACATACCAATTTCTCGCAGTCGGCCTCAGCCTTCTGTCTGCGCCGGATCTCCACGTCCACTTGGTTGCGGGCGTGTTTGAGTTTGACCTCCAAGGCTCCCCTCTCCATCTCTTTTTTGGTGAGCATCTCTTTGCAGGAACCCAGGTCCTGCTCAGCGCTCAGCCACTTGCGACGGCAGTTGTCAAAGTTTTGTGCCATCTGAATGAAGTCTGGGAAAGAGGACGCAAACGCGATACATGAAGCTGCACGGGACGCTAAAACACACGATCAGTGAAGATTAAAATCAAGACCTTTGAGCTACTCACTGGGTTCAATGTTCTCGTTGAGATGGTAAACCTGTGTCCTCATGTTATCATACAAACTCTGGAGGTTCAGCACCGCGGTCTCCATGGTATCCTACAGTTCAAGACCCTCTGAAAAGAAAAAAAAAAAAAATCATACTGTAACTCAATTTAAGTCACAGGATTACAGCTGTTATGGCTCTAATACAGTGAACATTTCGTACTGGTGTATGGTTGCTTATTAACGCTTAAAGTTAAGACAAACGAGTTAAAATTGCTCAGCTGTAATTTTACATACGTGTTAAGTCTACTTTCTTTGTTTCGCTGCCTCGTGTAACACGGACGTAACGCGAACTTAAATGTACACAGTAAAACAACACGGCAGTTACGTTGGCGCTCACCTTAAGCTGCCAGCGTACACTTTTTTGTTTTATCTCACGTGTTGGCAAACAAGAGTTACTCACCTACCCGGAGAAATTTTCTGCAGGAAAGCTCTTCTGTGACGTTTGTTTAACACGGTGCCCTTTTTTTTTGTTTGTTTTCTTCCCCTATTTCTTTTTGGGGGGTGAGGGGGAGGTTTTAGCGACCAGCTTCTTTGCCCTTTGTCCACATCCTTCCGCGGCCACAACTACAGTGAGCGCATTGCATTTCAAATTTCGCCGCGAGCCAATGAGTGAAGAGCACCGCGCCGGTGTCAAGACGACGACAATAAATCACTTCCGGTTACCTGTTTTCAAAATAAAACCACGGTAACCGATGGACATTTTATACACATACGTATGACATATGTCTATTACTGTAACGGTCACTTGCCGCATAAGTGTTTAGACAAATAGACAAAAAAAAGAAAAAAAAAATCATGAAAAGGTAAATTGCAGTATTAAATGAACAAAAAGTGATTTTTCTTTTTTTTTTTCTTTTCTTTCTAGCGATTAAAGAAGCAAACAAATTAGTCCAGAACGAGAGAGACGGGATGAGAATAAAAACTTGACTTCCGGTCACATAGTGGACACAGTAGAGTCCATACAAGTAAAGGAATGTTTTATTCGTTGAGTAAATGGAAAAATAACGACTGTTATTAAACTGTAGAGTTTAACTGTAAAATGTCATAATGCTGCGGTTGTGAGGTAATGTGCTCTGCATCTGTAGCACCGAACATGTGCCAGAAAATATCGTTATTCCTTTAAGTGAGTGAGTTAAGGTCATTGGTCACGCTGCAGTTATAGTGCCCATTAACAGTCATATGACAAAGTATTTGACGTCGAGCCCAATAATGCCTCCCTAAAAGGATTTCCTCCTTAATTACAAAGAATCATTATGATCCTTTTGTGTGTAGATGACGACACTGTATTCAGGTCACGACAATACAAATGTTTCCCGGTATGTTTAAAGGTCCTAATGTAGCTGTAGTATTGCCCATTAAGGCACTATACGCTACATAGAAATGATGGAATGAAACTATTTTATGCAAGCAGCCTATTGAATTGCACTACATGTGCTTCACAGTTAAACTGGCTTTTCATCATTCAGCAAATCAATATGTTGTCTGATAATTACTAATTTTGACTGTTGACGAGGAATTCTGAAACAGCCGGAGCCGACGATCGTATATCTATAAACCCAACACCTTGTCATGATTAATTTCTGAGCCGATCAATAGCCTCTAAGCAGATTAGATGGGCGAGTGAATGAATGAGAGTCACCCGAGCAGAGAGAGTGAGAGAAAGAGGGAGGGAGAGAGAGAAAGAGGGAGGTAGAGAGAGAGAGAGAAAGGACCACCAACCCTCTGAGGACAAACTTGCAAGAAGCAGAGCATGCAGAAAAAGCTCCGCAAGACAACAGTGCAGCTGCTCGGCGGGTTTTGAGGCTACACAGGCAGCAGAGATTGTTGCGGATTACAATGATTGCCACAACTCAACAAAACATGACCACGGAGCTGGTATGTGTGAATTTCTCTTTTTTTTTTTCTTTTTTTTTATTCTTTTATTCCTACTTTGTTTTTGTCTTTTTTTTTTGTCTTTTTTTTGTCTTTTTTTTTTTTTTTATCATATCAGATGTGGGTGTGTTGTCCTCTGATGTGCAGCGGGGAAATTGGTGTTTTAGCCTGCTCACCCATTCACACTTTCCTCCTCAATATCCATCTCCCGGACAGGCTTGACTCTGTGCACTGCGGTGCAGGCTGGTGTAACTCGACGTCCAGTCCAGTCTCGATCACTCCTACACCGTCTCTGTCCCATGCAGACTTTTACAGCATTATATCTGCACCCGTAAGAATGCTCTTTTTTTTCTCCAGTATACAGATATTTGTCCCAGCAAAGTGCCATCCAGCTTGTACCTGCACAGTGACAGAGGCAGCTTGCACTGTATGATTGATTATCCCTCTGCTGCATAGGTGTATTGTCAATGAACAAAGATTGTGAGCATCCTCTGTTTACTGCTGTTAATTTAAACAGCCCTTAGTAGTTCTGACATATATAGTTTATTATATTACTCCTATTTTAATTATGTTTTACCTCAGCTCTCCTGTTCAGATGCAACATGGTTTATTTAAACAGGCAAATCCCCTCTGAAACAACTTGTTAACACACTTATTTTTAAATATTACAAGGAGTATAATTAGGTAAATTAAGCATTCGATTTATTTATATTTTATGGCTTGAAGTGTGTTGAACTGTTATGAAATCATGAACAGTTTAATATAATATTAGAGGAAGCGGCACTCTTCCATCAAATTCATCATCACGCTGGTTTTACACTGTGATTTCGGTGGGATTTATTTATCTGCGCATAACTAACCTGCAATGCTTCCTTCTTTTAATAAAACTTTCCAATGTGCCATCAGTCATTGTCCAGAATTTTTTGTTTTTCTGGCGCTTATGTTTCTCTACAGTGCAGTGCAACAATTTCCACCCTTGCCAAGTCAGCAGCTCAGCCCCTTTTTGGTAGAGTTTCAAGCATGTGATCATTAGTACACAGCTTCTTTGGTGGTGAAAATGTTTCAGAGGCTGGACTCAGTAAATTATGTAGAATCTGTATGTATTATGATTCTGGTGTTTGACATTCAGTGACGCTCTAATCTTTAGATGTTTGACCTACATGCTGTTCTGATAAAATCTTGGTGAAACTTGTCTGAAAGCAGTTGTGTGACAATCCTGCAGCACTATTATCTTCTTAAGAGGGCCCCCCCGAGGCTGCGAGACTTAGAGACAATCCATTACGTGCAAATGTCGCAACATCTCAAGCCACAGCCTCCAATCAATGTGCTTTATACAGCAGAGCATTTAATGAGCCAAATCATACTTAATCCTTTGAGGGGATTTAAGGGGTTTTATGGTTACTTCTCTGATGGAGAGGCTGTCATGTGTGTCCAGTCAAGTTAAATTATATTTATGTAGGACAACAGCAGATCACAAATTTGTCTGTACAGCATACCACATCCTCTTTCTTTTAATCCTCGATTCAGATAAGAAAAAAAGTCTGTCGTCTCTGTTGCTGCAGAGTTGCTTGTTTGTGGAATAATGCGGGATACTACTTGTGTCATATGTTTGTGCGTCATAATGAAGTGCATCAACATAAAGGTCCTTTAATATTATTTGTTGCCTGAACCAACTATGAGAGCAATACCACATGCTTCATGCCAGAAAAACACAATGCTTTGGTTCTGGCTCAGTTAATCCCTGGCATTAAGTGAGAAAAGAAACAGCCATTTAAATAGTTTTTTCAAAGGCAATTTTGTTTGAATATTTATCCACAGATAAAGTGACAATATAGCACAGTGAATTCTTACAGTGAGCGCATTACACGCATAGTATTTGCTGGTAGAGTGTCTCTGTCGGGTCTCAGCCTGCTAAAAAAAATGGCATACCCTCTCTCATATTTTACTGTAACTCCATATCGTGTCACCCGTAACACTCCCACATGTGTTTTCCTGATGCTGCTTGTTTCCTAAGGCAGGCAACTCAGCCACTTTAAGTGGCTGGACGTGCTGAGGAAAAGCTCCCTTGTATGGGACCCTTCTGTACAGTAATTTTCTTGCATGTGATGGGGAGCATGAAAAGAAGATAGGGCAGCCTTGCAGCAGTCGAGGCGAAAGCAGCTGGTCTTTCATTTCACTAAGGCTCTTGCTGCATTGTCTGGCAAAAGCCTTGAGGGCATTTTTGCCAGGTTAGTCCCATTTGATGTCTGTGCCACCTACTGTGCACATCTTTTTTTTTAAGATAAGAAATACCAAAGGAAGAATTCTGGTGCAGTGAGTAGAAGCACAGAAATGCCTCTGGATGTGATGAAAAAGAGCCCCATATATGAATCAATATTGAGCTGTAGTATCTCTTTCCAGCAGTTTGATTGCCATCTATTCCAGCCATGTCAAAGTTACAGTCTGCTCTAATGATGACCTTCTTTTTTAATTAGGCACTGACAAATATTGACAAGGTAATACATATGTGGGTTACTTGTTAATCTACAGCTTTCCCTCGTGAGCAATTGCGGTGAATCATTAAAAACAGGAGCCGATAGGTTCTAATGAGGGCTGTATGTGTCTGCCAATAGCTCTCACCCCGTTTTATGTGGGTAGTTATTTAATTGATGCCTTTGCCAATGTCATGTGTGTAATAAAGATTATCGGCAGATGTTAGAGGCATGTACATCCACAGCCAGAAACGCCAAACAGCCAGCATTGGTTCCCCTCATTCCTCTGCATGTGATTTATTGTCGGATGCCTCCAAGACACAGAATAAGGAGTTAAGGAGGTCTCCTGAGCCTAATTTATGAATTCTAAGCACCGCCTGTATTCAGTGCAGCCTACTTGTGGTGCATACTGTGCAGATTGAGCAATTGTGTTTGCCGTGGCTTGCTTCTTCAGTGTGCGAACTCAATCAATACATTTGGAATAGTTTGATTATGCGCAGTGCTTTGAGTAAAAAGAAGTCGGTTGATTGGGATCTCTTCGTGTGCCGTTTGAATAAACGGTTCTACTCTGAAGAGTCTGATTTTTGTAGCTGAAACGGTAGAAAGGTCAGAATAGTTCTTGATATTCCTCAAAAAAGTGTCAAACTTTGCGAGAAACAGTGTTCAACAGAGGGCATCTATCTAAAAAGTCTCCTTTTCCGTCATGGCTGTATTCCCACTATTAATTGTTTCCCTCTGGACTCTGTACAACTGTACACCTTATCGATTCTCTCATTTGGTTGAGTGAAAATCCCTGAGATCTGCTGGCAAATGTAAGAGCTCTATCTCCCTCTTCTATTTCAGCTCTGCAGGATTTGCAAAAAACAAAAAAAATCCTCCCAAGGGGATTCCTTCGGGGAGATTTATCCATAAACAATAAGACCTGTGATTTGCATTCTCGCACCCTTCAGTGTTTGACTGACTCCTCATCCAGGCCTCTTCTGCAACCCCTGTGGGATTACACGGGCTGAATAAAAAGATGGCTCACTGAGGAAGGTCCATGTGTGATTTATTTATCAGTCCAGCTCAGCAGAAAACCTGCTCGGAGATATTTCTGCTTGTCCATCAGTGGCGCTGACTGAGATAAACCAGGCCTGTCATCTGTTCACCTGTTCCAGCAGTTTGTGCTGCATTACATTCCCCACATCTCTTGTCACCAGCAGCCAATCAGCCCCAGCAACTTCCCCAGTGGTTTCTCAGGGGAGTCTGTCAGCGCGTTTACCTCATTTTTGAGTGTGACAAATTCACCCAGATGTGGGATTCTCCTTGTTGGTCTTAATTGGAAGAATAGCCTAATGTCTGTGCTTAGAGGACTCGTAGCAGCGGTGCTTCTCATTAGGAGGATGTTCCTGGTCTCATGTTGTCACATAATTAGAGGTAGGACTTAAAACTCTGAGTATTGAAATCAGCCAAGCAAGAAATTGAGTTTAAAATGTATTTTTCTACGAGATCCTGGCATCACGATGTAATTTAAATATAGTACATATCAAGATATATTAAGATTTTGTACAGTTATGGTACACGACCATCGCTATTGACGGATTGTCATTTTTTTACCAGCATATAACCTGTGGTTCAATTCAAAATGATCTATTTTTCAACCTTGTACCTGTAAGTGCTAAAAATGCATGATTCAGTCCTGACTGTTTTCTACTTCAGCCTTCACAGACTGCAGGTTTCTTCGTCTGATAGAGGGATAATGGTGGTTCTTTGAGAGACTGTGTGCCGAGAGGGCAGGGGAATGAGATAAAGCAGAGAGTTAGAAAGGCCAGTAGATACACTGCCTTGGACATCAATCACCCAGCTCTCGGTCAGCAACTGAAAGTTTAAATATCACTTAAAAGTTGTCCCTGCAGGTGTAACTGGTAGTGGATTTTAATTTGTTATGATTCTGCAACCGAAATGGATCTATTAAAGATGAGACCTTGGAAGGAGTTCTGCTCTGGCAGAATTTGTTATTCGGGTGAAGTAAACCTGCTTCCTCGTACAGTAAGGAGTAAAAACGGCTGAAATGTTGAGATTAATACAAATGTGAATGGAAAAATTATAGCGCATAGCGGCATACAGAAATTGAAACTGAAAAACACCATTTTTATGGTGCAACTACAATGATCTTACACCTCCAGATCTTGCAGAATTCACAATGTTTCTATTTCTTGAAGTGGATTTTTAAGATATCCTGACTCCGGGTATGTAAGTACATTGTGAGTTTCTAGCACTTTAATACACTAAGGAGCTGTTAGTCAAATGGTAAAGGGAGGCAAAGAAGTGTATGCTCGTGGAGAGGAAGTGTTAGGTTATTAAAATAGTGTGGCCAATAGCACCGAATCAAGGACAGCTGGCGTCACCGAGGGAGCGCGGAAGAGCACAATCTGTTGACCAGTGGAGCGCGTAGATGCCCTTCTTCCCCCGCCAGCCTCTCTGACCCCTGGAGGACGGGGCGATCACGACCGGCGAGGTTTTCGAGGGGTATAGCCGAAGGGGTGGGCGGCCATAATGAAGGCTGAGTTTTATGGCTGCTCTGTCACTGAACTCTCACACGCCAGCAGGCGTGTGGCTACAGCTGTGCCAGCCACTCAGTATGAGGGAGTGGAGCACAGCTTGGGAACAGCACGCAGTTGTGTTTAATTGTGACTGATACTGATGCCGGCCCGTTCCATTAGTTCACCTTGATCGCATTCATGGGGTATACAAGGAGTCTCCCCCCTGCGTTCCGAATCGCATGCTATTTATTTTTACTTTCAGTACGTACTGCAGTTACCCTTAAAAAGTATGTACTGTTGCATGTAGCATGTATACAATTGGGAAATAGTACTTCATTGTAGAAATGTGCCTTGAACTTTGACCCTCTTGGTCATTTCTGTCGCGATCCGTAGTGGAACATTTGAAGTAAAAAGAAAAGTGATTTGGAAGGTGTACACTTTCTTTTAATGCCTGTTCTTCTTCTTCGGCTTCTTCCTCCCTTTTTGAGCGAAACATTAGTGCCACCAACTCTCTCGGCGGTTCAGTCGATGTGACGAATCTTCCGCCGCGCAAATTATTGTGGGGCAGAACTACTCGAGTAGCATGCTGTCCTGCATACTGCAAAATACGACCAGAGATAGTAGGACATCCTGGTACTTTTAGCATCCTACGTTTAACATAGTATGTATTACAACAGACTGTTGGTGGCGCTAATGCTCCGTCTGCAAAAGGAAGGAGGAGGAGAAGAAGAAGAGGAATTAAAAGGAAGCCTATTCTTTTTCTTTTTACTTCAAAACTATGGGTCGCAACAGATATGACTAAGAGGGTCAAAGACCAAGACGTATTTGTATGATGAAGTAGTGTGTCCCAATTGTATACATTCTACATGCAACACTACATACTGTTTAAAGGTAGCTGCAGTACGTACTAAAGAAATAATATGCAATTTGGAACGACCATACATGAAGTATGGATACTGGAACGCAGGGTAAACTTGAGGTCCTGGCAACTGTGGCTTTGTAGCTCATTGTACAATCCCATCTTCTGCTTCTTTAAAAAAAAAAAAATTGATTGCCTTGTTAACAACTTCACCCAGAGATATTGAATAAATCCTAACGCACCACAGCAGCTCTTTAAAGATGAAGTAGGTGACAGCTTTTTCTATAGAAGCACAGTGTAGTTCCGGGCTCCACAAGTTTAAGAGGGACCCTTCACCCACCCCCGTTTTGGTAATGACCACATGGCCCATCAGTCATGTAACAGGTGAAATGAGGCGATGGCGAAGAAAAATTACAGTGCGGGCAAAATAGCTGCAGCAATTAGAGGGAGATCTCTTATATGCAACAATTTTATGCAGTTCTCATATGGAAAATTTGTGTAATTCAGCGAAGTCTCTGTGATGCTGAAGACTGGTCTCGGTCCCCTGAGGCTCGCTGTGCTGATATGCCTGTCGGGGAGAAATTTCTGTGAGACTGTGGAAATCAAGCAGCACTAATGTCCTCCTCCCTGGCTGTTTCTCAAATTCATTACTGTGTTTGTGTTTTGTTTTTCGTTTTTTTTTCTCAACATCAGGACCGGGGAAGTTCAGACGGTCCTCCGCGGAACTGGAAGGGCATCGGGATCGCCATGGTGGTGATCCTGGCGGTTATGTCTTTGGTCATCCTCTCCGTCATCCTCCTCACACCTGGTAAGAATGTGTAAAAAGAGAAAGGAAGGACAACAAGGGTGTGAAGAGCTGGAGGGAAGTTAAAGCATTAAGGAGGTGTGATGTGAGGTGGGGAACGAAAGAAACAGTTTAACATTTTAGGGGATAGGCAGAAGCTGCTTAGTTTAGCTTAGCACAAAGATTGGAAAGACGGCTGCAAAAGCTAACCTTGCACTTTCCAGAAGTAGCTAAATCCTCCTACTCGCCCCTCCAAAGCTCTCTAATTAACATTTTAACTCCTGTTTTTTAATCTGTACACAAACCACAGTGTAAATACAACAATTCACCATGGGGTTATAATTTCTGTGACCATTTCTTGGCTCTGAGCAGTTGCCAGGCAACCATGGGAGAATCCAAGAAGGTACTGCTTCCAGCCATGAAATCGTCATTGAGAAATAAAACCCCATAAAACTTTGCTTTTAGTGGACATTAAACAAACAAGATGTAATATCTTCATTAGTAAGCCACAGAGGTGCCGGGAGTTGGATTTTATCATTGAGACATGTTAGCTGTTTCCATCTGCCTCCAATATTCAGCCGAGCTGCCCGACTGCTGGCTGCAGCCTTAAATCTAAAGGACAGATATGCGATATCCGTCATCTGACTCTGCGCCTAAAAGCATGTTTTTTCCAAAATGCTGACCAGAGTGATGCTGAAAATGCAAAAGAATCAATCAATAGTAATAGTAATCAATAGTGAAGCGGAAACGAAGTCTTTGCAGCACATGGGAGATGTGATTTACCACATGTTGCAACATACAGTATGATAACACGGACAAAACATGGAAAAGTTTTCAAATTAAATTTACATGGGCTTCCCGCATTACACCATGAAAATGTTCCAAAACCACTTTTCCCATGGGCATAGTACATGTTTGACATCTGATCACGCATGTAAAATTCATGTTGTTTTTTCTGTAAGGGAGACAAAACAACAAAGATGCTCAGACTCTGCATCTCTGTGAACAAAGGAGAGTTTCTGATGTACTCGCTAACTCTGTCTTCACAGATGAGTCTCACTTGTTGCTCCGTAACCATCTCGCCATGGAGGATCTGGAGAGTGACGAGTTCAAAGTTCACGATCCCAGTGTTGCATGGCTGAACGGTAAGGGTACATGTTTACTGCCACGACGACTTGCTAACGGCAGCCTAACACCGCTTTAATGACGCCGCCTGAAGCTGAAACACTGGTTTGTAGCAGCCGTCTCCACCTCTGTGGATTTGAGTCCTCGGTTTAATAACACACGACCTTCTTCCCTGAACTGTCTCAACCCTGATAGAGAACGAAGTGGCTCTGCGCACCAGAGAGGGACATGTCCTGTCGTTCAGCCTCTCCAGCAACATAACCACAACTCTGCTGGACAACAGCTCCCTGGTGAGTAACGGCACAGTTTATGAGAACAGAGGGCAGATTTTAGTATTGATTGGCTCATATCCACCGACAGCTGCACAAAATGATGGGCCAGGAAAGAGCGAGAGGTGCTTCTGGATTGAGAGAGAGGGAAGCAGTTGAGTCCCTCCGCTCCACATCCCACAGTTCAGACAAAAAAAGATTTGGCGGAGTGACAGTATCAGCTCATTTTCCCCCCCAATCTTGCTGCTCTATGAGCCCTCAACATGCGCCTTCAAAGAGAATTTTCCAAGCAAGGGCATCATTTTGAACACCGCCTCTGCACGACACTGACAGACTTATATGGGTCATCGCTGAAGAGCTTAAAGCAGGGTTGTGTTGTCAGGTTGAGAAGTCTCTCCTCTGTGTTCTCATGTGGTTTGTCATCGCTGCATTTTCCAATCCCTGAAAAATATATTTTCTTTTATGAATAACAAGAAGCACATGGGATTTCCCTAAATAAATGAATTGCTGGGAAAGTTTTAGCTAAATATAGTGTCAACCTTTGAGATTAAGATTCACAGTGAGTGAAACTTTATCACTTTCCAGCTGTAAAAAAGACGATAAAAAGTTCTGAATATATAATCGGTTTAAAGCTAAGTGTAAAAAAATGGTCAAATAATGAGAACAAATCAGGGAAAGGAAGCTTTAATAAATACCAGAGCAGCAAAAATTAAGTTAGTTCAAGAACGTTGGGAAGAAGCACTTGATCTGATGACCTGAGTGGGTTAATGACCCGACTCACTAATATGCAGTATAGTGGAGTCAAATGGCCTTGAAAGTAATTAGAAGTATCTTTTAAATTGAGGAGTAAATCTGAAAAGAAGTCAGCATTGTCAAGTGTCAGGATGAGATGAAAACACTGTGGAGCTTCAGTGAATGTGCAGCATAATTTCGAATCATAATCACGCCAACGCTTCTTGGTTTAAACAAGAATATAATGTATTAACACTGTCAAAAGGTGAAGAGACAAAACAGTGGAGGATATGTTTGAGCCGTCAGTAAGATAAGAAAAGGGCTTAGCTTGTTTCTTAAAGCGTTAAAGAAACGGCCCGAGATGTTTGTCAGTTTAGAGTTTTGGTTACATTTCTCAGTCCTGTTCCTATTTTAGGGCCTAAGTTAGCTAATTATCTTTGATTATTTTTTTAGGGGTAAATAAATAACAATAAAAAAATGTTAAATCCTACTTACCTTGTGTTGCTGCATAGTCTCTTACAGGGGCAAGAAAAAAAACTTGACTTAACTGCGGGAAACATTTGGACAAGAGTCCTCATTTCAGCAAAACACCATCAGACAAAAGTACATTTTCCAAACTCTGTCTCTTTGCAAAACCATATTGTGTTATTGTTCTTCAGTTAGTTCTTGTTTTATTCCAAACTGAACATGAGTGTGTATTCAATTTCACTTGGAAATACATCGCACTACTTATTATGAAGACTATACTGCGATTATTTTACACGTCAAAACGTTTTTTTCGTACTGTTGTTTTTGTCATGAATACTTTCACACAAAATGTAATTAAATGGGAGAAAAGCAACGGTTTTTTAGGAAAGAAATCGATTTTGTTTTTAGCTTTAGACAACGCATCACTGGTGATATGAGTAGTTTTGATAGTTTTTGCATTTTAGACAGTTACGTAACATGCCCACATTTGCAAGCCTTGCAGATTTCACAAAAAACATAAAGATAAACATCATCAGCCAAGAGATGAACAGATACACAACCAAGCTGGCCGGCCACATGCCCTACAGATGATGTGTAAAGGGAGAAACAGAACGGTCCCAGGATTGACCCTTGAGGAACACTCAATGACAGTTAGCAATGAATACAAGGAAGTTGCAATTTGATAAATGAGAAGAAGTGCGATATCAAATAACACAACCCACTTTATCTCCAAGCATCCAAATCTAAAGTTTCTGACCAAGTCTTATCTTATACTGTCCTTTTTCTCCAGGACCTGACCACCACTAAATTCCAAGTGTCTGCGGACAAGAGGTTTGTCCTCCTGGCATATAACATCCGACCGGTAAGTTGGCTCAGATTTACTCCACAAAGCCCCATCCAGCTTTTTACCTTCAGACAATATCATGTAAGGGCTATAAATCATCCACTAATATCGAAGTTATTACCGCTCACAGACCTCCACGTGTCTGTCTGGCTACCACTGTCTCTGTGAAACAACGGCGACAAGCATCCTGATCAGAGCCTCAATAACAACAGGGATAAGGAGCAAGAACATGAAGGAGGGGGGTGGAGGAGAAGGGGTGTGTGTGTGTGTGTGTGTGTGTGTGTGTGTGTGTGTGTGTGCGCGCAAGCTGCTTTCTGCTACTGCAGCAGTTTTTAGTTCTATTACACCACCCGCCAAATGACTGGGATAACATATGAGGAGTTGAATATTTAAACTGGTTGATGGCAGGAGGTGCACGGGGACTGAGGGAGAGTTAGAGTGAGCGATATCTGTGAAGTGGCTAGTTGATAGGTGCGACACGGGGTGGGGGGACATCAAGGAGATGAAGAGTTAAGGTTGGAGCTGCAGTAATGAAATCACCCCTGCTCGTTCGGTGGGGAATTTTAATGAGGAGCTGAAGAGAATCATGATCGCAGGTGGTAGATAAGCATCGGGGTAGACAAAA
This sequence comes from Embiotoca jacksoni, assembly GCF_022577435.1. NCBI lineage: Eukaryota > Metazoa > Chordata > Actinopteri > Embiotocidae > Embiotoca > Embiotoca jacksoni. The sequence continues at coordinate 19,438,444 of NW_027185447.1, read as the reverse complement.
CACAGATCTTTTGCTCACTTTGCTTTTAATACCACATTTCTCCACCCCCCCCCCCCCCCCACACACACACACACACCACCACCACCAACACCACCCCCCTCTCCAGCAGCCGCCTCACTGTAAATACCCGCATCGCTAATAAATTGTTGACTCTTCCCTCAAAGGGCAGGCACGTCGTGTAATGTGCAAGTAATCGGCGGGAGCAGAAAACAGAGTTAAGGAGGAAATGAAGGTCCTCAGCACATTTTCCACGTTTTTTTTTTATTAAAAACCTGGGAGCAGAATTTGCTGTCCTCTCATTTGTTCAGCCGTTCACTCTCTTCTATCTGCCTTTGCTCTAATCACTGCGTATCATATTTTTCTCTGTGTGTGGGGAACGAATGAGCCTGTTGCTGTGTTACAGCATTCGTCACAAACACGGTGCGTCCATTCTAACTGAATTATCGAGCGGTTAGCATGCACTCAATCAGTTTTCAGATATCTGTGCAGAGAATGGGTTTAGATCTTTGCCCAGTTTGTGGGTTGTTCTGGTTGATTCATACCACGTGATTAGCATATTTCCTTTGATGTCAGAAGGGATTGTCTGGTCTCATCTGTATGCTCGGGGTGTATGTACACTCGAGGAAATCAGAGGCAGCAGGCATGCCACCTGGAATCATTTGTTTGTTTAGAAAAATATATTTGTGTGTGAGCCTTGCTGGCATTTTGTGTGCGTGGGGGCTACTCCTCCGTTGTCCCCCTTCTTCTGTAGCTGCCTCCTTTTTTTCTCTCCTCCTTCATCTTCCTCACTCTCACTCACTTTTTTCTGTCTATCTCTGGGGGCGTGGGGGATTTGTGCTGACTAAAGCAGTTTGCGCCAGGCACCGGCTTTGCTGTTCAGAAGAAGAGCAGCACGCTGCTGCTGAGAGTGGCAGAGAATGCGGTGGGGGGAAGACACTCAATGGAGGGGGTTGAAAAATGGGATATGCACCACTTGCCCTTATACACTGCCCAGTTGAAATCAATCAAAATGATTATCAAAGAATGTCAGAGAGGCTCGGCGGAGAGAGCTGCAGCGGAGCGAAATGGATGAGCAGGCTGTGTGTAAAGTTAAAAGGCTTCTCTGGGTTTTGTATCGGGTCTGGAGGCTTTGAGCGGGAGTGGGTGCCTTGTGGGTGAAAATAAATGGATTTTGATAAGAGGGTATACATAGAAGTGAATTGGGGATTTGGCGACAGATGAACAAGAGAAAGCTGATTTTCTACCGGAAAATGCCTTTCCTTAAAGCCCGTTTGAACTAAGCTGGTTTGTTTGTGTTTGTGTGAGAGGAGTAAAGCAAGAAAAGAGGAGAGCGGGATATTTTTAAATCAGTGATGGTGCGATAGCTCAGCGGTGGTTTCTGGGATTGATGCGCAGCTGCAAATGAACTGCTGCCTGCCAAGACGGGGTAGTTTAGGGACAAATAAAATGGCAGGGCAATGGTGTCGGCACCATGCAGCAAACGCTGATGGGCGCCAGTATCAAAGGCAGCGCATTGTGGGGCTGCGAAGAAACGCTCCTGAGGCAGGAACAGAAGGAAAGATACTATTATCTCTGCATTGTGAATCCCACATTTTGAAATAGATCCCGATATCTGTGCTCATGCAAAGGGAGTTGTAATTTCTACACGCGTCCTTTGTCACATTATCCCGCACTATCTTCTGAGTGTTTAAACTGTGTTTTGTGCCCCCGCCCCCACTTTTTTTGGCAGCCCGGAGGAGGGGTGGGTAGTAAAAAAGGGGGGTGACAAGAAGAGCGATCTGGAGGATTTATGATACGTTACTGGCATCCACATTAGAATTAGGACAGATGCTCTCACGCTCTTTCTGTTCATCACACAAGCACACAGCAACCGACGGCCTCACGATTAATCACAAGCAGAATCATCGGGATCCTAAACAAATCATACACAGCTGATTGAACATGGCGCTGATGGCAACGCTGCCTCCTTTGGTCTCGAAGACTGATACTACCTTCAGCTCGTCTTTGCGTCTTCTCTCCTTCCCTCACTCTTTCCTTCAGTGTTTGACCAATTCATGCCTTCCTCTCCCTCTTCTTGTTGTTATTTTGTGGTGCAGCTCCCTTGCTGTCCACGCTCAAAGACTTTACACCGCAATCAGATTTCAATTTCATTTAGATAGCCTGAGAATCTATTTCCCTTCCTTGAGCCCTGCAGCTTTACCCCTGTGTCACTCCACTCATGCATTTTCTAACAACAGACAACACTGAGGGAAAAAAAAAAAAAAAAAATCCAATTTCACAAAGTGTGCCGTATAGAGAATGTGACATTTAATTTCTTTAGGGACGGGTTTTTCCAGGTGGCTAGGCCAGCGGGCAAATACGCTGCTTCCAACTCTTTACTTGAGAAAAACAAAAGAAAAAAAGACGACAATGGTAATCAATATATTAGCAGGAACTCATCAGGAAATGCTTTGATCAATCGTGGTTAACACGCACACGTACACATGCGCACGTGCATTGATTCCGGTCTCTTCGTCTTTCTTCAGCATGTTACTGTAAACATTCGGAGCTGCTCATGCTTGTGTCGAGGTTGTGAAACAGATGTCAGCCACAATACAGCCCAGCGGGAAGGATATTAGCTCTAATGATGCTATTTAATAAGAATTTTTGTCTAAGGTTTGGTACTTTTTTTTCACATGCTGTGTCTTTACTGTTGTCTTTTTTATTCGGTTTTCAGGGTCCCACTTTATGTTATGCACTTGTGATCTCAGTAATGATGTAATACGGATGAAATTTCTGCAAATGAATGATATAAATTAAGTCTATAGCCAAATGTGAATATGCAATTTGCGCAGTAAAAATCAAAGCTATATTAAAGCACCATTGGAAATGACCACACTTATGGATTATTATAGTAGAAGGCATTTTGCTGCTGGTAAAAGAATAACACTAAATCCCACTACTATGAATGAAATAATTCTGGGATCACTGAGCATTTACCTTTCTAATTTTTTTTGAACAATTGTTTCTGCTTTTTTTTTTTTTTTATAAAAGCAATAAGCCACTTCACGCAGTGCTTTGCAGTGATTATAGAAGAGTTTAGATAATGCAAACACAGCTTCCTGTTGCTTATTGCTTTATCATAAGGTTGAAATTCACAACTTTTGTTTCATTTGCATTTGACTTTATTTAAACACGTTAAAGAGCATGTGTGAGCACTGAAATATGTGTGTTTTCATCTCTGTGCGGCACACCTGTGTGCATGATATCCTCTACCTCTTTCAGGTGTTCTCTCAGTCCTTCACAGCCTCCTATGCTATCTACAATGTGGCTAATGGGTAGGTGCAATCGTGAATGCTAATGCATGGGCTGCACTGGGCATGAGCGTTACCAATGCAAGCAGACCTGTGGACTGAAAAAAAACCTCCCTCCCAAAGTGTGTCTCATTGAATCATGTTTTCGTCAGACATGCAGTCATTCATCAGTGGTTTTTCAAGGCTCGATATACCGACGTAAGGTTTGTGCTGTTATTCAGATTTCACTGCCTGAGACTCATATTCAGCATCATCAGTGGAAAAAAAAACAAAACAACAACTCTATGGTGGCTCTTGAACTTCTGAGGAGTGATTCCCGAAAACGATTTTTAGGAAGACCTGCAGTACTGATCATTGCCTGAGTATGCCTTGGAGGAAAAATGTTTGCCTGTCCAGAAGAAGAAAAAAAAGTGTGTCTAAAAATACGGGGGAAAAAATAAATGTTGCACTCTTGCATGAACCAACTCCATTTCTGTTTCGGTTTTTTTCCTCTCTGCATCTTGGTGCGGTATCTCTATCGAGGGCAGGGCATGGACGGACCTCAAAGGGCTTCAAATAGGACAGTAATCCCTAATGGAGCGCTTATGTCTGAGTTTTTGTGTGTGTTACAGGGAACTGCAGGACCTTAACCATCCGAAGAGGGCAGTGCTACAGTATGCTTCCTGGGGACCTCAGGGGAACCAGCTGGTGAGTGAGGAGCCATTTACCAGATTTATGTGTTGGAATCTACTACAACTAAAACTGTCAATATGACGAGAGGATATTCTCACCCCTTATAATTTATAAGAACGCAGTCTACCTGTGAAAGCACCTGCCATTTTTTTTAATCATGGTAACATAAATGGTGCCACGTCATTATGAGATGAACTCATCTTAGCTGCAGTGGCTGTGTTAATATAATGGGGTTGTTTTACACTCACAATATCGTTCATCTACTTCCCCTGTAATGTAACTGGCTTTTGCTGCTATGTCAGTGTTTATCTGCAGCACATTAACTGGCAAGTAAAGATGGTTTGCCTCCCACCCGTGTGTGTGTGTGTGTGCCGGCCAACGATTCATTCATTTTGGACGGTTTCCGCCGCTCAAATCAGGCAACCGGCTCTGAAGTCTGCAACCTCGCTGTCTCTGATAACGGATTGGAGCTGTCCATGTGTGCCTCTCCTGCCAGGCCTACGTGTTTGACGGAGATATCTACTACAAGCCGAGTGTGACCAGCAAGCCCCTGCGTCTCACATCCACCGACGAGGAGCAGAATGTGCTGAACGGGCTCTCTGACTGGACTTACGAAGGTGCGATAAAGTCCGGCTTCACACTCAACAATAATTATGAGCAGACTTGCGCGACGAGTTTGACATTCAAAAACGTTCTGTCTTCTATAACAGAGGAGGTGCTGTTGAAATATGCTGCCCACTGGTGGTCTGTGGATGGTGCCCGGCTGGCATACCTCAGCATCAACAACTCTGCCACACCCGTGATGGAAATACCTCACTTCTTAGGTGGTCTCTACCCCTCCAATGTGCTCTTCCCCTACCCCAAGGTGAGAACTGGTTGAAACAAGATCGTCCACAGTCACGCTCGCAGCTCCGTGAGGCCGTGCTGAGGCTGTGCAGTCATCCTTTGAGTCAGCATGTTCACAATGATGACGTTAACATACTGCTGTTTCGCCGATGTAATGTTTACCATTTTTACTTTCACGTGTTACCATTTAGCATTAAATAAAAAGCTGAGGATAATAGGAATTTCATTAGTTTTGCAGGACAAATTTAAATGTTGCTCATTGATAGCAACATTTCATGACGATCCACCCAGTTGTTGCTGAAATACAGTCGCTTCAGAAAATAATCCCTCACGTTTTGTACTTTATTGTGTTGTACATTTCCTTTTAAATTGATAATATTGGCAATTTTCCCACCAATCTACAATCAATAACTCACAAATAAATGCATGTTTTTAAAAACATTCGCAAATCTCTCATTTACAAGAGTATTCAGACCCTTTTTAATACTTTGTGAAAGCCCATTAAGCAGCCATTCAGCTGCTCAAATTTCCCAGACTAAATTTAAAACCAAATTTAAATCAGCAACAATTAAGTGCGTAAAAAGCGATGGGGTGTATATACTTTATGAAGCGACTGTGTTTTAGCCTGCACCGCAGCGGTGGACTGACTGACTGATCGACCGACATTGCTGCCCCTGGACTCCCGCTGCCAGCATGTCTAAAAATATTTGCCAGAACGTATGCTTAACATTTTTCCTTTTATCTTGTGTGCTCACAGGCCGGCTCCAGTATCCCATCAGTCAGTCTGTTTGTGGTGAATCTGTATGGTCCAGCTCACACTCTGGAGATGATGCCTCCTGACTCCCTCCGGGCCAGGTAACTCCACCTGTGTGAATGTAAAAAACAGAATAAACCGTTACCCGCCTCAGAAACCCCATCAGAAATGATTGCACATTGAAATTCCTCTCCCCTTCACTGTTTAGCTTTCTTTTTTTCCCCCTGTTCTTTTGCACCACTTTCCCTGTGTATCATTTTCTGCATCGCCTCTTCAGAGACAGCTACATCTCCATGGTGACTTGGATCAGCAGCACCCGGCTCGCGGTTCGTTGGCTGAACCGTGCCCAGAACCAATCACTGCTGTGCGTGTGTGAGGCCACCACAGGAGCATGCTCAGAGGTGAGTGGTCATCAGTTGTTCCACATTAGTAATCAGACCGGCCTCTGCTCCAATATACAGCTTTAATAGAATTTTTGCTTCATTTACACAGTGTTGGGAGTTGAGATTGATTTCCTTAAGCTCTCAAATCTCTACTGGCTAGATTCATATTTAAGGTCATTTGCTGCCTGACAAGAATTTTCATTGATGTATTGCAGTATTTCATTGCTGCTGCTCGTCTGTAATTCCTCACAGATTTAAGTGAAGTATTAATTTCATTTTTAATAATTAACATGTACAAGTTTTATTCACAAAATGTTATTTACATCCACTTTAGAAACAAAATTGCTTTGCAAATGGTGTGGCTAATAACTTTTCTAAATTGTGAAATTTTAAATCCGTAGAAACACAAAATGGCCATGGACATAATGCAAAACCAACGACAGGTATGTATTGCTTGTGTTTTACACCAATTTATCACTGCAGTCTTTTTTTTTTTTTTTTGACTCCATATTTTTTTTTCCTCTACAGGATGTGCAACTGTTTTCAGAGGACGCCTCTGTTTTTTATACGATCCTGCCAGCAAAACAAGGCGCTCGTGGAGAGTTTCACCACATTGCTGGTCTCACAGCGCAGGTCAATTTTTGGCACTATTCCTCCTTCATATCATCCCTGTATACACTCAACAAAATGTACTGCCAAGTTCTTGGAAAGGACGCAGGAGAGGGCTTATTGTTGCCAACATTAACATTCAATTCACAAACAGCAGCTCTGATGGACGTTCCTGCAGTCGGTATGCAAATTGCACGCTCTCTCTCAAAACTTCTAACGTCTGTGGCGTTGAGTTGCCTGATAAAACTACACATTCCAGAGTGGCCTGATTTTGTGAGCAGCCCGAGGGACACCTGCGCAGTAATCATGCCGTTTCATCAGCACCTTGATGTGCCACAGCTGTCAGGTGGATTATGTTGGCAGAAGCAAAGTGCTAACTAACATGTGCTTTAACAAATTTGGGAATTTAAATTGGAGCAATAACCTTTTTTATTTGCATAAAAGAAGTCTTAGAGCTTTTACTTTAACTTCAACAAGAAATGAGTGTGAAAACAAAAGTGTAGTGTTTATCATTTTATTGAGTGTATTTCTGACATAACTGGTTCATTTCATTTCATTTCAACATAAAACCGTGAATGACTACAAACCTGAGCAGCACAGAGGCTAGTCTGCTTTTCTCACCCTCTCCTCCACCTCTTTTACTTGCAAAGCCATTTTAATTGTATATTATTGAATGCATTACTTTTCCCCAAATTGCTAAACCATCCATTTATCTCAGAACTTATTTCCCTGATTAATTTTCTTGGTGCTTTGCTGTTCATATTTCTGAAGGAATTAATTTAAGCTCAGTTAACGAACTTACTCATCCTGAGCGGCGTGATTAAAACGTTTAATGTTGCTTTTTGTAAGAAACAAACTATACAGGATGAAATGATATCTGCTGATTTTTTGCTCAATTTAGACTAAGACTTAAAGGCATGTGTACAGATGTATGCCATTAGCTGCTGAGGCTAAAATCCAGAGTTTTCTCCTTTATGTCTCTCTGACTTCACTTCCACCATTAAAATAACCATAATTTTTTTTTAAAAAAAGGTACTTTTTCTGAACTCTCTTGCCTTCAGTGTCTTCATGCGGTTTAACTTTATGAACCCGTCTTCACTTTTGTTGCCATCCTCTGACACGCGCTTGCCGTACAGCTGCACCTATTTCTATTCTGTACATGTGACGGCTTCTGCATTGCCCTTCATCCCTGTGTGTCTCTGTGCAACGCAGGCTGCCATCCCCTCTATCCCGCCTCGCTTCTTGACATCGGGGAGCTGGGACGTCACCCTGCTCTGCACCCTTGACGAGAAGGCTGGAAAGATGTATGTGAGCGCCACAGCGCGTGGAGCTGGGTTGAATCACCCTTTATCAGCGCACAGCCTCTTTCTACGAACACGCGAGGGACAGCGGGGGGGTTAGAGTCGAATATTGGCCATCATTAAAATGATCATCTCCTCCTGTAAACTCGGAGAAAATGTTAGATGCGTCAACCGCTTCAGAGAAAATTCCTTCGATAGGACAGACTCTGCGGAAGGGAAACGATACACTTATGATAGTAACTAAAAAATAATGAAAATAAGCCATTTTAACATTTAGCATTGGTCTTGGTTAAAAGGCCGAAGGAAATAGCTCTGACTGACTTTGGCAGGCTCTGAATCTGAAGAGGACAAAGGATTACTTGCACTTGGACAGAGCAGATTATTGCTTAAATCTGTCTTTATCCTGCTGGGGGCAGAAACCCCACATGTACCGATTGACTGAGGTGTGTGAGCATCACAGACAAGCAAGGAAAGTAAATCGTATGTAGACAGTTATTTTCAGGCCTAAAAACCCTCGGGCTTATACGGCTTTTTGCCTCCGGTAATCCTGTCCTGCAGCATTCCACTTAAATTCATACAGAAGAACACGACTGATACTGGGAGGCACATTGACATGAATGAATTCACCATCCCTAATGATGCTGTGCAAGATAAATGCAGTACAAGGCTGATTTTATTAACATTCTCAAATATGTAAAGAAGTGGAGATAAATTATTGTCATGAATAATTAATATCCCGAATCATTAGGATGAATTTAAAACATCCAAATGTTTGACAATGTTGAGTAACTCACTCTGTTTGTGGTTCATTTTTCTCATCATCAGTTACTTCCTGAGCACAGAAGAATCCAGGCACAGCAGACACCTTTACAGGTATGCAACTTCCCTCTGAAAAATGGCCCTACCTTGTGTGGAAAGTTATTTTTACATATCATAGTTTGAGTGCATTCAAATATCTATTGCTTCATTTTCCTGGTCAAAAATGACCATGTCAAATATCCATAATACCATTCTTTGTTTGCACTATTGTAATTTTAAATATCTTAAATGTTATTCTTCTTATTAGAATTATGACTATAAAATATCTGCAACAGATTTGTGGATGTGGATATGCTATTGTTAATTTATATTTCTAATCACTCGTATTCAAAATAACATTTTTACTGGTCACAAAAATTTTGGACTTAAAAAAAATTACATTCTGAATTCGATGGAATATTTATCATTTTGAATATCTGACATTAAACTTATGACTCGTGACAACATAAATCTATATATCTGAAATGGGAGTATTTCTGAGTAAGAATTTTATTGCAGATATCCAAACTGTTCATTCTGGATCTCAAAATTAAATCGTGGATATCTGAAGTTGATACCCAGATCCCTATGAATGGCAAAAGATATGTGGTTTCTCATAGGAGGGATGGTGTTGTGGATATCTAAAATGACAGTAGTGGACACAAAGAATGTAACTCTGAACATCTGAAATGTTCATTTTGACGAGGAAGAATTAAATTACCAATATCTTTAACACATATCCACTGAAAGCAATGAAATACCCACTTTTGTTAAGGATATCTGAAAAAAGTAGTTTTGACAAGGAAATTCAGAGTCGGAGGTAACTTGAAATACAATTTCTGCTATTGAGAATACTTTTTGTCTATAGCTTTAACCACCGTTATATCAAGTAAGGATGTAATTTTGACCTTGAAACATGCAATTGCAGATATCTAAAATGCTTGCCATAAAATCCTACAAGGACTCCGTTCAACGTTCTACTTATAATGAGGCTAATTAAAATTGAAATATTCCTATCATGTAGCATGCTGGCATTACTTGTACAGTCTGTAATTTCTCAGAGCTATTTGCTGATGTCAGTAGGCTTTACGTTGTTAACAAAGTCAATGCCAGCGTGTTAATTTGTAGCAGGTGTTGAAGAAGTTAAGTCCATTATTTGGAGCTACTGAGGTGTCTCACCCAGGACTGACCCTGTCTGGCTGTCACGCCTCGCTTCGCCTACCTCAGGAGCTGCTGCGTCGTGTTGAGTAAAAAAAAAAAAAAAAAAAAAAAAAAAAAAAAAAAAAATTCCACAGTGATTAAATGTCCAGGGTCCCTTTTCCAGCAATAAACCAACACGCAACTTACAGCTTGACTTAACTTTATCGCAAAAAGACCGTTTGACATTCCGGCGTCAAATACCACACACCTGGTCTGTAAATATTACTACAGCGACACCTAGAGGACAAACAGTGAATAACATTTGAAATCTGGGTCTTCCCAGCAACGTGTCTGTCTCCTTCAGGTAGCTTGTGTTCACTGCCTCTTAGTTCAACCTGTTAGCGTGCAAATATTTGTTTAATTAGCTGGCTGGAAAAAAAAAACAAAAAAAAACACAAAGCACAGCAGAGGTTGGTGGAAACGTTATTAATGTTGCAGAAATTTGGTCATAAACGATAATGCACTTTTTTTTGCCTATTGGGGGTACTGGGTGAAAAATCATTTTGAGTGCAATGTGACTGAATTTAATTTCATCACAATCCGGGAAATAGCTTTCAAGATATTTCAATTAAACCTAAAAGTGTGAGACTCGCGGGGGGATTTCACGGGAAACGCCAGCAGGATACATCATCTGGGAACCATGAATGTCTGAATTCTCATAGCTAAAAAAGCAATCAGAAGAGTAACGGCTCACAACAGTATGTTTATATGTAAATCCAATTTTATGTGCAGTATAAAAGAGCTCAGTTGACACATTTATATCAGATAAAAATCCTTCTTAGGGTGATGGCCATGCGACTCTACTACTGAGGCCAGAGTCTCTTGATAATAATGCCTGTGATGAACACCCGTCTGCTCCCTCACCAGCCTCCCAGCTTTTCATATCTTTTTATTAATTTACATAGCTTTGGGCTTGAGGAAATGACTTAATACTATGGAGGTGGGAAGAGGGCTTGTTTAAACTCGGCCTGTGATTAATCCTGAATGAAATTTGTAAGCAGTGGAGTGGAGAGGGACATTTAGTGACTCAACATCGCCTAACAGAGCAATCTGTATAACGACTTTTATGTCTAACCTCATTGAACCTCGTTTGTCTCTGAAAAGTCAACTGCCTCAGTAGTTTGTCTCTAGATACCCACACTGTCCTCTATATTGGAGCAGTAATTTGAGCCTCTTGTGGACCAAATCAAACCGCTTTAAACTGCCCTGTTCTTTTGTGGATAACCTTTTGTTTTCTTATTTCCAAGTGTGGACCTGGACGGAGTGTTTCAGCGCCAGTGCATCTCCTGTAATCTCATAGATGGATGTCGGTTCTTTAAAGCTGTTTTCAGCCCCAATCAAACCCACTTCACCCTCTACTGCTTGGGTAAATCACACACACACACACACACACACACACACACACACACACACACACACACACACACACACACACACACACACACTCACGGTGAATATAAATGCTCAATACAGCCCAGACAGTTGGTTTTTATAATGCTGTCATTTTGAATAATCCTCAGGTCCAAGAATACCTAAAGTGACAGTTCACAGTACAAAGGACCCCTCAAGTGAGTGTTACATCTGCTCGTCTGACTAATGGTACAATAATACACACACACACACACACACACACACACACACACACACACACACACACACACACACACACACACACGGACTGCAGTTTCCCCCAGCAGCCTGCAGAGAGCAATAAAGTACAGATTCATTAAAGTCATGCTTGTGAACACTGCCCTCTGTCTGTGGCTCTTAAATTCAACCATTTACATGGGGATGAGGAAGATTTAATCCACAACTTGATGCTTTACTGAGCCTTAATATTAAAGAATATGAGACAGTGGTGTTTTATCTCCTGTAGGATATGTCGTCTTGGAGGATAACAGCCCTCTGTCTAAAGCTCTGGAGGACAAGAGGCTCCCTGAGACTCTGTTCAGGACGCTCCCAGCAGACAACCATGGTACAACAAAGATAAAAAATACTTCTTTCATTTAAGCTCTCACATTGTTAAGTGAACAATACTTGCAAAACAAGTATCTCAGCCTGGAGGAGGCAACTACAATAACATTTTCACAAAAATTGTGTGTTTAGATATTTGGTCATAGTGAAAATTACAATATAATAGTTTCTGTGGTTCAGATGTATTTCAGGCACAAGTTTCAACTGTAGTAGTGACCCGAACATATCTATGGACAGTTGCCCTTGTTCAGGCCTTGTTTGCTCTCCACAGATCTGCACCTGAAACTATCTCTACCTCAGGGCTATGAGGCCAACCTCCACCCTCTTCTCATCATTGTGTAAGTGATTCATCAAGCACGCTGAATGAATGGCAGAGGGATGTTTAAAGCCACATGTTTCACAATCTATGATCTCTAGCCTTTTTCTTTACTCCTGCAAGCCCTAACAACTGTCACCACACTGGCTCATCCTGTGCGTCTTGTCACTCAGAGACGGCATTCCCGGCAGTCAGTCAGTGACGGAGGAATTTGCCCTCGACTGGCCTCAGGTCCTCTCCAGCATGCACAGCGTGGCCTTGGCCTGGGTGGACGGCAGGAGCGGGGTCGGCCGCGGACAGAAGACCACCGCTGTGGATCCACGCAAGCTCGGCTCGCTGAGAGTCAAAGATTATCTGGGAATTGTAGAGTCAGTAGAGTTATGTAATAAAATAAGGCTGTATAATTGAAGTGTGACCATAAAGCCTGTTAATATAGAAACTGAAGGGCTTTTATGATGTTTCCACAGGTTGCTGATGCAGCTGCCTTATATTGATGATCGTCGGATGGCCCTTTATGGAAAGGTTACCGCAGTTTTTTATTTGGAAGCTTTATTCTTTCCTATTGAAGTCATCAAAGCTAAAACACTCTTTAACACTTTTCTATTCTCATCACAGGCATTCGGTGGTTATTTAACTCTCAAAATGTTAGCTGCAACCGATAAACTCTTTCAATGCACGGCTGCTGTGGCACCAATAACTGACTTCAGGCTTTATAGTGAGTTGAGATCGTGTCATTAACTATTCACATAATGAGGCCATGGAAATTGTGCAGAAACTCAGAGGCACTTCAGAGTAAAAATGATTCTCTTGTTTTCAGGCGCTGCATTCTCTGAGCGGTATCTGGGCCTTCCAGCAAAAGAGGAACATGCTTACTCGGTGAGGCTCTAAGGCTCTTCGGTATATGTGGTTTTGATGTTAACAGCGATAAGAACTGTGATCATAAACTCATTTGCAAGTTAACCCCATAAAACAAATACAATCTCTTACACTAATCCTGCAATAAATCTTGTTTTCATAATTGCTAGTGTTTTGATTATTTTTTTTTCAACTGTTTTAGGAACATATTGATAGAAATGTATTGTTATTTTTGCGGCCGTAGTTTGCAGAGCTGTTAATTTGTATTGTGCCATATGGAAAGGTGTTTCTAATATTTTGTCCATCCCATTTATATCAGTGAAAGTTCACAAAATAAGACATGTCTCACTATAATGCAACACAATTCATCTGCAAACTACAACCTCCAAAATGACCATGAGTCTATCCTCACTGGTATATCTGGGCTGGCTGAAAAACCTCCCAGTGTAACAGTGCAATACAATTCAATAGCACCACAAACCAAGGCCTCCAAGAAGACTATGAAGTTTAAGCAACACCTCTCAAAGCTTTAAACATAAACTGTACATTAAAACTTGAATAAAGGTTGGATTTTTTTTCCAAAGTTATTGCGATTGACTGCATTAAATTTAGCTGGCAGTATCCAATAAACTACATATATTGTAATGTTGTATCCTTTCAGACTGCCTCCCTGCTGGAGGAGGTTAACAAGCTAAAAGACGAGAATTTCCTCATTCTCCATGGAACTGCAGATGGTGAGATTTTCTTCACAATTTATACAGAATTTTAGAGTGAATTATTGTGTCCGTTTCTCATTCATAATTCACATGTTTGTGTATCTGTGTGTGTTCGACCAAAGCCAGGGTACACTTCCAGCACAGCGCTGAGCTCCTGAGCCGACTGGTGAAGGTGGAGGCCAACTACTCCCTCCAGCTGTACCCAGACGAGGGCCACGTCCTAAGAGAGCCCCGCAGCGTCCAACACTTTCAGCGGACTGTGGTGAACTACCTCCAAACCTGCTTGAAGCACAGCGCCTTCGTAGGTCCCATACCGGATGCAGAGGAGCAAGATGACTGAGCCCAGAGTTCCTCTTCCCTTCTTCTGGAGGAACTCTCTTTGGACTGTATGCCATCTTATGCATTACGTTGGGTCAGATTGCCAGGCACAAGAGCACAGGAGTGGGGACCAAACACATCAGATCACCTCCTACAGCTTCTGGAAAATTTCATGTACTGTATAACGTGTTGCACACAATTATTTATGCTGTTTAATTGTATGTTTGAGGCCCCGTGTGTTTACAAAATTCACTTGAGATGATGTGGACTATAGACGGCTACTGATTCTGCCAAAAGTTTACAACAATTTTAAAGCATGCATGTCATAATGGCTGCATGATGGGCATCAGTTTACATTGCATTTTGTGTGTTTTGTAGGTTTTAAATCTCGCCCACAGGGGCTAAAAGTGCAAACTCTGCCAACAGCCGGGAACACACTTGCTGACTTTTAAGAATGCTCACTGAGAATACTCAGCCTTACACATTTAATGATTTTACGATTGCATAAAATGCTTGAAGTTTTCCATACAGGTTGTTGAATAAACCAGCGAAAGGATCACCTTCAGAATGAGGCAGATTCTGGTCTTGTGAAACCAAACATTAGCAACAGCTCTGATGCAAGATATCTGAACCCCAACTTCGAAGATACCATGCTAACTGTCTCTACATGGTCTCTGGTCTGTGCATACCCCGCACGATCTGTAAGATGTCATTTTAGTTATTTTAGGTGTTTTATTTATAGCGTGTTCCTGGCTCAAAGCATAAAGATCATTCTAAATGTGCCAAATACATTTTGTGGACTTTATCCACTGGTTTTATTTGCAATGTGTGGTTAGGAATGAGAATGCAACTGAGACTTATTTACACTACAAGCTCCAATTCAAGAATAACCACAAGAACATCTATGCAGGTGTCTTGTGTACTGCATTTGAAAGTACAGTATGTTTCTGTTTTGATACATCTTATCAAAATGCATTTTAACCATTTCTTGTGCATTACAAAATTAAATTATTTCTTTCAACAAACTGTTGGACCTTTTTTTTTTTTTTTTTTTTACAGTTCACAAAGCGGGTGGGCCTGATCATCAAACTATCAACAATGCAGTTGGTTTGAAACAAAAGCCACTGAGTCGGGACAAGCAGCTCTTGAAAATAAAGCTTGAACTTCTTGCTTTACAGCAAAAAAAAAAGAAATCATTTAGGTTCCTTCACCAATCATTATGGCTTTTGTCTAACAAATTCATTTGGAGAGATGATTATGGACAAATCACTATAGTAACTTTGATGTCTGAAAAAGTACCACTATGGAGCTGAGATGAATTGGTAATAATAATAGGCAGCCTCTTTTTTTTTTTTTTCCGTCAGAGATTATGCCATTATTAAAATCATGTGATAAAGTCTCTGACTTTAATCTCATTACCACATTTTCACAATTATGGCAACACACAATATTCCCTTTTGCTACGCTCGTGTAGACGGGAATCCATGTTGGATCAACCATGACGCTGCAATCGTCAGACAATAGTTTTATTTGTTTAATCCAACGGGATTAAATCGAGAGGAGCAAACTTTATAAAGTTTCTTGAACAAACGCCCCCTCCCCCCCCCCCCCCGATCTCCAGTTATCGTCACAGACTCAAAGCGGAGCTCCTATCCAATCCGAGTGCAGCCAACATCGCTTTGACCAATCATATTTCTCGACGCAATCAGTCCCAATCGTCCAATCAGCGGCGCTGGTAGTTGCGGGCCCCGAATCCCTCTTCAACCTTCTGCTTTCCGGAGGGGCACCTTCAACCAGCTCCGCGGTGCACCGGCAGCGGCTTCCTTAGCTCCAGAGAACAAGTGGAAATAATAATTTTACACAGACGCAATGTCCTTCCTAACCGTCAGCAGGCTAGCGCCTAAACTCCTCAATTCAAAGGTAAGACGAGTTAGAAACGGGCCTTTTAAAAGTCAAAGCTGTTGCCTCGAAGCTAACGCTAGGTTTAGCCTGCTAACGACGTAGCGGTGAGCTAGTTTAACGTCACGCATTGCGAAACAGCTGTGTGGCTCATAATCGCTGAAACTACAATATTATATTTTTTTGTTGTTTTCTTAACAGCAGCGGTCATTTCTTGCCGTTTCGCGCAGGGTTACGTAAACTATATATATATTTTTTAACGGTTCGTGAACTCGTGTCTTTCGTCGGCTAAAGCTAGCGCGGCGGCCGTTGTCCGCTGTCACCGGGGACCGTGTTAATAACGTCACGAACCAGAGTCTCACCACGTTTTAGTTTTCATCGGTAAAAGTGTAAAAAAATCATCTGGTACACTGCGATCGCCCATAAAAACTTCCAACTTTGTGCCTATTTTTTTATTTTCTCGCCACCACCGTTGACCTTCACGTTTTAGACTCGAGCCAAGTGTCTTATAATGTCTTTTATTTCTTTAATTAGGTCCTCAACATATGATTTATGGCATTTAAAGAATACTCAACCCCTGTAGAAACAAATGTCCTAACAACGGATGCTGCTTGAAATCTCTTTACGGAAGATCTTATTGATCAATAACCCGTGAAGGTAAAAAAATACTTTGCTGAAATTGCTTTTAATAGCGAGCTGTGAATGCCATTATGGTGTCACCTGAAGTATGCTTTGGTTCAGCCTCCTGAAACACTGATAAAAAAAAAAAAAAAATCAATTGCCCTCCATGTGTTTTTTTTTTTTTTAATGGTTCTCCCTCTAATAAGTGATTAAATGTCTTTGAACTCTGTTACATTCACTTTCTTCCTTATCGTTTTGCAATCTCTGCAAGGGAGATTTATGAGCCAGCTGTTTTTTTTTGTTGTTGTTGTTGTGTAATATCTTATGTCTCTGAACTATGACCCAAAAATCAGGAGTCAGTGACGACCGGAGCGCTTAAATTTGGAGTCTTTATGATATTTTCTGGCTTCGGATCGTTTCAGTTCTTTGGGAGAGGATTGTGATCTTTAAGTGTCTTTTTGATTTCGGTGTTGAAATGTACAAAATTGTATCTTTAGAAATGCAGAAAGGGGGAAAAAAAAAAAAAAAAAGGTGAAAATTTGGATGAAAGAAATTTCAAATCAAAACTTGCTTCCAGCTGAGTGTCATTAAAAGATGCAAATGTTTTTCCCCTTAAGCAAGGGGTTGTATGTGTTGGTCACCATAGAGAATGCTCATGAATTGAGCTTTCACATGTTTGGTTGACTCGTATGCCCTTCTGGTGCAGAGTAATCGTTCCTCTTACTGTCAGGCTGGTGGAAGTTGAGTCAAACTCGTGCTCTATATTTAAGATCCTGAGCTGTTGCATAATCTCTCTCTCAGCTGTGTAAAGTGACCCAAGACGCTTCCTTTTGTTTCGACGAACCTTGTCGGTCCTATTCACCCCCAACAGTTGTGTTTACGGGGTGGGGGGGATCCCATTGCCTGCTGTCCCCCCCTCCCTCCCTCCGACGACTCCTTCATCCATTGATGATTTTAGTACACTGACAGAGGAGTCCCGTTTCAGTGGTAAACTCAACTTCTCACTACAGACACTGAGCTTCCAACAAGATCACCCCCCCCACCC
The DNA here is from genome assembly GCF_022577435.1 of Embiotoca jacksoni. Taxonomy (NCBI): domain Eukaryota; kingdom Metazoa; phylum Chordata; class Actinopteri; family Embiotocidae; genus Embiotoca; species Embiotoca jacksoni. Next base: position 19,420,844 of record NW_027185447.1, on the reverse strand, counting down.
CCTCAGTCCAAGGCTTAAGAGCATAAGTAGCATTAATTACAAACCTTTTGAGTGTCATTTTCACTTTCAGAGTGTTTTGGATTATAACAGTCATGCAAAATTAAGCTTATAAATACACTGTTTTTAACTTGGTCTTAAATTATAAATTCAGCATGTTAATAGTCGGCGTTATAATATCAGAATACACAATCACAGTCCTTTGGATAAAAAATATAGAGAAACATTCCTCGTCTTAACAAATCCTGTTGTTTTACACCAGTGTCAGAAGACTGAAAATCACATGAGCACATTAATCAATCGTCCATATTGACATTGTAGATTGTGTGCCATGATTTTCTTCTCTTTTTTTCTCTTCTTCTTTTTTTAACGCCAGACAGTCCTCTTTCGACAGAAGTTGAGAAATACTTGCGTGACTGAACATCTTCACATCATTAGCAGACGATAAAATCATGTTTGTGAAGAGGTGTTTTTTCCGGCTGGGTAATCCTTGTGTATGCAGAAAAAATGTCAACACTAGTAGTTACTTGTTGCAGCCATTTCTAGTTGTCTGCTCAGACATGCGTTTTCAGTTTAGTTCAGTGTAAATGTCAAATGCCAATTCTAACGGGATAATTCATTTTGAATTTGTATTAGTCACTCTGCTTATAAATGTTGGGCAAAAAGCTACTGCGGTTTTCTATATACGACAAGGTTAGACCCATGTCACTCACAAACTAACAAAGTCACAGCAGTATTAGGTTCGTCCAAACTTCTTTGTGGGTAACTGTTGAGGAGCTCAATTGTTGTTGCAGTTCACACATAAGGAGATAATGGTCCAGAAATTCATCCTCTGACTTTTATCTTATTTTCATGAGGTTTTTCTCGTTTTGGTCCTGATAATCAAAATCTTAATATTTCTCTGTTTATTCCACAGAATGCCGCCTGCTTCTTTGTGGCTGCCAGAAATGCCAGCGCATCAACAACAGTAAGTGCACTCGGTTCACCTCAATGTTGTTTGCTCGCTTCAGATTTTCCCACATTGTTATTCTGCAGTTGAAGTGATAAAATGTGTGCAGCAGTTGGTTTGTTGGTCCCTCAAGTGTTAACAGAACATGCTGACCTTTGTTACAGCAGATAAAACACAAAAAAAAATCTGAAATGTTTACATAAAGTCTGTTTGATTAACTGCAGGTCACATTAAAAAGGAATGGGTTTTATTTTGAGGGCATTAGTGACTAAATATTGTGTTTTTTTTTTTTTTTTCCCCCCACAGAATCTGAAGGATGTCCTGGCAGACCTCATCCCTAAAGAACAGACCAGAATCAAGAGCTTCAAAACACAGTATGGCAAAACCAACATAGGACAGATTACTGTTGACATGGTGAGTGACTCTCGATATTGAACAAAATACGCCGCTTGTCATATATTTAGTTGGCAACTGAGCTGGATTCTACTTAGCCATTACAATAATCAGGCCATCGACCATTATTCAGATGAGTGATGCCATATCAGCCGCACTTAATCCATCTCGGCCTGCAGAGGGTTATTTACTGTGTCGGGTATCAATGTCCTGTTATCTCCCTCCGAGGTCACAATATGAACTGCTTTCTGCCGGCGGAGATATTTTAGCTGAGTCACTCAAACCTCGGCTGTAAACTGCCAGTCTCAAACGGGCCCATAATTGCTCTCGCATACATACACCACTGCAATAAATGCTTTGTCTTCTTCTGTTAGCCGCTCGCTGCATTACTTTGCACACACAACTTTGTATACAGTGTTAAATAGATGGAATGTAATTTCTCTATATGCTTTATGTTTTGTGTGTTTTCATTCTCCAGGTGTATGGAGGTATGCGGGGGATGAAGGGTCTGGTGTATGAAACCTCTGTGTTGGATCCCGACGAGGTCAGTGTTAGAGCCAGATTGATTGATTTATTGCAGATAATATCAGTGTCTGTCTTTGTCAGCAGAACTAGGTTTAAGGTCCTCTAGACTGGATTGCATAATTTGCCAATCAGTGAGCTCTGCAAAGGTCGTTTTCTTTTACTGTAAAATGCCTCATTTGATTTGTATCTTGGTCAACATAATCTTAAACAAATATTTGTGAAACTGCCCACGTTTTTTTTTTTTTTTTTTCTTTGCATGTGGTTTTGAAAATTGGCGGCCTGGAAATCAGCCTTCATTGTAGGCACTTACCTTGATTACTTTCTGCCCAAAGCTGAGCGCATTCAGTGACAGAGCGGCACTGCGTGGAGTGAGATATTGCATCATCAGTGTTCATTGGAGGGGCGAGAGCTCACATTAGCAGTTTGCCAGCACTCACTTGAATGCGAATTTCAGGATAACTTGAATATGTATGTGATTATCACAAGTAATGTTTAGTTTTTCATCTTTTCCTGGCTCCACTGATACGCAGGGCATCCGCTTCAGGGGCTACAGCATCCCAGAGTGTCAAGAGTTGCTGCCCAAAGGTCCAGGAGGCGAGGAGCCGCTGCCTGAGGGCCTCTTCTGGCTGCTGGTCACAGGACAGGTCCCCACTGAGGAGCAGGTGACTGAAACATTGTTGTACAATAGTAAAACAGCTGCTCACTCTTTTAATCTGTTAGTCCTGGCTTGTCAGACCCTGCATGTCAGATTTCGACCACACACTGTTTCAGCATTTTTCAAAAACTCAATATTCCGTCAGAACAATAAATGGTAAGATGAAGGAGAGTTTAGCCACAGATCAGTTCGCAAAATAGTACATGAGCTTTGATATGATTGGTGCCACAGCATGGGAAGGTGAATAACAAGCTGTTGGCAAGTAGTGTTTATGACATTATCGGTTATCTATCACTCTGGAAAATTCTTTTCTCTCAATTAGAGATTTAATTCATAACTAGTAAACAAAACCGAATCAGTAGTGAATTTATTGCTGCCACCTATCACCTTCTAAGAGTCATGAGGACAAGCTGTCTGATAATCTCCCTCCTTTGAACTGACTAACTGTACTTTGACATGAATTTGAATGCACCTGCTAATGACACAAAGAAGTAAGTTAAGGACAAAATGTAGATCTTTTTCCTCTCAAGGGATTAAGTCCACAACTTTGCACTTGACTGACAAAGAGCTGAAGAGGAATTATTTTAACCTCTCCCGCGTACATGGTGTGCTTCTTTTTCTCCAGGTGAGCTGGGTGTCCAAAGAGTGGGCGAAAAGAGCAGCTCTCCCCTCTCACGTCGTCACCATGCTGGATAACTTCCCCACAAACCTGCACCCCATGTCTCAGTTCAGTGCTGCCATCACAGCTCTGAACAGTGAGAGCAGCTTTGCACGGGCCTACTCTGAGGGCGTCCACAAGTCTAAGTACTGGGAGGTGAGTTTACACACACACACACACACACACACACACACACACACACACACACACACACACACTTTTCACCTCCTGTTTGGCACCAAGGATGGAAATATTTGGACTAATGGATGGATTGCCATTTAATTGGGTGCACTGCCCTCAGATGATTAATGTATTTCAAAACATTTTTTTTTTTTTGTATAGAAAGTGTTACAGCTACAGTCCTGCTTTCATAGATTCAGACTTACTCTTTTGCAATGCCTTTGCATTGGTTTTCTTAGTTTGTTTATGAAGACTCCATGGACTTGATTGCCAAGCTGCCTTGCATTGCTGCCAAGATCTACCGCAACCTGTACCGCGAAGGCAGCAGCATCGGAGCCATCGACTCCAACCTGGACTGGTCTCACAATTTCACCAACATGCTGGGCTACAGCGATTCCCAGTTCACCGAGCTCATGAGGCTCTACCTCACCATCCACAGGTGCAACTTTAAAATATGTCTTCATAGGCTGTGAATTGGGTTCGATTTTTTTTTTTTTTAATTTTCCCTCGGGAGTAACAAAATTTTATTGTAAATTAAGTCGAGCTTTAAACAAGCTCAAATTAAGTTTTTGAAAAACTGGACACCACTTCAATCAGATGGAGCTGTTGACTATGAGAGCACGAAGATGATATTGATTTCATTCGTAGATTTCTAAGCAAAACTGAGTCTAAATGATTGTGTTAAAGGGAAAAGGCTCTTTTAAAACTGTTAAAACACTAGCTATAATATCTACAATTTCATATTGGAAAAAAGTGTTAAAAGCACTCTATCTAATCAGTTTAACTGAAATAGCAGCCTAAGATTAAGCTAAATACCAACAAAATCTTTCTGGATTTAGACAACATGACAATAATCACTCATGAGACATTGTTGAAAACGAAACAAAAAGTTTGTAGTTACATCTTGACCGATGCATCTCCTAACTTTGTGTGTTAAACCGTCGGCTGTTCTACTGTGACAGTCGTCCCACTGCCCTGAATGTGCTGCCACCCACAATTAACGCCGGATGATATAACATGGTACACCAGTTTGTTTAGTCATCAAACTTCAAAGCAGGTAGCACATATCCCATCATAGTGACACATGATGAGGGTAAAAGCACAAATGCAAAGTACTGTTCAGTTACATAGTGTGGGTCACCGGACATTATTCTTATTTCAGTGAGTGATTAGACGGCAGTTCAAATGTTGCTGATGCAAACAAACTTTAATCTCAGTCTGCTTTAGAAAATTGGCTTCTCTTTTGAGAAATCCCGAGTTGACATTTTTTTGTAAACGTGTGTTTATTAATTTAAAATTTTTGTTGTTGTAATTTTTAGTGACCATGAAGGAGGCAACGTCAGTGCCCACACCAGCCACCTAGTGGGGAGCGCCTTGTCTGACCCTTACCTGTCCTTCAGCGCTGCCATGAACGGGCTGGCTGGTCCTCTGCACGGCCTGGCCAATCAGGTTCGTTCCTCGGCACATCAGCGTTTGGAAATTCACTGCTCGTCTCCCAATGAGCCTTTCACAAAGAAGACGTTTGATAAGTCACGAGTAACAACTCTGCTTTTAGAAATGTCTCCTGTAAGAAAAGGCTTGTTGGCCTTTGAACACATGATATGACTGTTCAGGGTTGAATTTAGTTTGGTCCGCTTGTTTGTTTTTCTCTTCACTACCGTGGTCAGCGCAGCAGACAAACAGCAGAGGGTAAACATAATGACATAAAGGAAGACAAGTTTACACAGGCTGCCGACTGACTGCCTCTATTGATTTATAAAACTTATTGTAGAGTTGATTGACTGATAATCAGCACAGTTTGTTAACCAGGGCTTGATTGGAAGGTCACTTCTTCTTCAGCTGTCCAAGTTTCCTGTTTCACCGGCATTAAATTCTGCTATCCGTTTTATTATTAACTAATGAAATATGATCATTCGATTTGGCTTCCCTTAATACGCACTTTGCTAACACCTTGACTTTGAAAGTAAAGTGAGGGTTGTTTTCAGCACTGCTGACACTGAATGTATTCAACAAGATTTACTGGTTTCCGCCCGGCACTCCTCTGATGTGGTATTTTTAAGAAGAAAAAATGAGCCCAAGTTCAGAAAATACCAGAGAAAAGTGTCATAATCATTTACTTTGTGTTATTTTGCTACATTTTTTTAAAATATATATATATATATATATATATATATATATATATATATATATATATATATATATATAAAACTTCTCAATGTGTGTTTTATTTTGCATCTTCAGGAGGTGCTGGTGTGGCTGACTGCCCTGCAGAAGGAGTTGGGAGGAGAGGTGTCTGATGAGAAGATGAGGGATTACATCTGGAACACACTTCAGTCTGGAAGGGTAAAGATGAACCACGTTCATGAGCAGTTCTGGTTGTCATAATGAGCTCAAGATTCAGTCATTTCAGAAATAGTCTTTTAGGTGCGTCGTTGGACTCGGAAGACGTTTTCCAAAACCAACAGATTCGTTCGACGCATTACAATAAACATTTTTTTTAAATATTGTGTACTCGGTTTTATGTTTCTTTGTATTCTATTTTCCGGATTTACCCCGTCGCTCAATTTCATTTTTACTCCTTGAAAGCTTCTCAAAAATGCTGCTGTAAACCATAAAAGGTAGCAGTATGTGTTAGTATTTCATCACAGTTTAAAATATGCATTTTTGCTCTTTTGTCTGTAGGTGGTTCCGGGCTATGGCCACGCTGTCCTCAGGAAGACTGACCCACGTTACACCTGCCAGCGCGAGTTTGCCCTGAAGCATCTGCCCAATGACCCCCTGTTCAAGATGGTCGCCCAGCTTTACAAGATTGTCCCCAATGTGCTCCTGGAGCAGGGTAAGGCCAAGAACCCCTGGCCCAACGTGGACGCTCACAGCGGAGTGCTGCTGCAGGTAAGAAGACGCGTTTTGTATTGTAATCATACATTTGCCATCTAACGGTAGCGAATGCAGACGCTGAGTCTTTTTAAAAAAAAAATTTTTTATCCGCCGTGTGTCTGCGCAGTACTACGGCATGACGGAGATGAACTACTACACGGTGCTCTTCGGCGTGTCCCGTGCCCTCGGCGTGCTGGCTCAGCTGGTGTGGAGTAGAGCCCTGGGCTTCCCCTTGGAGCGCCCCAAGTCCATGAGCACAGAGGGACTGATGAATTTGGTCGGAACCAAGTCGGGCTGAGGCACCACCTGAGAGGAAGAACCGGGGGGGGGTTAGTGTGAAAGGGTGGGAGGAGGTGGAAATATCAAAAGGCAGACATAAGTTGACCCTCTGTCATTTCCAACCCCAGGGATTTAACGGGATTCAAAGAGACAGTACGCTTTTAATGTCATTTCACAAAAGAAGGGCCTTTTAAAATTGCCACGGTGTTAGTGTTTTAGTGCGTTTAGTTCACCACTGAACACGTTTCCACATCATACGTTTGAAACATGAAAGGTCCAAACTTCAGACGCGCATGTATGTAACCCCCATAGAAGGCTCAAACTATGTACCGTTAAGATTCACCCCTGAGCAGTGCCTGCACTGAGTCTGAATTATGAATAGGCAGTGGCATTCAAAGGGAATTGTGGGAGTGAACTACACTTCCTTTGTATTTGTGTAAAGATTTCAAGTATACCTGACTACATTTTTGCTGCTTTTGGCTAATGCAGTGATTTGTTTCTTTTTAGAAGATATTCCCAAGCAAAACATCTTCTTTCTTTTTTTTCTTTTTCTTTTTTCTTTTTTTTTTTCAATAAGACGATCCGACTTAGTTTTCCTTCTATGCAATGTTGTCATCCCACCTAGTTGATCAATGTGTTTCACTCCCCCTTATGAACACTCCAAGTTTAGAGAAATAATAGGTCCTCACCAGTAAAAGTAATTAGCAAGCTGTGTAAGAAAAGTATGAAAATCAGTTAAAAGATACTGCCCCTTTAAATCTTTAATCTCTCTTCTCTCTCCAACTTGTATTATTTTTTTCTTCTTTGTAAAGATTGACCTGTATTACCTCTATGATCAAAATAACTGGCTTGTCTTATATCGAAATTAGCTTCGTCGGCTCTTCTTCCTGCTTTCCTATTATAAATGGGTCTCTCTGCTCAAAGGCTCCAATGGTTTGAGAATAATGTACAGTAAAAGGATGTTGTAATTGGCAGCCTGTAGTGAATCCTTAAGAGCAAGCTTGAATGAAAAGCGGGATAGGAGAGGGGGAGGCTTTGTTTCTGTTGGAGTCCTGTGTGTTTACGCGTGTACGTTTTGTTACTTTATCCCCAGAGGAGAGCGCTTTAAACATCGACTACTTCAAAAAGAGCACTTGCTTGATTGGATTCCCTAATTCGTAGCAGTAGAAAACCCTCCCAGGTTGATTGTGTCCCTCTGACAGCAGTTTTTTTTTTTTTTGGTGTTGAATATGTATAAAACTAAAAATTTTGGGGTTCTCATTTTGTGGTTTTATTTATACTTTGTGTACATAGTTATATATATATATATATGTATAGCTTGAATGTATGAGCTCTGTGCGATCACTTGCTTGTAATAATCACAATGAGAACCACAGTTTACCAACATCGTAGTAGTGTCCGGGTTGGTCTGTAAATTAATGCCCAGGCTCGCTGGTCACTGTGAAATTCTGCCGACGAACAAAAATAAAAAAAAAGCTGCAGCTATCTTGTATATACACGATTTCTCGCCTGGCTCTGTGGGCTTAGCTGGTGCTGTTTTTCAGGTGATTCCACTTGAATGTTTCAAGCTTGCTCTTAAATTCTGGGTTTGTCAGCACTCCATTTTTGTGTCGTTCTCACTCTTATTTTTTTTTTTTTTTTTCCCAAACAATACTCTCGCCGCGTTAGTCATCATTAGTTCACCAAGACGTGTTCGATTCTCTCCGCTCCGCCGCCGTCTTCCTTCTGGTCTTTATCCGGTGTGGATTTTTTTTTGTTTGTTGTAGTGTTCTTCCATGTGGCGGGTTGTTCAGCAGATGTGGTTATTTTGATCGTAGAGGAGGATAAAGGTACGTGACGAATGGGAGAACTCAAGGCGGGTGGATTCATCAGAGAAAAACTTGGGGGATGGGGCTGGATGGGTCAAACGGGCAAGAAAAGCTTGAAGAGCAATTGGAAAACCTAACAAAAAGTGAAAAATAAAGGTTTTTATTAACACTTGTTTGGTCTCGTCTTCTTCATGATTAAAGCTTTTAGTGTACAAGATTTAGGAGGCTTTACTACGAAAATACTTGTAATTGTTTTTATTGGGGTAGAATCCCCTGAAACTAGGAATCATTTTTTTCATTCCCTTAGAAGAAGCCTTCACGTCTCCGTTTATCCACAGAGCTCGCCATGTTTCTGCATGAGACTCCATGTAAAAGTGGACGTAGCGTCCAGGTCTGAAAAAGGGAGGCAAATGCGAAAGTGCTTTAAACTGCAATACCACCGAGAGCCACTAAGGGTTTGGCTCTGGCTCCAGAGATTTAAAAAAAAAAAAAAAAAGCTAAAACGGAAGTGCCCAAACTTGCAGTTCCCTGAGTGCCCATTTGAGGGTGTCTCCAAAAGTGAGTCAATCCCCACAGACACTCATTTTAAAATGTCGAACTGTAAATTGAAAACACATTTGCAGCCTTTCACCATTCATAACTGTAAAGGGCCTGCATTTTTTTTTTTTACATTTTTTTTTTATATATATACAAATCCATCCATTTAAATTGTATCGAGGCCTTTGAATAATTAAGGACGTAGCTGCTGTGAGTGACGGGTGGATGCTGTCACAGTTGGCGATGTGCCTGTAGGTTTCAGCAATTTGGCTTCATTAGGGCTGCCTGAGCTCCACCCACGCACCTCCTCTTAGCCCATTGTTGGATTAGCAGGGAATAAGGCAGACCGACTGTCCTCATGTCAGCTACATAGCACACTACAGTGGCCAAGTTGTGTGGGCCACTCGGGGGGGACGGTATTCAAGTTGGTTGCAATCTGCAGCCTCACCACTAGGTGCCACTAAATCCTACCCGAGTGCCTGGGAAACAAAACAAGTCATCTGCTGGCTCAGGTCAATTCCAATTATCTGGTGTCTCTTGAATTCTGAAATATGACCTGAATTCCCTAGAGAGCGAGGTCGGTGTCCTGACTTTTATGAGAATTTCTGTCATGTTTGAAACTTGAGAATGACAGTACACGCAAAAAAAAAAAAAAAAAAAAAAGAAGCATGTGCTCTGAAGACCTCGAGTCATTTGTCTCTTGTTGAGATGTCAGCTCAAGATGTTTTGAAGGTTTTGGTTTCAACAAGAGATATAAAAAAAAAAAAAAAAAAAAAAAAAAAAATCTGTACATCTAGTAAGATAATGATCCGATATGACTAATGTTGTAGGGCTTCAATTTAATTAATTAGTCTTTTTTTTCAGTTCTGTAACTTCATGATCATGAAAAGATGATGGTCCAAGTACCCAACTCTCCCGTGTGCCGTTATTAATAACTGGCCCACATACCGCCACACCGCTCTGGTTTCCTGCTGGTCAGCTGTGTCTCGGTGTGCGCAACAAAGGCAGTAAGTGCCAAAGAGCCTCAACCTCATGCCAATCTGTGGCACAAAAAGCTCAATCTAAAAAGGTACAAAGTTTCAACTACATGCATTAATGTTTTTTTTTTTTTTTTTTTTTTTTTTAAAAACTGCACAGACAAAAATTTGTGGCACCTTTTTATTTAAATAAAGTTTGAAAATAAACCCAGAGTATTTACAAAGATACATTTTTGCTTGCAACATTAAAAGTGAGCAGGCTGCAAAATGATGGCAAATATTTTCTGTTACTGCAGTGATAGTTTTACATACATTTTGTATACATACCAGGCGGCCAATATCAGACCAAGGATCTACCACACTCCTGCAGTTTGAGAAATCATGTGGAAACATACTGTGGAGATGAATGGGTCAGGTCATCATAAAATACTTTTACAAAATATTTCTTCTGTTTATAATGTCCGCTCTTAAAAGGTTTTCAAGGAGTATTGGCACCTACAATAACAACATTTATCATTCAATTGAATCACTGTGATGTAAAATATCTCTTTCTGAGAAAAACTAAAAAAAAAAGAAACATGGGGTAAAGATGAATTTCTGAATTATGCAGCATTACTGACAACGAGAACCAAAATAAAATCGTTTAAAATAGACTCGGATCTATTTTATTCCCTAAAATTGTAACACTTGAAAAGTGTCATTTCAAAATCGAATATTGTTGTTATTATTTCTTAAGACATAACAGTATTAACAGATCCATTTCTTTTCAATACACATTCCTCATGGACTGATTTGTAAATCGCCTCCCCACCGAAGCAAATGGACCACATCAGCTTTGAAGTTAACTGAACGTCGGCTCAGTTTTGTTCGTCTGAAACTTGAGCGTGTGGACAAAATAAACTGCCAATCACGGGGAAGGTCACAGACAGAACAACTTGGTCTGTTGACCTTTGGCGACCGGAACTCAGCAGTCACATTTAAAGTCAGTAAACTTTCAAGAGTCCTTTGTCATGGAATAAAGTGAAGGGCTACTTGGATAGAAAATAGAAGTCATGCCCCGACGGTGCAACACGTAAAACTCAAGAAATATCTCTAATATTTGCTTTTTCTGTAGTTACATACATGCATGATAACGTATTTAAATAAAAAGCCCCACAAATAAGCAGGAAACCCACAGAAGATGATAAATGATCATGTTTTATTCTACAGCCCGCCAGTATGTTTGATGATGAGAATGTACATGATGCGAGATAATCGTCCTGATCACCTTCAGAAGATGGACCACAAAATACAAACAGCTGAGCAGGGAAACCTCTACAACGTTTTATAAATTATCATTTGTTGTCACTGCAGTGATCAATTACGATATAATAACTGTGAACTGATCCGAATCCTATCAAAGACTGAAGCACATAGCATTTTATTTTTGTGATCTCACCACAACAAAGCAGCACCATCACATGAAATGTCAGGTTTAAAATGTATAATCTGTAACTTTATGAATATAGAAAGCAAAACAATATATATATCTTTTTTTTTTTTTTAAAGTGGCAGCTATATTATGACCTATCAACTTTTTTTTTTGTCACAATCCCATTCACAGCACTCTCCAGCGTTTTCATACACTCATTCTTTGTGCAAAGTTTGACTGCCCCTCTCCACGAATAGTGACTGAAGCTCGGCTGTAAAATAAGGCATTATTAAAACTAGCAGGCCAAATCTCAACATCCAAAAACACAATCCTCACAGCACAACACTCAAGTTAAAGCTAAATTCCCCAAACTTCACTGATGCCGCCGTTCGCTGATGAAAACATGACACTTTTTCCCTTCGCGATAGCGTCACACGGTCAGAACGGTGATGACGCTCCAAACGTCCCAAAACGTGGCACCTTAAATTCCAAACGAATATTTTGCATAAAACCACTGCTGGATAAATTTGAAAGAATTTCGCAGCGACAGCACTACCCTATGTCCAAAAATATGTCTTAATTTCTATTTAGTTAAAGTAAAGGCAAAGAATGCGTTTCTTAATATAATATAATGTCATCAGCTGATCCCGATAACGTGTCAAGAGTGTCAAATACTGTCACCTCAAGTCACAGTGAACAACAAGACTTGAGCAAAAGGGCCTCCGTGTCTTATTCAGTTTAAAAGGGTGTTTATTTAAAATGATAGTCGACTGTAACACCGCTAACGTGATGTTGTAATTATTTACTGTTTTCTTTGCATGTTTACAGCTTGTAGCGGCCGTGGAGCAGAATGCATGGATGGTGACTTCCTTCTGCTAAAGAAGGACCCAAACTGGAGGTAGACAGAAAGTGAACAGACTGAACATGAGGAGGGAGACGAGCAAGAACTTACTGAGGCGGGAACTCCCAACTTTACGACTACAAGAGTTAGATGTCCTACATATTCAGTAGCCGCTATGATGAATGCGCAGCAGTGGAGGCTGCATGTGTGGGGAGGCGGGGGAGGTGGAGGGGGGGGGGGGGGGCGACCAAGCCGCATCATGCAGGTTTGAGTGCAAAAAAAAAAAAAAGGGAATAAAGGGTGGTATGATTTAAGGCCAGGTGAGGACGTACAGTTGCTGCGATCACGTCTGATGCACCTCGTGAAACATCAGCTCTCGCGGGATCCGAGTCTCTGGGCCGTAAAGCTTGCAGGCTCGCCGCTCAAACGCAGCGACGTTCTGCTTTACGACTTCGTCGAAGAACATAGTGGCCAACTGGGAGTGAAGCAACGAGCGGAACTCAAACGATATCTGTTAAAGATTAAAAAAAATAAATAAATAAAAAAAAATATATATATATAGTTGCTTTTTTTTTTTTTTTGTGTATACACCAGAGAGAAAAGAAGATTCATCAAAAGGTGGCAACAACAGAGGACGGATTCAAATAGTTTAAAATGATTGAAAAATGGGCCTATTTGCTATTTACTGTTTATTTCTTGCAGAGAGACTGAAGCCAAAACCCCCAAACAGTTAGCTTAGCTCAGCATAAAGGGTGAAAACAGTGGGAGGAGGCTCGCCTGGCGCCGTCCGAAGGTGACAAAGATGTACGTGCGGGACCGTCTCTTGGCTAAACAGACTTTCCTGGCGTTTTGCCATTTTACAGGTGAAGAAATATTCCCAATCATAACCAACTGTCACACTTCAGTTTTTGTACGGGTTAAACAAATGAAGCATCATTGGCTCTAAAATGTTGGGCTATTTTCGGACAGAGCCAGACGAGCGGTTTCTCATTGCTTCCGATGTTTATGCTGAAATAAGCTGACTGGTTTATTTACTGGACAGGCTCGAAAAAAAAAAAAAAAAAAACAGTGACAGGGCCAAAAAGGGACATTTTCAACCAAAATGTCAAACTACTCCGACCAAAGATGCTTAAAGAGGGACAGATGGTCTAATACCCACTCAGTGAACCAGCACATACATCAAGATTCAGGCTACTTACAGAAAAGTCTACCGTGCAGGTGCGAGGGTAACCGGGAATGCCAGGACTAAAGCGCCATATCGTCTCCAGGTGATTAAACAGCTTTCCATCTGTACACACTGCCTGCAAAAAACAAAAAAACAAAACACAAAACACACCCTGTGATTAGAAAGTGGAATACATATAAATACTACGTTCACAAAACTACACTTAGCGTCTCAGTAGGATTCGACTGAAACTGGCAGCATATTTTAACTACATAAAATCCAATTCTCATCCGCAGACGTCACAGTGAACGTCAGACAACCCGTTATTCGCGGGGCCGACAGAATCTCTGAGGCGGTCGGTACTCACTTTGACTAGATGAGGCCTAACGCACGTGATCATAGACGTGTATCTCTCCACCACCGGAGGGAATCCCACTTCGAGTTGGGCTTTGGAGTGACTCGCTCTCTTCATGACGGTCTGGGACTTCTTACACCAAGGCACAAAGTGCTTGTAGTCGTCAACGTTGGCCACCACGTCGTACATTTCCAGCATAGAAAACCTACGGCAGCAAAGAAACACGAGGGTCAAAAGAAACGGTTTTCGTCCTGATAAACACGGTCGCAACCGGCTCGTACTGTTCAATTACCCAAGTATCCTACGCTCGGAGTACTCCTTCCTTTTGTTGGTGAGGCTGATGAAGTTTCTGCTTTGGGGAACCGCCGTCATCGTGTCCCAGTCTTGGAGGCAGAGCACCCTGGGAGATCTCGTCATCAAAATGCCACACGACGACAAGTGTCTGAAAGGTAAGAGGAAATGTCCCGTGAGCCACGTTCTGGAAATGGCGCGACCTGCGATCGGCACGGTGTCCAACAAAACACTGCATTCCAGTTTCCAGCTGCCAAAGTCAGCGAGTGCACACGGCGAGCGGACCAGGAGCCGGTGGAAGGTCTGTGTTGTGAGTGTGCTGGTATTTTCCGAGTTGGGAGGCCTTTTATGCGAGGAGCAAAAAAAAAAAAAAAGCTAGGTAACGCGACACCTTATTTTATTGCACTTGTTGGAATGAATTAACGATGTGTTTTCTGACCAAATATGTTGCGGCCGCTGGCTTAACGCTTAAAAATACTTAATTACTTACGGGTGACTATGATAGGCAATAGTGCCATAAAATCATATCAGGATCAAAAGAATAGAAGGAACATTTGTTGTCGACTGGTGTTGAAAATTGCCTTTTGACAAGAGTTTTGAATACTGTTTGCACCAGGGATGAACGACTTCTTCATTACATGTAATAACAATACTTATCATGATATGATTGAAATCCTAAAAAAGACGTTATTACTCAGTGATGCGATAAACATAAAATGATATTTCCGTTTCTCTTACTGCTCAGCTTTGTGAAATATGGTAAAACATTGTTTTGTTGCCCCTTTTTTTATGTCCAAATGACTTCCACAATGTTGTTTTGATAATTTTATATGGTTTAATTATTTAATATAGGTGTTGTGAAATTTTTTTTTTATATAACAATGCTTGTATTTTGTGGGTAGTAGGGCTGGGTGATCAATATTTGACCCTGTTGGTGACATATGAATTATTATAGCATTATACTTACATTATTTTCCAGGTTTTAAACAGAAGTCATTTTCTGAATTTCTTTGAATGTTTTATCTTTGCTGTTACTTGCCTTTACCCACTCAGTCGTTATAGTCTCATTACTCATGACTATTGATCAAATGTCATTATGTAAATATTTGGTGAAAGCATCCCTATAAATATTGTTTGCAATATTGATAAAAGGGTATCTCGAGTTTTGTCCACATCACTCAGCCCCAGTGAGTCATTTTCTGCCTTTTGGTTGTCAATTAGGACTTAAAGAGCCTAATAATACTAATAATACTAATAATACTAATAATAGCCTCCTCCAAGTGTCCCCGTGACGTGGCTCACCTGATGTTTTGTCGCGTGCATCCTCTCTGCAGCGCCGTACGGCACGAGCGAGGGGAGCCCACGGAGGCTATCTGGAGAAAGTCGCTGAATGTCCGCACACCCATGGGTAACCTCCGGGCTCCGGCCGTGGCTGCCATCAAAACCAGCCACTCCAGCTCAAGGAAGGGAAATCCCGGGTGTGTGTGTGTGTGTGGACGCTGAGCACCGGGGGTCTTGGTCGGGAGGAGGAAGAGGGAGGAAGAGGAGGAGGAAGGGGTATAGTAAGATTCAGTCGATCGGTCCGAAACGCTTTTTTTTTTTTATTTTATTTTTTTTTTAAGCGAGGAAATGTAAAATAAACACGTAAGCTTTGTGTAAAGTGAACCACCGACCGTTGAACGGCGTCTCTCCCGCTGAGCGTCACCGGCGGTGGTGACGGTGGTCAGCAGCTAACGTTAGCTACCGAGGGTTTTTTAAAAAAACAGCACGACGTACCGCACGACGCGTTCCTCGACTTTTTTTTTTTTTTTTTCCGGCAATACTCACATTACTTCGCGTCTAAAAAAACGCAAAAACTCGCGTCAAAGTTAAAGGATTTAGGCTCGTTTTGGCTCTGAAGATGGGACAAATTCCGACCGAGCCGCGGACGACCTTCTGCTGCTAAATTAAACGCCGGTGGGGCAAATAATACGTTTCTTCTGCCCCTTAAGGTTCAGACCGACAGCTCTGTGACGTCATGCTGCCCCCTGTTGGCCTGGAGGGTAAAATTATTAAAATTTTATTTTACGGTATTTTATTTTAACACTGCATAGAAATATAATTTCATTTACATTTTAACCAAAATATTCAGTTGAGCTTTGGCCTGACTGCCCTGCAAAGCCAAAATGCAGCAACTACAAAAAAAAAAAAATGTACCTTCTATATCTTGTTATAAAAATTATTATACAAACTGCAGTAATTGCACCAAGGCCCGTTAGGTTAGGTAGTTACTTTATTAATCCCCGAGGGGAAATTTTTTCGCTACAGCAGCATACAGAAGCAATAAGATAATAATAGAACAATAGAAAAGCAATAAAATAGCAGTAAAAAATATAAAATGCACAGTATATACAGTATATACAGTACAGTATATATATCTATATATATTATATACAAACAACCAAGAAACACAGTCAACAGTGTTATTGTTATGTGATGGATTTTGCCAGAGGTGAGTTATTGTAGACTTATTCCGGTCGGCAGGAATGATCTCCTGTATCTGTCCTTGTGACAGCGGAGCTGGAGGAGTCTTTTGGAGAAAGTCCTCCTCTGTCCCTGCAGCAGGTGGTGGAGAGGTTGGTCAGGATTATAAAATATGGATAATAATTTGTTCAGCGTCCTCCTCTCCACCACCTTTTCCAGGCTGTCCAATTGAACTGTTTTATTTTAACACTGCATAGAAATATAATTTCATTTACATTTAACCAAAATATTCAGTTGAGCTTTGGCCTGACTGCCCTGCAAAGCCAAAATGCAGCAACTACAAAAAAAAAAAATGTACCTTCTATATCTTGTTATAAAAATTATTATACAAACTGCAGTAATTGCACCAAGGCCCGTTAAGGCCTTAGCCTAAGAGAAAGCTAGTTTGGTCACTTTTTCCTCATTTTTTTAACACTTGAAAACTTGATTTTAATGCTCCAACCACTTACCAATTGAATATGTTATACAACATATAACATATGTTATAAATAGTAACACCAGGTAAAGTAGTCCTGTTAAGCTGATTTGCCAAGCTTTGCAGAGTCTGCCTAGAGAAATCCTCCTGGTCTATTTATTCATTGATTTTTTTTTTATTGTTTAAATCAAATCTTGAAATTATTATATTTAAATGTACCTCTTTAGGTAATATGTACAAAAAAAACAAAAAAAATCTGAAGAAAAGGCCAGGATATATTTTGTTTGTAGATCCATGGTTCCCCCCCCCCCCCATTAGATTAGCCAGACAGAGTTCAAGTTTGTAGTTTTGTTGTTCGTTTTTATTTATATTCTGTATTTTTCTACATTTTATATAAGGTCAATTTTACAGCGAGTTGCGGTTTTCTGCCACACGGTGCCGCCATTTCACCCAGGGGAGGTGACAACGGCCCGCCACGCCTCTAGGCGGACCCGCACCGTCGTAGCCAGTCTCGTCAGACCAGACACTGGATACAGACAACAACAGTGACAGATCAAGACCGCATTTCTGTTTGCAAAATCCGCTATGGGTGCAGTCTGAGAGAAGTGGGAACAGCAGCGCGCCGCAATATACCTCCGAGTTTTATCCTCATGAAGGAGCTCCGTCCTGGCTGAGTTTGGGAGATGGGAGTACTCAACATTGCAGACCAGGTAACGCTGAAAGAAAAGCGCTCCGTGTTTGTGCCGTGGCGCAGTCTAATTGCTGGGACGGAGACCTGCTCCTTGTGCGCAACGTACTTGTTTTCATGCTCAGCTTATCGGCGGCGCGCGTTTACCGAAGCAGATATCCGCGTCGTTAATTGCGCAATTCCGTCGTGAACAGCGATGCCGCTCGGTATTTGCGAGGCGATCGCGTCGGTGCTCCGGTCCGGGGCCCTGCTGGGGTCCGGTTGCCAGCTCCGCGAGCAGACTTTAGCTCGAGCGAGAGCCCGTTTTGGTTAGCTGACGTAAGTTGTTGGAGCGGGGCCTGCAGGCCTCGGCCAAGGCTCGGGGTATCTCCTGGAGGAGCGCGAGAATCGCATCCAGTTACCGACAATGAAGCGTTAAATGTAATATTGAACGCCACGGCGGTGTATTTATCGATCTCGCGGAATAGATAATGGCGTCGGCGCGGATTTGAGCAGCTCGGATGCGTCCATACGATGTGCGATGGTCTCATCCGGTTCGTCGGTGCGGATCAACGCTAACGTGATTTCATGCAGCGTTATATTCATTTAACCGGTGTTTCTGTGTTGCAGCCTCCTCTGGTCCAGGCCATCTTCAATCGTAACGCCGAAGAAGTTCAACTATTATTGCACAAAAAGGAGGATGTCAATGCACTGGTACGTTTGCAAGCACTTTCCGTGTTAAATGGTTGCAGATCGGGAATGATGTGTGATGTTAAAACGTTAAAAAAAAACAAAACTCAAAATCTTTCTCTGGGCTGCTCGACAGGACCAAGAGCGCCGTACGCCACTTCATGCTGCTGCCTGTTTGGGTGATGTCCATATAATGGACGTCCTCATTGAATCAGGTGAGTGAGCTGCACCTGACACCTGGCAACGAGCTGCACATTCACCCGTTTGTCATCATCCCAGCAGACATGCTCCTTATTTTTGCTTCACTGAATTGCATTTTTTTTTTTTTTTTTTTTTTTATACCTGCGACGTCTGTGACCCCCTTTTTAAAATGATGTTGTGTGTGTGTGTCTTTCAGGTGCCAGTGTAAATGCTAAAGACCATATATGGTTGACCCCGTTGCACAGGGCAGCTGCTTCCAGGAATGAAGTAAGGAATAAACTCGTTTTGCCCCCTTTTTCAAAGAGCCTTAATTAATTCTCGGTCAGATGACCAAATCTTGTAATTCTATTATGCATTCACCCACGGCGATTACTGCACTCATTTACGCGCATGCATCCAAAAACTATTGCCCCGACGGAAGGGAAATGCAGAAAGCCACAGATACGATGCACACTTTTAAGCCCTGGTGGTTGTTTTGCTTATCCCCAGAGGGCAGTGGGTCTGCTGCTGAGGCGCGGAGCCGAGGCAAACGCACGAGACAAGTTCTGGCAGACACCGCTGCACGTGGCCGCTGCCAACCGAGCCACGCGCTGCGCAGAGGCCCTGCTGACCCAGCTGAGCAACCTGAACATGGCCGATCGCACTGGCAGAACAGCCCTGCACCATGCAGCTCAGAGTGGGTTCCAGGAGGTGAGGCTTTGTTTAATTTAATCTGTAGAGGTGAACCTTTTTATGGATTGTCGTAATTAAACCAGACGCCAAGAGAGGTCAATCTATAATTTTTTTTTTTATTTATTCCATTTGTCTTACAGATGGTGAAGCTGCTGCTGAACAAAGGAGCCAACCTGAGTGCCATCGATAAGAAGGAGAGACAGCCCATCCATTGTGCTGCTTACTTGGGTTCGCAGATTTCACTTCCTTGCCAATGCTGCACTCCACATGTTTTCATTGTCAGCTAGCTGTTAACCCTCTGAATATCTCCACATGGTATAAATACTGAATTATTTACATTTTTACAACCTCTACAAATTCACATCTGCTCTCCGTCCTGTCCCTGCCGTTCAGAGTTTTTGTCATGTGACTGGTAGCCTCGGCCAAGTCATTCAAGTCTTCCCATTTACCGCCACATCATTTTTTTTAACCTTATGTGGATTGTGCATTTTTGGCAAAATTTTAAATGAGACATATCGAATTTAGATTTTTATGACCATTTTAATCTTCGATTTTGTTAATTTTTTTTTTTTTTTTTAGAAGTGTTTGGCGGACACGATTAGTTTAAGGACCATTGGAAATTTTGAATCTGGCAATAATTCAGTTGCAGTTTCTGGCTGTAATGATGGTGTAATTTTGGCATTTTGTTTTAAAGAAAACATGCCCATCAAACCTGCCAGGGTTCCCGAGGGTTAAAATTCACAGTCATCACAGTCTCATTTACTTCTCTCTAATCTCTCTTATATGTGTTTATTGTTTTTGTATCCGTCGAATAAAGTCGAATTCATGCCAGAAATAATACTGACATGTTTTCTCCCGTTCTGTGTTTCTGACAGGACACGCGGAGGTTGTGAAGTTGCTGGTGTCCCGCAGTGCCGACAAAAGCTGCAAGGATAAGCAGGGCTACACACCTCTCCACGCTGCTGCTGCAAGTGGTCACCTCGAAATTGTAAAGTACCTGCTGAGGATGGGGACAGAGGTGAGTGATGATGTATGTATTCATTATTTCAAACAGGTCTCACTTTAAGACTCGCCAAATTCATCTTCCCTGTTGTCAGTTATATTAACCATAACAAGCGTTTATCGAAAAGTCTATCATCACGGTCGTCTGAAATCGTATCGGACGACACTTTCAGGAGCCAGTTGGTACCGCCTGACGTTATGTTTGTGTTTTACGGTCAGATTGACGAGCCCAACGGCTTCGGAAACACTGCGCTCCATGTGGCTTGCTACATGGGGCAGGAGGCTGTGGCTACGGAGCTGGTGAACCACGGAGCTAATGTGAACCAGCCCAACAAGTGTGGCTACACGCCTCTGCACCTGGCCGCCGTCTCCACCAACGGCGCCCTCTGTCTGGAGTTGCTGGTCAACAATGGGGCAGATGTCAACCAGCAGGTATGAAATGAGATGTTATTTCTGTGCTTTTATTTATGGTTTTATTTTAATTTTTTCCTCTTACTAATATTTAGGAAAATTTTACGATAATTAAGCGTTAATTATTCTTTACTATTGCTAAAAGTACAGATGCAGTGCGATTCATTTTGTTTGGTTAGGCTTTAATAAAAAGGTGAATTTTATTGTTATGGTCAGTTTTAGAGAACAAATTTAGAGAAGTGTATGTGTGTATTTGGTTTTAATTTAACATAGTGCAGTGGATATGGAGAATTATACGCACTGTATTCCTGTGGTGAATTTACAGTTGTTATGCTTGCAGAAATGACAATATTGTTGTGTGTAAAAAGGGAATGCATGAGGAATCCCAATTAATGGAAGGATTAATATGCTATTGATCCTTCCTCTATGTATATCTTAAAGGACTTTAAAAATGATACTGTGAGAATTAACATTGGTCAGAAAGTTAGAGGCAGTGGAGGCGGCATTGTTGTGAAAATGGAGTCAGTGGAAAGAGACCTGTCACTTTAAATGTTTAATTTGAATTAAGAGCAGAGAGGAAACTACGTGTTAGCTGCTGCTATCTTTAAAAACCCCTGAATATGTGCATCATAGCTTTAGATTTGTTTAGGCCCAATCAGTGCCATAGTAATGATGTCTAGATAGTGTTAAGATAATATGACTTCATATTTTGTTTGTTGCCCTCTGCAGAGCAAAGAAGGGAAGAGCCCCCTGCACATGGCAGCCATTCACGGACGCTTCACACGCTCTCAGATCCTCATCCAAAACGGTAACGATTGACTCCACCGTCTCACCGAGAACGTGTTGGTGAATCCGCTTTCTCGCCTCCTAATGGGTCTTTGTTTCGCTCCCTATTCCCTGCTTTCTATCAGGTGGGGAAATCGATTGCGTGGATAAGTATGGCAATACTCCTCTCCACGTTGCTGCTAAGTACGGCCATGAACTGCTGATCAGCACTCTGATGACCAACGGAGCAGACACGGCCAGGTAGGAGAGAAGCTCTCAGTGGGGCTAACTGATATAATAGTATGAAATAGTTGTAATATGAGGGTGTTGAACCACAGTAAAGATGCCTTAAAGTATACGTGTCATGCTGAAAGATTGTTGAGTTCAGGCGGAGTTGCTTTTGTAATTTTGCCCCTTCGGTTGCTAACATTTAGTTTGTTTTTGTGTTTTCAGACGTGGGATCCACGGAATGTTCCCTTTGCACTTAGCTGTGCTGTACGGGTTTTCAGACTGTTGTCGCAAGTTACTCTCCTCAGGTTTGTTCCATAAATACTGTATGTGCACTCAAATTCTTTTTTCTTTTTTTAACTTTTATTTTACCAGGAAGTCCCATTGCGATAAAAATCTCTTTTACAAGGGAGACCTGGCCAAGATAGCAGTCGTACAAAGTCACATGCAATTAAAATGCGGCGTACACAACGTAATATACGAGATCCACAATAAAACAGCAACCTCTTCAATAAAACAAACACTTGCCTCAGTCATCACATTCCTGATGAAGCCTTTAAATTTATCAGCTGATACACAAAGTGCCAACTTTTAGATCCTTCGTAGCTCCTAATTAACTTAATCTTCCATGTCTGTGTTTATGTTCACTTTGACGTCGCCATCTCTTCTCCCCTCCCCCGGCAGGTCAGCTGTATAGTATAGTTTCATCTATGAGTAAAGAGCACGTACTATCGGCTGGGTTTGACATAAACACCCCTGACAACTTTGGGAGGACCTGTCTACACGCTGCTGCCTCTGGAGGGTAAGACGCACGATCTCTTTCAGCACCGGAATGTCAAAAGGACCATAAATGGTCCTCTGACGAAATGTTTTCCTCATGATTTTCTGTCTCCGCAGAAATGTTGAATGTCTGAACTTGCTCTTAAGTAGCGGTACCGATTTGAATAAGAGGGACATAATGGGAAGGTGAGTTCTCCTTCAGTTGTCTGTGTTTTTCATCCCATAACACAAGCAAGAATGGAAAGTGACTTCATGCTCCCTGCAGGACACCGTTGCACTATGCAGCTGCTAATGGGAGGTACCAGTGCACTGTGACCCTGGTGAGCGCTGGCGCTGAGGTCAACGAGCCTGACCAGACAGGCTGTACTCCCCTGCACTACTCTGCCGCCTCCCAAGCCTTCAGCAGGTTGGAAACTTGTTTCTCTCTCTCTCGTTTTGTTCTCTCTGAAACGGCAAATTCAACACAAGCCAACAAATTCTGTCCAAAATAAACAACAACTGTTGATTCAGAGGACTGATTGATTGGTAGAAACTGTCAAATAAATGGTGGTGTTTGAAATACAAAAACAAAGCCCTCTCCTGACCTTATCTCTCTCTCATTACTCATTCACTTCAAGCACTGAACAGTTTCTTCTCCTTTAGAGTTCTTAGAAAGCAGTCTGAACAACATAATCAAGAAGATAAAACACTCAGGAAAGGTAATTGAAACAGGTCGTTTCTGGGTTCTTTCAGAGTTGATCGTCATTTTTCTGGGAACCATCAGAATGATGAGGACGAGGCGAAGGAGTCGTACTTGTGAGTTTTCTTTCTCTAGTCTTAACTTTATTTGACCAACATGAGTAAGGTTTGTTGTGAACAGTTATTACAAAACATCACAGAATGACATGTTTTTCTGGTTTCTGTTTTTTTTAACAGCTGCTTGGAGCATCTTTTGGACAATGGCGCTGATCCATCGATGGTCAACTCAAAGGGTTACAGCGCTGTTCACTATGCAGCTTACCACGGCAACAAACAGAACCTGGAGCTGGTGAGTTTTCTGTTCACAAATATCACACGCTACATATCAAGGATTAGTTAATGGGGTTGTTCTGCTTGAAACTGACTGTTGCGCTTTACTTCTAGCTCCTGGAGATGTCCTTTAATGCACTAGGAGACATAGAGAGCAGTATTCCCGTCAGCCCACTGCATCTCGCTGTAAGTGTTGCACATCAGGTCGCCACTGCATTTAGTTGACATTACGAGGCTGATTAGAAGCAAAGTTGTGACTGTCTTATCTCTGCTCCTGCAGGCTGATAAAGGCCACTGGCAGGCGCTGCGTGTGCTCACGGAGACTGCAGCCTATGTGGACATGCAGGACGCCGCCGGACGCTCCGTACTCTACCTGGCTGCCCAGAAAGGCTTCGCACGCTGCGTGGAGGTGCTGCTGGCTCAGGGGGCCTCCTGTCTCCTCAATGACAACCGTCTAATGTGGACTCCTATTCATGTTGCAGGTCTGGCGCTCAGCTGGGAGACTGCATAGCAGTGTTTCGGATTGTTATCACTCTGGATAGAGTCAATTTTATGTCATTGAGTGTATTTTTTTTTTCTTTTCTAATTGTGTTTTTTGTACTTTGTTTCATACCAGCTGCCAATGGTCACTCGGACTGTCTGCGCATGATGATTGATTACGGGGAGGAGGGGGATCTCATCAACGTGGCAGACAAATTTGGCCAGTAAGTTTTTTTTTTTTTTTTTTTTTTTTTTTCTTTTAAAAAGATGACTTCAGTTTGTTCAGTCAGCTTTGAAAAACAGTTTCATGCCTAAAGCTGATTTGACCAATGAACATACAGTGCTAAAATGCTTCTTTATGGTTACCTCCGTCTCCTTCAGGACTCCTCTAATGCTAGCTGTTCTGGGAGGTCACACAGACTGTGTCCACTTCCTGTTAGAGAAGGGTGCCTCACCAGATGCTAAGGACAAGAGGGGCAGCACCAGCTTGCACAGAGGGGTAGGTCAAGACCGCTGCATTCGGGGCGTCAGCTGTCCGACAAAAACTTAAGACAATTGGAGGATCAAGTATAACAGAGTACAGTGGAGGTCAAAATTTACAGCATAATTTACGATTTCAATAGACAACCTAAATGACTCATCTTTAATCACACACATGGAGTAAAAACCTACTTCACTATAAAGCCTTGTGTTTGTTTTCTGGAATAGACTAAAAACCCTGTCTGGGAAACATGCCCAAATGTTCTATTAATACTGCAATAGAATACATAACAGATACATATGAATAAAAACTATTTCTATGTTTGAAGTGAAAAAAAAAAAAAGAATTTCTCATTTCCTGAATGCAGGTTTGCTGCTTTATGTCGGTGGAGTTTGTGTAATTTGAACTCTCTTTGCTCAGGCGGTGTTGGGCCACGACGACTGTGTGACGGCCCTGCTGGAGCACAAAGCTTCTGCGTTATGTCGGGACATCCAGGGTAGGACACCGCTGCACTACGCTGCGTCCAGAGGCCACACAGAGATCCTGGCCAGTCTGGTGCAGGCCGCCATGGCAACGGACCCGCAAGATAAATTGCTGGACAACAAACAATACACCCCATTACACTGGGCTGCTTACAAAGGTTTGCTCAGTTTGATGGACTGGAAACGTCTAATCCCCAAACCTAAATGTTGCAATTAATCACTGTAACATCTGTCGTCGCGTGTAACGCTGAGTGTGTTTGTTTGCAGGGCATGAAGACTGTTTGGAGGTTTTACTTGAATTTAAAACATTTATCCATGAAGAGGGAAACCCTTTCACCCCCCTGCACTGTGCTCTGTGAGTATTAACATTCTCTTGTCCGGTGTCTCTGTGTGTCAACACTAATTGCTTTTACTGAAAAACAACAACAACACTCTAGAAAGAATCATCGTTTCATGAACCCGCTCGTCTTGTTTGTAGGATGAATGGCCACAGCGGTGCTGCAGAGAGGCTGCTGGAATCTGCTGGGGTCCACATGATTAACACCAGAGATGCCAAAGGAAGGTGAGGCTGCAGAACAAAAGAGCTAAATATATTGTACGAGGTCAAATTTGATTCAGAAAGCAGGCATGTAACATAATGATCATAGGGTAATAAGGAGGTATAGACTGGATGTACTTCTCATTGTTATAGAGGTAGTATTGTTTCCGGCACGCTTGAAAGCCTTCGTGAAGCCCGCTACAGCCCGTGAAGCTGTAAGAGACGGATGATCAGAACTAGTCCTTAAGATGTGCTGTCAAACCGCGTCAGAAATTTCCGACGGCCTAACAAAGACAAACAAACAAAAAGATTGCCATCTTAGAAAGGGTGACGGAGGGGAAAGACACGATATAGTTTAGAAGACAATCAGGGAAACATTATTAGTGTTACAGTAGATTGTACACAAGAAAAGTATTAAAAAAAAAAAAAAAATTAAGTAACAAATTTAAATAAGACGGCTATAAAGGGGAGTACAGGTCTCTCACATCTGCATCTCTGCCTGATCAAGGTGTGAAGTGGGTGCAAATGATGGATCGAAAAAGTGCAGCACAGACACCCAATATCAGAGGTCAGAAAGGTGCGGGAGGGTGTTTCTGACACTAGACACACCAAAAATACAACTTAACACCGTGTGATTACAATCAGGGGGATTATAATACTCAATCATGGGTTGGGCCGTCTCTGTCTGCCTGTAGGACCCCACTGCATGCTGCTGCATTTGCCGAGGATGTCGCAGGACTTCAGCTGGTGCTTCGCCACGGGGCAGAGATCAACGCAGTGGACAAAAGTGGACGCTCTGCTCTGATGGTAGCTGCTGACAAGGGACACAGTGGCACCGTGGGTGAGTCTGTTTATTCTTTTCAAGGACAAGTTACAGAGTGCTTTACGAAAGAAAAAGGAAAAAAAAAAAGAAAGAAAAACCTGATCAATGTTAAATATTAAAAAATAAATACAGAAAATTAGGTTAAAATACAATTGAACTAAAACACAGAAAACAAACAGTTTAAGAAAATTCTGTTCTAAAATAGTGTGTTTTTAAGAGGGATTTAAAGGAGGAAACCGAGCCAGCCTGCCTGACCTGAGGAGCCCCGACTCCACAGAACAGTCCGCTCTGGTTTTTAAGAGGTGGCTGTTTGTCACTCTCTTTGTCTGTTGTGCTGACTTTAATTGTCAGTTTGGGACATCGGTAGTAACATCTTATTAATGTCTTTGTGTCTCTGTGTCGTCCAGCCATCCTCCTTCACCGGGCCAAGGCCGACCTGACACTGCTGGATGAGAACAGGAACACTGCCCTGCATTTGGCCTGCAGCAAGGTACACATCAGTTACTCACTAAAGTCGAAGCTCTGCCGCGGTGTGCCGAGTGCCAGCGCAAATGCTGATAAGACAGAACTGAAGCATGTACAGTTTTTCTAAGCACTATTTTTAACTAAATAACACCAGTGAATAATGAGTTCGAAAAAAACATTTTCCGTTTTCTTCAAATGCTCAGCGATCAATCATCAATCATTATGACTGTCTTTTTGATTTTGTTCTTCAGGCCCATGAGATGTGTGCCCTGCTGATTCTGGGCGAGATCCACAGTCCCACTCTCATAAATGCCACCAACAGTGCTCTGCAAATGTGAGAACTTAGTAAACATTTTAAACTGCCAAAAAACATTTGGTGGCAAAAAGCGCTTCACTTAAGTTTACTGGGGATTTTATTTTGTCCAACAACCTTGAAAAACTGCACAGGCCATGTTTGTCCACGTACCACTTTTTTTCGCCAAATTTGATTGAATGTTTATGGTATTCTCTATGTGTGCACATTAGTTAAGTAGTTTGTCTGCCAGCTGTCTGTCAAACTCTGCCTTGCTCTCCCACAGGCCCCTCCATCTTGCAGCACGTAATGGCCTGGCT
Organism: Embiotoca jacksoni; assembly: GCF_022577435.1. Lineage (NCBI taxonomy): Eukaryota > Metazoa > Chordata > Actinopteri > Embiotocidae > Embiotoca > Embiotoca jacksoni. The sequence goes on along the minus strand of NW_027185447.1, from coordinate 19,393,703 downwards.
ACGGTGGTGCAGGCACTGCTGAGTAGAGGAGCCACAGTGCTGGCTGTGGATGAGGAAGGTGAGGCACTATACGTTTCTCTTTTCTCAGTTTATCTTGTGTTAGCTTCTTTACTACAAATCACATATATCTTGTCGGATAACCCTTTTTTCCAAACCACACCATATTTTCTATTTTTGTTTGAAAACTAAAATGTGCAGATGTGAAACTTTTGATGGATAATCTGCAAGTTCTCAATTATGGTTCGATGGGGGGGTTTTTTTTGCACCTTTTTGTGTGCCCTTTGTTGCTGAGAAGGTAACGCACAAAGAGGTTTTAGTGTTGGAAATGATGAGTTTTGAGAGTGACGTTTCGAGCCATGAAACCAAAACAAGTAGAGTAAAGACTCTAAAATGCTCTGTAGAGCCGAGTTAAACTGTGAAGTTGATTATTCTCTGCGAGTTCATCACTGAGTGAAACCTTTGACCGAATGTGTCCGTGTTGATGTCCGTCAGGCCACACCCCAGCTCTGGCCTGTGCTCCCAACAAGGACGTGGCTGACTGCCTGGCTCTGATCCTCTCTACCATGAAGCCTTTCCCCCAGCGGGACCCTTCCTCCTGCTCCTGCTCCTCTCCCACAGTCTCCTCATCCCCGGGTCTCAACTTGCTGAAGCACTGCGGCATCACCGCCGCCTGCGCCCCGCTGCCCAGCAACGGCCTCCACAACGGCTACGTCAAAGACCGTCACGGTGCACCGGTCGGCCTGGACGGGTGTCTGTCTGAGTGAGCTCCTCGAGCCCCCCCCCCTCAGCCAGCTGCTATCACCTTCATCACCACCAGGGGGCGACTCCCTTTAACATGGCCCAGAGGACCAGGAGAGCACCCACCCACATGTCTGTTTTCTGTGTATGTATGTGTTTGTGTGTCTGTGCGTGCGTGAGTGTTTGGTCTTCTCTTGAGGTGCAGTCAAACCTAATATGCAATTAGATCCCATTCCTCCATCTCCTAGTAGTGCTTAATATGTAGAGGCAGATTGCTCTACAAGGTCACTCAGACGAAGTGCAGCATTCAAAGCAAACACTAGCAATCTGGCCATCTCGAAACCATTTAACCCTTTAAAACCATAATGACATGATTATATAACCAACATCTAAGAGCATGGAAATGTCTGTATCCTCAGCTGTCTCACCTCATATCATTCAGTATAAAAGTCATATCATGTTTAATCAGTTGTGGTGACCTTGTAGAGGAACATACAGCCTTCCCAAAAGAATGATCAAAGAGTTTCTTTGTTTTTTGATAGTTTATCTTTACTCTTTTTTTTTTTTTCTTCTTCTTTTTTTTTTTTCTTTTAGTTTTTAATTGTCCGTTAGCTTAGATTTTTATGAAGGAACCACACAAGGGAAAAATCGAAATTTTTGCTTAAGAGTGCAATGCTTGTGTACTACAGTACAATCTGAAATTTGGAAAAGGGTCACAAAGATGTTTAATTCCATAGCGTACTTTAAATGTACGGCCTAGAATTTGTTTGGCATTTTAAAGATAATTTGGTAATGCTGCTGAATACATTAGCATGTCTCCTTCCAAAGGAGAGCCATGTTCGGGTCAGCGTTTATAACATCGATTTGTTCTTAATGCCGACTTCATTTTTTAAAGATGCTAAATAAGTGTTTGTTAAGCTAGAATGTTTCTAAGCATATAAGTTATGACCAAAGTTGATCAACACTACTATGGCTATAAATTATTTATTTGAGATGAACTGTACTGTATAGAGAAAGACAATAGATCTCGATATACCTCGTCAACTCGTTTAGCAGCTGCTTCATCTTCACCCAGGGTCCGTAGGCCTAACGTTCTCTTTTTGTAGGACTAGAGAACTACTGTAGGATAGTGACTGACTGAGGCCTTGTTTATTTCTAGATGAAGGCTTTACTAGTAATATCTGCCAACAACACCTCATCAAAGCATCATATATCTGAGCACATAAATGAACAAGCCATTTCAATTTATTTCCCATCTCTTTAACAGTGTTTTTTCGGAGAAAAAAAAAAAAAAAGATTTCAGAATTCGAATGGCCTGATTATTGAACGAGAGCAATCAGTTTTTGGTTTTTAGGCACTAATGATGTTTTTGTTCTTTTGTGTTTCTGAAGTTGAACCGGCCATCAGCTTTTGTGGTTGGCTCTCACTAAAGGAGTATTTCTCTGAGCTGGTGAACTAGTCTTAAGCATCTAATAGCTTACATCTCAACTTCTCGGTGGTGATCAATTTGAACAGATTCAGAGTATTGTCTGCTATTTTTATTGGGCAGTTTTCAAGCAATATTTTCTTTTGGCCTTTTTTGTTTTGTTTAGCATTATTGAATAGACAATCACTGTCACAAGGGCTTTTGTTTCCCTGGAATGTGTTTGATTTTTCTTTTATTATTATTTTTTGTTTTCTTCAGTTTTAAAAAAAAAAAAATTTCATGACAAATTACCTAAAGACTAAACGAATGGCTCTGTGTGTGCCGGGCATTTTACTGTCAGTGTCAACACAAATGCACTGGATTGCCTTTATGGCATCTCATGAAATGCCTTTTGACCCATGCCTTCCGTAACACATCATTTCAGTTGGATTGCTTAATGGCAGAGTATGGCGAGCCCGAAGTCTGATTACGTTTCCACCCATTTGATAGCAACGGCATTGAAACCACAGTTGCACCACAGTATCTAGTGGGAAAAAAAACTAAACAACCAATTGCCTGGCATATCTTTATGTCCCGGCGTTATCAGTGACCACGGGGTTGATATCCCTGATAGAATCAAATAGGGCTAAGAGGAAAAGGAGAGGGATCTTTGCTGAGGCCAATACCTGTTGTTTAGATTTCAGGAATAGCAGAAATCCAAATATGTCCTTTTTGGTGTTTATTTTGTTGTCTGCTCATCCCATTTTCTGGTACTAAGCATACTAAAGATGATTGTATCGGACCACTAGAGCTGTTTGTGACTTTTAGATGTTATATCTATGCTATTATATTGTTTGTTTTTTTAAAACCATCTGCTGGTGGTTAAATTACACTGAGTCAGATTGTTTTCATTGGCGCGATAACTTCATATCCACTGGTAATGAAGTGGCACAATTGCACACATTAGTTGACTGGATGAGAGATGAGGACCTAGACTAGGCTGTGTCGTTAAATGCCCTTCACAAAATGGCTTTTGTTTTGGCGTATTTAACTTCGATGTTTTTTTTTCAAGAAAAGTGACACGAATCCTATTCAGAGCAGTGATATCGATGACTTTAGTGGTGTAATGGGCATTTCACTCAATCTGCATGACTGACTGAAATGAAATGGAACTAATTGGTGAACCCCAGCTTTTGTTCTCTTGATCAATTTCTAAATTTCACGAGAACCGATATTACATTAAGACTGGGCATAGGTACATACTTTCTTTGTAATCTCAGGATCTGTGCTGAAGTAGCAGACAGAATTTATGAATCCAATCAGATCTCCGCAGGATGATTATGTCCACAGTTTGTGAAGGGATGTTCCATAATTTAATTCCTTTTTAACCCTAATCCCTTGACACTTAATTAGATAGTCAAGCACGCACTTTAGTACATTCAGGTTCTAAGTGTGAAAAATAGAGCAGATGTAATGTATGTACTTTTGTTTACATGCATGTGTGTTGCTGCTGAATACAGGAAGGTAGGGTTGCAAAAGACAAAAGGCTGCAACAAAATTGTACTATTAACAATGCATTATTTGAAAAAAAAAAAAAAAAAAAAATCACGCACACTTCGGGACAGCGTCAACTGCCCGCTTGTGGCATCTATTTCTGGGCGGGCGCCCCGGCAAAGTGACAAGGTTACATTACCCAGCCTACTGTTAATAACACAGACTCTGGCCTCAGTCACTTAAAGTCAGTGCAGTGATTCTACAGACACCTCAGGCAGGCTCCTCAAAATCCTCTACACACACTCTCTGCCATCTGTAGGTGCTGTCAGGCCAGCCTGTTAAGGCAGAGATTTTTTTTCTCTCTCTCTCGTGATGTCCTTATCTGACCAGTGAAAAGGAGCCGTTGCCCCTTGCAACTCTACAGGTTGAAACTGAATCCTTTTGTTGTATCACAGTATTCTTATACATGCTTTTTTTTTTTTTTATTTGTGTGTACCAGTGATAACTGAGTGATTGTGCATGGAGCTAGATCACTATTTTGATATAGCAACGGTTAAGCAAATGGAGCATATAACAATATATCTGGAGTCAGAAACGGAAAGCAATGTAAGGTCCAATTGTAGCAATAGCGCGTGTGTGTAACAGTGTGCAGCACAAATATTGCACTGCCATCCATTTAGGCCAATTCAGTAACTCATAGCATAAATGCCAATGGAAGATTTAAATGCGGGTTAGATGTCATAATCTTTGGTCACAAATAAGGCCTGTTTGCCAAAATGTGTAGAGACGGGAGGGAAAAGCCTCTCCGTGAAGCAGCAAAGGATTTATGCATATGTTCAAGCAGTTTACAGTCTGACCATCAAATCTGAGCCATGAATTTTTCTGACTGAAATGAATGTAGGGTCAGTTTAGAGCAGGACAAATTTGCTTTCTCCCGACTTTAAACTGTTGCTCTTCATTTGTCTTGCGTAGATACGATTTTACAGGTAGCATGTAGTAAAATAATTCTCTACATATTATACAGTATGTGTAGTTGTCTTCCTGCATCGAAGGTCTGGATATGGATTTTTATTTTTTATTATTTTTTTCCTTTGGCATTATTGTTGGCATATAGGCCTGCTGTTTTTGAAATATCACTTTTCTTTCTCTATACATTTGTGTAGAGCGTAGCCTAAAAGGTAAACAGAGGACAAGAGTTCAGACGAATTTAACATTCACGTTCATCCATTCCATTGAGATTGCCTTACAGTACAGTAAAACAAGAGGGACAAAAGGGTCTACAGTAGATATGATTACACACACACACACACTCGTAAATAGCCTATATTTGACAAAAATGCACCTAAGCTACACCCATTTAGTGCCATAGAAACCTTGATTTGCCTTTAGACATGAATCATATTTACTTGGTCAGTAACATATTCAGACGTAGGCAGGATTATTACGGTTTTTGTGTTTGGAGCTGCATGTCTTTTCGCCAATTATACTAGTCAAAGGAAAACAATATAAATATTTGCATGGATTTTTAGTACTTTAATGCAAGTATTCTGTTAAAATTTGGTGTTGGTAGAAGTCTATTTTATAATTGGACATTTTTGAAGAATATAGTTAGGCCCTTTGGTATTGGCAATGCAATCCCTAGGTTGTGTGTTTAACCAGATGGTTTATAATGTATGTGTTACCAGGAAGAGAAAAAAAAAAAACAATTTGATGTCCAAAAAAAAAAAATAAAAAAAAGCATGGTATATACAGTACAGTATAGAATTGATTTGCCTCAAGGGATGTCTCGGTTCTTACTTGAAGTAAATGGCAAATTTCAATTCAACTCTCTGATCCACTGTTGAGCCTTTTGCCTTAAAAGCTGATAAGGAAAATGATACCTGGCAGTACCTGATAAGTTGCATCACCTGCAGAGTTATGCTACTTGGTTGGATTGTGGGAAAAAAAAAAAAAAGAAAATTGGCGTTGTTTTTTTTTTTTTTTTTTTTTTTTTTGGTCTTACCGACATCTTCGGGTGTCAAGAAGCACACAAATAAATTTGAGGTAGCACATAGCTCAAGGTTGCCACGGTGCAGAGATTGTCCTGAGAGGTTGGGATATCGCCATATTTTCCACTGTGAATGAATGAATTCAGAATTCACTCGTAAACAATCAACTTTGGCTTCTCTGTTATCCAGAGCCAAACGACACTGGAGATAAAAAGTGGTGTACCTCAAAAAGAATAAAGGTAAAAAAAAAAAAAATTCAGACAGAAAAGACGTTCTTATGAAAAACGCTTGTACAGCTATGCTAACAAAGAGTTAAAATCTTGTGATCCATCTTGTTGTGGGTAGTGTAATTCTGCTTCAACCAGCCTAAATCAGATGTATCTACGCGGGAGTGTTTGATTAGTGTCGGCAGATGTCTCATGTTTCCTACCTTACGAAGGGGCAGCCAACTGCACCTTGTACTTTTTATTGGACCTGCAGTTTTACCTCATCAGTGATCTTTTGTGTGACGATGCTGACATTGATCCTCTGTGATTTCTTCTTGTTTCTCCTTGATGCCAGTCGTGTAGATTTCTCTCTCTCTCGCTCTTATAGTGCGTGTGCGTGTGTGTGTGTGTGCGTGTGTGTGTGTGTGAATTTTCAACATATGCATGTCAAACCTAAACATGCACGAGCCCTTTTTTTTTTTTTTTAGAACTGAAAAGCATAGTTACTCCGTTTCAACATATTTCTCTTCATTAATAATCAACATGAGTCTGTTGTCTGGTGCAAGTCATTTAGAGTGAAGGGTACAGTCTAATTTACGGTGGGAAATGAAGGTAGCTATAAAAACCATACCTCTGCAAGTCAAAACAATACAATTTGACTGTATGACTAATGCTAGTTTGACCGCGTTCCCTGCCTGAACACTTGGTTATTAATTTCCCCCTCCACCAATAGGACCTGTGTAATATCGAGCACAGTGGTGGCATGGTGCCTTTTATTTGTTACTACCGAAAGGTACGGTCTTCCATTTGTATTTCCCAGAAGCCTTATAATGGGAAAAAGAAATTACCCTGAACATACATGACGACAGTAGATAGGCTCATACTCCCTCCCAGCATTATTATTATTAATATCATTTCAATCCTGTATGATCTGATTTAAAACGGGAAAAAAAAAACAGCCTAAATAACTCTTCTGTATCCATCTGAATTTCACTGCATTTCTAGTAACCGAGTGCTCCCTTCGGGGAGCAGAATAAATTGCACATTACTGTTGCGATTTTAGGGCACATCAAACATTGAATGGATGGGGTTCAATAGTACAAAAGCACAAATCCAAAGAAGGCACCTCGGGGCTCAGTTGGCTCTCCCAACAATAAGAAGCGAAGGAGCCGGCCTACAGACCAAATTTGGCAAAGATGTAAGGAAAAACCATCCGACTCCTGAGTACAGAAAACATGAGGTTTGATTGTCAGTAACACATTAACTGTAGAAAGACCATTGTCTGGAATATCAGAGCTTATTCTTATTGTTCTCCTCAACTCTTTGGGTATTTCATCGGCAATTAGTAACTTCACAGTGCAAACCAAGTTGTGAGCTGTTGCGGTACCTGCGTTCAACATCGAATTTAAGTGAATCTGTTTGTTGTGACTGTGTTGCAAATTGATTGTGGAGATTGTTTTGTGTTTTTTTTTAGGGTAGACTGACTACAAGTAAGGTGGCAGTAGTAGCTGTGTGCAGTGTTAATAACAGTGTGATCATATTATAGAAGTGACGTAACATTTGTTGTCTTACTACGACATTAAGGCATGAATCATCTTCTGTCGAGCTGACCTCGTTTGAAATAGACAAAAGATAAAAAGTGCAATAACCTTTTGTTTATCATTGCTTCCTCGGTTGAAGAAAATATTATTTGATATGCCCTTTTTTTTTTTTTCTTCTTCTTCTTCTTTTTTGTTAACACCAAAAGTCACTCATCTGTAGCAAATGAAGGATTTCAAGTGGTCCTCTTGTTTGTGTTCAGAGAGGTGATATTTGATAGTGGAGTGTGTGATATTCCATTCTTAAAACTGTGATCAATATCCGACTTTAAAAGCTGCCTGCTCAGACAAAGGACCGTGCACAAGTTGACTGATAGATTTGAGTAGGTGCATTTTTTTTTTCCTCTCTCTCTTCTTCTTCTTCTTCTTCTTCTTCTGGATGGACTTTGATGGTATTGTAGTTTGGGCTTCTGGTTTTAATAACCGGCAGACTCGTTCATTTGCATGTGTAGATGTGTGTATATGCATCCTCTCTTCCTCCTTGAATGAAACGTTTTCTCAAAAATATTTAGACCTGCTGTCAGTGATGTATGCGGATAAAAGGAAATATGAAATGCCTTATATTTGTTTTCAATGTTAAGCATTAAGGGTTCTTGCGTGTCCCTCCCTTCTCAGCGTGTAGCCTAAAGTTTGTACAGTTAAGAAACTCATGAGATTTATATCTACTGTATAGCCTATGTGTTTTCAGACTTTGTTACTCGGAGGTCCTGTGATTGTGGTTTTAGAGAAACATTCCCCTTGAAAGTGCCGTTTGTTTTCACCAGCAGAAGATGTGTCTTGGGGGGTGGGTGGGGTGGGAGGGGGGGGATGTATTTACACGAAGGGAAAACAAATGTTCACAAAAAAAAAACAAAAAAAACACACAAAAAAATAACCAAACACTTTCCCGGTGTTTACTGTTGAACCTGTTGAACCGAATGACACAAAGTATTTGTGCAGGTGAAATAAGGCAGCAATCTTCTGATGGAGCACCTTATCGACTTGCTCCTTCTGTGAGCCCACAATGGAAATAGTCTCTCACCAAGCTTGATTACTCTAAAGCAGAGCCATATCACAGAATTTGCCCATTAGGAGCCCCCTTGAATGTGCTATTAGGAATAGCCTACTGTAGGAAAGGATGTATACTGCATGTTCTGTGACATTTTAGTAGTGGTAGTCCCTTTCATGTTGTTTTTTTTTGTTTGTTTGTTTTTTTTGTAATGTTTAGTCTGCTTCACTGTAGATGTCACCACCTCATTGCAACTCACAAGCTATTAACAATCCTCTCACAACTGGACTTAAAGCAGGCATTGATCTGCTGCTGAGGCAGCCTTAATTCATTGCAAAATTTGAAAGAAAAAAGAGAGATGGTAGGAAAAAGGGTTGCCTGTTTTTACTTTGAGTGGCTTATCTGGGGAAATACAAAGGAGCCCTTATCACGAGTGGAAGGACTCTGAATCAGGGCATGTGATGAGTTACAATCAAAACGTTTCACAGTGCACCTTCATGGGAAAAAAACTAGAAAAACAACACAAAAAAAAAAAGTTGGCTCGTCCACCCAACATTCCAAAGTTGATTTAATTTTCCACAGTCCTGTCCCTCTGATTGAGGAGGTCCTTTTTGCTTTGCTGGTGAATGAAGTGGGCATGTGTGTCAATGACAGGGTTCCCTATTTAGCCTAACGCTGATTACCTCATTTAGAAATCTGCAAATATACTATTCTACTGTGTGTAAAGGAGTCAATGCCATCACCAGCAGCGCGGTCTCGAGACCTGTGATGACAACAGGACCAATGAAGTTACTCTGTTGAAATTAGCCAACTTCAAAATACAACCAGTCTGGGAATATAGGGTTAAGACACGATTCAAAATTTTTTTATTTTTTTTTTTGTAAAGGCCAGATGGTCCTCTTAAGATTTCTTCAGTTAGTAAATCACCACAGCTGCTACCCCAGTCAGCCTCGGGAGCTGTCAGGAAAGCTGCATAATACCGTTTTTTGAGGCTTCGCATTAATATTCCACCTCATTTTACAAAATAGAAGTGGAAATCTTAACGTTACGGTTGTTACAAACCGCTCCTCAAACACTGACTGGAATAGCAACTGGTTGGCACTAGCATGGCTCGCGAGGCCTGGTGTATCTCACGATTATTTAAGTGAACGATCATATTGGCATCACTTGCTGTTTTTTCAGTAGCATTTCTCCTACCTCCTTGTTTTGCAGCCTTGAGTATTGTTTGTCTTCGCCACCTGTTCTGACTTTAAAAGAAAAGAAAAAAAAAGTCTATTCACAGTACGGGAATACAGATTTATCATAAGCAATGGTAGTTATACATAAAGTGTGCTTGGTTGTGCTGTATGTGTATATGTCTATTTGACGTTGATAAAAACAAAATATTTATGAGAAGCATTTATACGACAAAAATACCACTGGAATGTGAAGCCAGACAATGTTATGATGCAGATTATGATGATAGTCTATCCCCCTTTAACATACAGTGGCGAAATGGTCAGAGGAGTCTCATCTTTTAGAAAAATGGAAAAACCGTGCATTGGCTTTATTTTTTAACACCATTTATTCCTTTGGTTTTCCTCTTATGCACATACTTCCCTGCCTAGCTCTAATAGTGTTCAATATGTCAACGTTTACAGCTTCGTTCTGGGTCAGCCATCGATTGCCCTGCAGTTGGAATTACATCACAGGTTATCACAAGGAAGATAGTTAGTTGGATTTGTACTTGTGTACGGGGGTGAGTTTGAGGCCCTCGAGCCGTATGCCTTTGAATCCATCTGTCCACTCTGAACCAAATTCTGCTACATAGGCGTCCGTCTCCGCACTGCCCCAACATTTTACATTCAAGTTTTAACTACAAGGGGTACAGGACAAGGTGAAAGGTTTGAGGTTTTCTGACCAGCCCCCCCCCACCACCACCCCCACCACCCCCTTCCCCAACCATTCACCCACAACCCTCCACCCACTCACGCCTTCTCCCATGACAGGACCAGCCCCACTTCCCCATCACCCACCCGCCGTCTCACCTAAACCTCAAGCCATTCATTTTTCTGTTTTGTTTTTTCGACAATGCAATCCTGAAAGCACTTTGCCTTGTTATTCCTTTGTGTGAACATGTGAATGATAATTTGTTACAGAAATGTTAAATATGTAAAAGATCATTCACTGTTTTGGAAAAACCTGCATCTGTCTTTCTGACGTTAAAAGATAAAAAAAAAAAAACAATTTAGTGACATTAAACCGGAATCTATTTTATAAAATGTTTGCTGCAGCCAATTGGTCTTGTCATTCAGTATTGTGGCTTAGGGTTGTTTGTGTTCAATAAAGTGCTATTGCTAAATATTTTTGGACTCTGGAGTTACTTTGGACTAGTGATCACCATTTCGGGTCTCGAATTCACATTTTTTTTTTTATCTTCAGCTCTGTTTAATTCACTGTAATGCCTAATTTGCTGGGAGCTAAAATGTGCCTTAATACTAAGAAAACATTTACAACTTCTTGTCGTCACTTGAGTGTGAGAAATTTGTTTCATGTCTTGGGTTGATCTAAATTTAAACGAGGAACTGTCAAGATGATGAAGTGTTTTTGCTGCACTGTCAGCCCTTGTTTTGTGAAACTACAGGGTTTGTTTTAGTCCATAACTCTCGCGTTTTAATCGGCAGGATCTTAATTCACCAAAGTATTTATAGTTTATATTTCAATTCGATAATTAGAATAAAATACTGAACCATTAAAGTGAAGTCCTCACAAGATACATATAAAACAAAACCTTTAAATAAAGGCAATAAAAAGAAGAATTAAACACTCAACTAATGTAAATATTGAAGTAACCAGTTGACAGTTAACAGTCCCGCTGCTTGGGGATGGATTTGACTGGGAACGCAATCATCCTGGGTGTTAAAACTACTTGTGCAATGTCATAACATTGGTTTTTGGTCAGTGTTGGAACATGCAATCACACTGGCACCGAGTGTGGACGCTTTTATAATGTGTTCCTCCTTCTGTTGTACTGCATCCTCACATTCATTTTCTCTCTGCATGCTGTCTGGACGCTCTTCCATTTCCTTCCTTGCTAACAAAGCATTGCAACAGTGCAAATACATAAATTAAAAAAAAATATATATTGTGTGCAAATTCAACTATAACATATTGGTAATTTAAATAATGACATGTATTGATCTTTAATATTTATCCCATAAACAGATCAAACATATAATTTGCTGGCAATACTTTTTTTTTTTTTTTTTTTTTTTTTTTTTAGGGAATGTTTGTCATATCCTGTCTTAAAAAACAAAACAAAAAAACAATTTGCAATAAAGCCATCAGATATTGTAAATAGATTCAGATAGATTTAAGGGACCGATCAAAAGCTGTTGCTTTGCGTCATGACGTCACCGCCCGGACGACGCAGAAGTGTAGGATGTAGCACAGGACGTGGCTAACAGGCTGCTAGTTGTAGCAGGACGTCCGAAAACACATGCAAATCGCCGTAAGGATTCGTTTCACTACACGCCGAAGTAAGTAAAACAGTCCGTTACGACGCGTTCTTCCAGTGCGGCTGAGTGTAAACGGCCTTTCCCGGGTGTAATTATTTTTTCTTACCCCCCCCCCCCACACCTCCAGACTGAGCTACGTCTGGTTAGCTCGACAGCTAATATCCAGAGGAAACCAACGGTGCCGTGGGTCTGCTAACAGAGCTAGCTGGGTTAGCGAGGGTCAAGACTTAAAGAGAACTATGCCGATATCCGGAATATGAAGTGACGGGATATTTAATCACGACGGCACCAGTTTAAAAAAAAAAAAAATACCAAAAATTTAAAAAAAAAAAAACCTGCAGCCTTTTGCGATTCAAGTGCAAATATCAACATCGATGCAGCAGCGTTGGGAGCTTCATCGTTGAGGGCGAGCTCGTTTCTCGGGCATCATGCTGGGAGCGATGGGAGGAAAAGAATTTATAATAATAATAATAAATAAATAAATAAATCTCCAGGCCGGTATGTGCCTGCTTTCACAAGAAATTGGGTCAGCAAAGGATCACAGGATCCTTGTCCGTGTGCAGTTCCACATGTCGAGGACAACGTTGGAAAACCATCCGATCCCAAAAAAAAAAAAAAAAGAGTCATTGTGCTTTTACAGCTTTTAATGATTTATTTATCAGGAATAAATATGTAATAGCAAAAATGTTACTTTTTTTTTTTTTTTTTTTAAATTTAAATTTTTTTTATTATTATTATTATTTAGTATTATAGGTATTCATATCACGAAAAAGAAAGAAAAAAAAAATCCCTGAGCTCTTGCCTATTTAAACATGTGTCCAGATGAGCTGCATCAGTGTTGTGTGAAGGATGTGGGATTTGATTGTGCAGCATAACTTTGGCCGATCTGACCATCAGCCACCCTGTAGTCATTTAAAAAATGCAACAAACAAAAAAAATAAAAAATCAGCGGTGTGCATGTTGTCATCATCTCTTGCAGGGAGTGTCTGTTGTCTCTTTTCAGCAGACGGATTGTCTCCGCCAGATGTGACGCATCAGCACGACATCAAGAGCTGAATGGAAGCATTTGAGGCCTTTTGTGAGTGAGGTAAGCTCCGACGACGTGCATGTACGCAAATCGTGCGAAAGATTAAGGAACTTTAAAAGGAAAGCGAGGGCGCTTTTAAAATTGGTGCGTAGATTTTTTTTTTTTAATTTGTATTTTTTTTAATGATTTATCATTCTACTTTATACAAACTTTCAATAAGCAGAAAAAGTCCTGTCAAGTTTATTTTATATCGCGCATTTCTACTGCACAACATCAGACCAGAACCAAAACAAAACCAGATAGAACAATGAAGCAATTGAAAAAAAGTTAAGCAATAAAACAACTGAATATAAAGAAATGGCAAAACAATAGGAGACGGTGTGCATGATATGCACGCGCGGTAATTAAAATGGAAATAATACCAAAAAAAAAAAAAAATCCTAATTAAAATTGGGCCTAATCAGGAAATGCCGGAGAGAGTACGTTCTCTCTAACGGTGATGACCTGGTGTCGAGGGGGAGCTGCAACAGGTCGGACAGATTTGTCAGGGCTGTCCCATTTTTAAACACTTTGTACACAAACAATAAAACTTTAAAATTAGTCCTGAACAGGCAGCTGAAAAAGGAAAAAGGTGAAATTAAATTCATATTTGGTGCATCAATTCTTGTTGGTACTTGGCAGGTTAGTTGTCCCGAGCGTCTTGGTGAACCTGCGACTGTTCTGTGGATTTGGGCTGTTTTAGCGTATTCTGTGTCTTTACATAAACCCAGACTGAACCGATGATGTTGAAATCAGGGCTCGGCGGGGGCCGTACCATATGCAGCAGAACTCCTTGTTCCCCTCGTCACCAAAAATAGTTCTTTGTGACTCATGCCGCTTGATGAATTTGGAACCAATGAGAAGCCTTGTATTGTGTCGAATCAGACATAAAAAAAAAAAAAATTTAAAAAAAATTCCTGAAACCTTTGCACAGCTGTGTATGTGCAGTAGGCATATCATGGTGCAGCAGTAAAGTTGTCGTAAAACGTAATTTTCTTGGTTGTGTGTTGCTCAGGAGGTTGTGGGTAATGTACCATGGGGTACGACGTAACGAGGTTCCAAGGGGAGGTGGACGAAGACCTGCTGTGCCCAATATGTAGTGGAGTGCTAGAAGAGCCAGTCCAGGCAAGTCCCTGTTTCACAACAGCTATTAATTGCATCAGCATTTTTCAACATCTTTTGATCGTGCGTTTTCATTTCCAATTCAGGCTCCACACTGTGAACATGCCTTCTGCAATGCCTGTATAACACAGTGGTTCGCCCAGCAGCAGATTTGTCCTGTTGACCGCACAGTAGTGACGCTAGCTCACCTCCGGCCCGTACCCCGCATCATGCGCAACATGCTGTCCAAACTTCAGATCAGCTGTGACAATGCAACCTTCGGCTGCATCGCCACACTGCGGTTGGACCAGCTGCAGTCGCACCTCAAGGACTGCGAGCACAACCCTAAAAGGGCTGTCAACTGCGAGGAGGGATGCGGGTAAGTGGCTCCCATTTGCCAGAAATTTTAAATGGTCTCCATGAAATATTTGTGCAGTACAATATTAAAACCGTGTGGACTGTCTGGTGTGGTATTACATTTTTATTTTATTTTTTTTCTTCCCTGGTATTCAGGCTTGAAATGCCCAAAGATGAGCTGCCTAACCATAACTGCATCAAACACCTGCGTAGCGTCGTCCAGCAGCAACAAACTAAGATTTCAGACCTGGAGAAAACGGTGGCAGAACATAAGCACCAGTTGGGGGAACAAGTAAGAACATTTTGCTGGTGCAGCAACGTAATACCCACAAAATGCTTCATGTGCCGAATTCTGAAAAATACTGTTTACAAACAGCCTGGAAAGTGTTTCTCTTCAATAACAATCACGTCATTCTCTACTGAGTACTCGGTGTAATACATTTTAACTCGGTTACCAATGTTATTTTGTTCGTAAAATGTTTGCCCTCCAACTGTGATAGGTCTTTGTGAAACATGCATACCTCTGTATAAGCTCTGTTTGATTTGTTAATGTTATGTTTGATACTATTTTACTCTGCAATTAACATATTATTGATACTGGCATATGGATATACTTGTGCAAAATGTGATTTGTCCTAAGGAGCTATGTTTCATCTTGATATTAGGCCACCAGACTCGTTAATTGGACAGTTGGAAATGACTATTTAGCTTTTAAGAGATTTCCTGAGGTCTGCCTCTGATGAAAGTGCTCTCACTGTCCAGAAACGAGACATTCAGCTACTAAAAGCCTACATGAGAGCAATCCGCAGTGCAAACCCCAACCTGCAGAACCTTGAGGAGACTATCGAGTACAATGAGATCCTGGAGTAAGTGAAGTTTCTTCTTCTTTTCCCCACTTGGTAATCTAAAATCATTCAATCTCCGGGTGCTTATTTATTTATTTATTTATTTTTTGGGGGTGTGTTTTTCACCTTTTTTTTTTTTTTTTTTCCTTTTCTTTTTTTTAGGTGGGTGAACTCCATGCAGCCAGCCAGAGTGACACGCTGGGGCGGCATGATCTCCACCCCCGACGCCGTGCTCCAGGCAGTCATCAAGCGCTCCCTCATCGACAGCGGCTGTCCTCTCTCGATTGTGAACGACCTGATCGAGAACGCCCACGAGCGAAACTGGCCGCAGGGACTGGCCACTCTCGAGACGCGGCAGATGAACAGGCGCTACTATGAGAACTACGTTGCCAAGCGTATCCCTGGCAAACAGGCCGTGGTGGTGATGGCCTGCGAGAATCAGCATATGGGGGAGGATATGATCCTGGAGCCTGGCCTGGTTATGATCTTTGCGCACGGAGTGGAGGAGATCTTATAACTGTACAGCGGGCTGAGCTGATCCAGAGACAAGTGGGGACGTTTTGCTTGGGGGTTTGCTGTGATGACTCAGTTTTTCCTCTTTGGAGTGAAACCTTCTGAATTAATCTGGCTTATTTAACAAAATCTTAGGCTCACTCCTAAGCTTGATACCTATGCCTTAAAGTAAGGACAAATACATTATGAACCTAGCAAATATAAACTTAATCTGACTGATATCTAAGATAGAAGGTGAGATGTGATGTTTACAAGGTTTATATTTAGTGCATTATATGATCTGATTGTTCTGCTCCTTGTCCTGATATAGTAATAAGCTTGAACCCCCCAATAAAGTCCGCGGCTGTATAAATGCTTGTAAATACAAATACTATATTGAATTATAAATGTTATACTCCTCACAGTAATTAGATTGTTATTTCTTGTTTCTCTCAGTTCTGTTTAGTCTGCAGGGATGTCAACTCTGAAGATTTCTCACGCGCTCGCTTTAGTATTTAGTTTCCTGTGAATATTTCACAAGACGTCGTGCTTCTCAGTTTAGATTGTCCAAAACCTTCTGTGCCATTTGTTTTATTTATTGTGTTGCCTTTTACACAAACATGCTTGAAGATGTTACCATTTGATGTATGGAAATCTGCCTTTTTCGGTGCATTTGAAGTTCATTGCAGGAAGAAAAAAATGATTTTGTGGTTTCTTTGTTGCCTCAGTTGTGTGTATATAGTCTGTCTGTTGGGTCCAGTTGAAGTGTTAAATTTGAAGTTTAACATTTGGGATTTAACTATGTAAAATGAGTTTTATTTGATGAATCGTATTGGGTCACTTGCTGTTAGGTGATCCTTATATCATTTTCTGATGATTGAAATATAGACATTGATCTTCTCATTTGTCACAGTTATCATACATCGTTTCACTGACACGTCACAAAAAAAACCCACAAAAAAAAACAGCTTGGAGATTGTACAAATATTTGTAAAGTCACTCTTACAGCTTTTGAGAGGAAAATGCTTTACCATTATTCAGTTATTGCTGTTGTCAGACAAAGAAGACATGAACTGACGGTATAGAAGCCCACACAAGTGGCTTGTGCCCTTTACTATTTTCCTTGTTAATGTTTTTATTTGTTTTGTGTCTGTTATGTACCGTGCTGTACAGACAAAGTAATAAAATGTCAAACTTCATCCTAAATTAATGGATTTTCTCATCGGGATAACCCCATTTTATTTTTAGCATTGTAATTAGGAAAAAAAAAAATGCAGTTCCTTATTTTACCACACCATGTCATCAGAGATCCGTGGGGAGCTGCATTTCTTGAGGGCACGTCAGATGATCACATTATGTAAGGATTTCTTTCAGTCAGGGGAAAATGATTTATGCTTTTATGAAATAAGGGCATCGTGTAAGGAGATGTGGGGCGTGAAGTGGTGCTGATCCAGATCAGGAAAACAAAAGAGCAAAAGTTGAACCGCAAAACTCGAGACGGAGAAAGCTGTGACTGCCCTGACCTGACTCACTCTCCTTTTCTCCGTCTAACTCAGACACCCACATGTTTTCCATGTCTGTTATCCTCTCCTGCCAGCCTCGTCCTCATTGTGGAGCCTAATCCCTCACCATTGTGGCCGACGGAATGTGAAATCATGTGCTTTACCAAATACCTTGGCTCAGTTATTGTCTACTCAAATCATTACGTGATAGGGTTGGTTCCTGGACAAGGCAAGGCAAAGCGAGTTTATTTGTACGGCGTATTTCAACAACAAGGCAATTCAAAGTGCTTCACTTAAAAGCGTCAAAACATAAGGCAAAAGACAAGGACATTTAAAAACTATTAAGACATGGAGAACAGCTGTTCAGTATTGTGACTGATATATTACATACTCGTCAAAGTATGTGTACAATTTCTACCAGAAACACTATTTGGCTTCTATACAGTGCTGGATGAAGTATTCACATCTTTTTTTTTTTTTTTTTAAGTAAAAGTACCTTCCTGAGTCGTCGGATTGGTTTGCCAGAACTTCTTTGAGGCCAACCGAAAGTCCTTCTCCATGGCCTCACCGAACTCCTCCCCATGCCCGAGTTTTAGCATCCGCGACCACCGTAGCTGCAAGCCCCTTCTGGCCTGCCGGCGCCCGTCAGCTGCTTCCGGAGACCCCTGAGCCAACCGGGCCCGGAAGGCCTCCTTTTTCAGCTTGACAGCTTCCCTCACCCTCGGTGTCCACCACCGGGTTCCCGTGGTTTGTGCCGCGACGGGCACCAACGAACCTTCCGACCACAACTCTTAGCGGCCGCGTCCACAATAGAGACTTTGAACATGGTCCACTCGGACTCCATGTCCCCAACCTCCCTCGGGATGCGTGGGAAGCTTCTTCTGGAGGTGAGAGTTGGAAGACCTCCCGGACAGGTCCCTCGGCCAGACGTTCCCAGTTTACCCCTCACCACACGTTTGGGCTTGCCAGGTCTTTCCAGCCGACTCCCCCACCACCTGATCCAACTCACCACCAGGTGGTGATCAGTTGACAGCTCCGCGCCTCTCTTCACCCGAGTGTCCCAAGACACTGGGCTCTCCACCTGAGACCAGTTTGCCTTGGGAGACCCTACCAGAGGCTGATGCCCCGGACGACATAGCTCCCAGGATCACTGGGCCACTCAAACCCCTCCACCACGTTAAGGTGGCGACTCGCAGAGGACCATAATAAATCATATTACCTCAAATTAAAAATTGGTATGTTTCCTGTTTCTCTGTTGTATAAAAACAGTAATATTTTCCTTTGCAAACTAAACTTAATAGTAGTCACAAAATGCTCCTTTCTGATTGGCTTTGCACCGTAAAACCGCCAGTGGTTTAATAATAATGATTGACAGAGCTCCTGGAAGTTCATAGACTGTGTGCATAGACATAGTTGACTAACAATAAAAAAACAAATTAAAAAAATAGCCATATCTAATTCAAAGAGTTAACAACCTAACTTCATTAAATGGATAACTTATTTTCCATCAATAATTAATGTTTATTACTTTGGGCAGTAATCATGGCAGATAGCTTTAAACACAAGAATTTGCTCAAATGTGTCTCTTGAGGTGAAGCAGTAGCTAATGTTTGCTATTTTGTGAGCTATTATATTATGTTTTCGAGTTTAATTTTGGTTAAAAACGGTCCTTTTTTTTGGTAATTAGCTGTAATTTCTAATAGCTTAGTTTGGCGTGCATAATAACTTCAGCTGTTTCAGTGAGTTACTTGCACCATATAGACTTTAGGTCTCCTTATAAAAAAAAAAAATGGTAAAAGCACTATTCATTTATTAAAAGCATTAGAACGGATACGTGCATTGATTTCCTTTAAGAGAGCAACGCTATATAATCGCACCACTGCAGGTTTGCGCTGCGTAATGTTCACGAGTGTTACTTTGCAGAAGGAGCGGGTGGAACCGGGTGTGTGTGTGTGTGTGTGTGTGTGTGTGTGTATTGGCTGGAGAGGAGGGCGCAGAAGAAGAGCGGCTGAGGCGGTGCTTGACAGGAGGGATCCACTCCTCTCAGTCTGCGCTCTGCACTAGTTCACCGCTTCCACTCCGCCGAGCCGCTGCCTCCATTTAAAGTTAACGGCCACTTTGCTTCGCATCGGAAAAGCGGGATCTGGACCGGGTTGTTGTGAGCTGCACGGCGACGGTTTTTCAGGAGAGACTGAACAACGGAGTCCCGACAGAAAAGGTACACGACTCTTAAAAAAAAACCAAAAAAACCAGCACAGCTCTCCGGACTCGTATTGATTGAAGTTTCGGTGCAGCTCTGGACGTCTTTTGCATGCAGATAAACGCTGGTAGAAATACGAGGGGAGGGGAGGGGGGTAATTTTAGCTCGTTGTTTTTGACGATGCTGTCAAGTATTCAATTTGCATGTGGTGATTGCTCGCTTTCACCTCAGTGCATGTGTGTTGTTGTTGTTGTTTTTATAGAGAGAAATCTAAACATAGTCGTGTGCCAATAACAGAGTAATTTACATCAGCAAAACAACAACCATCAAAGCTATTGCATTTAGAGCGCAGGCCCCTTCCTTTTCTTCACAGAAACGTGCATCATTTCAGTTCCCTTTGCAGTGTGTCATGATTGTTAATGGCAGGCTTCTTGAGTGGGGAACCCTTCTTCTCAGTCCATTTAGAGAAAACAACCCATGTCGGAGCAGGGACTCGTAAACATTTAGGGCTATTTTAACTAGTTGGGGTGTCGTCTCTGAAGATATTTTGGTGTACAGGAGGCAACAGTGTGTTTTTATTTACATTTGCCAATACATTATATACATTAATATGTCACTAGTACATTGAGCGTACAGTTTTATTCCTCCCATCTGATAGGATCTTATGAGTGACCCCCCCCCCTCCTCCCCCAGAGAGACTATGTGTGTTGCAGGATATGGTGGGTAACCTCAATCAAAACACTCAATAAACATCCCTTGCACTTTTTTTTTTTCTGTCAGTACTGGGATAACGAAAGCCTTCATTGTGTGCGAAGTACATGAGCTCCACTTTCAATGTCATTTGACTACAAATAGTGAATGTGACTTTCAGACCTCATGGTAACCTGAAAAACAAAACACAGCATAGTCGAGAAACGTTGTTAGGTTTGACCTTTCTCTTGGGTTTTTTTTGGAAGGAGCTCTCAGTTTTATTTCCTCGTGACACCTTCCTTGTTGCGCTGTATGTATGTTATATTGTAAGAAGGTTGTTTCAAAGCTCGGCGTCTCAGCGGTGCTCATTTGTTTGTAGCTGCAGGAGAGTTTTCAAGCACACACAATCAATACTGTTGTCAGGTCAATTGTGCCATTGTTAACGTTTACATCAGAGGCTAGAGGCTGTAAATGAACTAGAATTTAGCCCATTTTGTATTTAGTAAATGTTTACTATTGCTTTACAGCATAGTTAGTGTGAGAAATGGCATCATAGCCTTTTGTTTATAGATTATTTCACTTCTCTAAATACAGTAATGGTATCTTGCGAGTGGCTTTCACTTCCTTCATCACATCACCCCAACCTGAATCCTTTTAAACAAATAAAATACTGACTACGTATTTGGCATTCTTAAACTGCCATACGTCACTACTTTATTATCACGTCATAGGAGCATGCTGTAAGTTACAACTTATTTTCTCAGAGTTTGGTTCATCTATCAACGTTTTTAACATAGTTTTAATGAGCAAATATAATCACATATTTTTTTATTCTTTCAGAAGACCTCAAATCCCAGACTTACTAATATGATAGTGGAGAATACTACATTATATTAGATTTTTTTTTTTTTTTTTTTTTTTTTTTTTTTTTTTGGGGGGGGGGGGGGATGTGGAATTTTATGTTGTTTCATTTTCACTTGTGGATAAATCTGTGGGTGAACCAGGGGAGACTCTGATATTTGCAAAGAGTTACACCATAAAACCAATGTGGCTGCTGTATAGCAGCATGCACCCTCACAAGTCTAGGCAGGTTTGAGGTTTATTTTTTTTTTCAGAGCGCAGCATGGTGTTCTACAAGGCTGCCTCCACACAAAAAAGCTATTATATAAGTCACATTCAAGTCTGAACTCAGAGTGATGGGCAGTCTTCACTTTGAAGCTGGAGCGTGAGCAGAGACTCGCCTACATTTTCCAAGAAATCTGTGATTCATACTGTGGTGAATATCCTTTCTCTTTCCCATTTGTTTAGTGTTTTTTGTCTGATTCATAATAGATAGTTATTGTGCTATGTTTCTCCAGTGTTCCTACTAACTGCAGCCTGTAGTTTGCACCCAATTTTTAAATATCACCAAACAATAGTAGACAAGGGGAAGCCCTGTTTCAACAGAGTGTGCTCGGCTGTGAACATGCAATTATTCAGACCCAGCTTTCAGCCATATTTCACATCTCTTATCTTCATGGCTAAATAAATACACCATCTGTAAAAAACAAAACAAAAAAACCCCTCTATTTAGGACGCTGTTTAATAATTTTATACATCATCTATATCAATATGGCCAACAATACATTTGCTAGTATTACAGAGTGGAACAAGTGAAAACACAGGAGAACTCGTGGTTACAGGTTGACGCTCAAGGGAGACACAAATGTCAAGCAGTGGCATTTATATATATATTTTTTCCTGATAGTTTTTTTTTAACTTCTGGCTGAATCTGCAAAGGGACCTCTTTGTCAAACAGTCCATTTATAGTAAGGGTGTATTCCCCTGTTCATGCAATGAGTCACAGTAGCATCTGCATGTGGAATGCAATTTAGAGCGGGGCCCCTGGTGTAGAAGGCCAAACGAGACTTGCGCGTGGGAGGAGGTGAAGCTGAAGGGGGAAGACTCACTGCCAATGATTGGGCTCCCCTTCCTTAATCCGGCTACCTCCCGTTCTGCCTGCGGATCCTCATACCTGTTAGTCACCCGTGGCAGCGCTTTGACGGAGAGCAGCTGATGGAGGGAAACACTTTCCATAGCAACCCAAGCATGTCCGTCCTTCCCCTTCTGTTAACCTGATGCAATTTGCACACACTTCAGCAAAGAGAACTGTTGTAGTTTCAGAAGGGAAAAAAAACATACTACAACATTACGGGCAGACTTCATTCGCTTCAAAAAACCTACGCAGTGTTTTCCAACCACAGAATGACGGAGTCAGTGACTTACATCCTGCAAGTGTTGCAAAACAGCAGATTTCCTTGACACAAGGCGTGGGCGTCATGACAGCTTGCACAAACATTAGCGGGCATGGAAAAAGGTCATCCCCAAAACACCTTCAAAAGATTCTTGTGAAGAGAGTGGTTTTAGGTTTGTTGACAGTTTCACATCAGGATATTAAGAGTTTATAATTAACTGCACGGTGTCTGTGAAGGAGAAAGCCAACCGAACTGTCCACTCTAAACCTCCAATTATATTATTATGTTGCTTTTGAAAAAGCACTTGCTGCTGTGTATTTTATTTAAGTGGTCAGAAGTGAGTGTCGGGCACTAGACAGATGTTTTTTCAGACGTTTATTGGAGTGTAGATGTTGCTCTCGCAAACTGTTGCTCACCACTTTAACATTTAAAATGTTCTTTAGTAGCATTTGGAGAACCACGAGTGAGGCTGTGGCTTTTGTGCACGTCTGCTCAGAACATGCGTTGTGCAATTCATTCTGCGCTGATTAGATGGAGCGACATTTTGTTCTAACAGAATTATACCTCCGACTGTCTGCCAGTAGAGAGAACCAAACTAATTCGCACTGAATGATAACACCAGGATTCCTGTTAGCACACATTTAAATCTTCCTCATGTCTACACAACAGAGACTCCTCCACATGAACGTTGCTATAAAGGAACATAAACAGCTTCCTCATAAAGCACGTACCATTTAACTTTAGCCCAGGAGCGTGACCTTATCGAGAGCTGAGGTAGTCACACGGTCTGTATTAAGCCTTTAAAAAGCTTCAGACGTTCGCAAAACGTCCTGAAATATTTATGCCTGCTTCAGTGAGCTCATTTAGTTGCTGCCATTGTTTTTCAAAAGTCCATCCGATGTTTTTGAGTGCAAAAAACCATCTGTATTTATTACACTACTCACCTCTCCTCTGAATGGAATGCTTCTTCCTGTCATCCATGTTCTGACTGGTCCCGATTCCTTCTCCGCATCATCTATGCAAATCATTATATAATCAGGAAGTGAGGAATCAAATTACTCAGATTGGGTCAAGATCTTGTTGAACCAGACAATAATGATGATGATACTCAGTTGGTAAGGAGACAAAAAAGATATGATGCTGCTTTTGACGTCACCCTCCTGTGGAGAGCATAAAAACAGGAGAGGAAGAACATCACCCAGAAGTAATCTAACATAAAAGGGCCGTTTTATGTGCAAGTAAACTCAGAAGCCTATTTTTAGGTTAAGTTATATGACAGTGTTTGAAGATGAGGCCAGGATAAACAGTTTTAGGCTGTAATCTGTGATCGGTAGCAGATGGCTTGTCATGATTCCTTCAGGTGTCACTTTGCCGTCGATACAGACCTGTCCCACCTGATCGGCTGCATAAACACAACTGCTAGGCAACGCTGCTGACCTTTTGAGGGAATTAAGTGAGGGCACTGTGAACCTTTCTGAGTCCAAAGAGAGCAAATGGATCCAAATCACATGTAGTGAGTGGGTGTTTTTTCTGATTATTTCACTGCTTTTTCTCAGTGCATTCTTTGTCCTTTAAGTACTTTGATTTTCCGTTCACTGCCGGCAGCCGTTAACGATACCTGCGCTGGCAGCACTTTAATGTGTGATAATACCTGTGGGCAACAGTGTGAACAACACATATACAGTGAGGGCCTTGTCATCAGCTAGAAAACCCTCATACGGTGTTTTATTCACTTTTGGTTTGTATTTGGGAAGTTGATGATATAAAAGACTGGATGTTGAACATGAAATCAGATTTACAGCATGTGTATTTTATTGTTCAACACTGTTACGCCATGTTCTGTGCTGTTTTGTTTCAAAGTCTTTCCCCTCATAATTCTTTTAATGACAATCACATTGTTAAATGGGAAACTTCCAGCATTGCTACTGGATTTGGTTTTAAGCCAAAATGGTGCTCGTAAAGATGTCTTAAACCACACATCATACTACTGCTGACCATCTTCCAAAGCCTCCTGTAGAAATTATCATTGTGAATCTATCTTTGCTATTTTCCATTGCAGACTTCCATTGCACTTCAGTTTCCATGACCAAACAATATTTTTGTTATTGTTGCATGATAATGCAGGTGAAGTGCAGATTGATTCAGAAAGTGTGCACTGTATTAACTCATGCTGATCCTATACACAAAACTTCATGCAGTATTCTATGGTTACACAGTTTAGACAATTTTTAAGATAGCTATGAAAAGTTTGAAACTCTCCAGCATGCACTTCTAAATGTTCTGCAGTTATATGAAGTATTCAAGGGCGAAAGCAGACAAAATTCCTGGTGTGATCTCTTAAAGCAAGACAAAGTTTATTTTATTAAACAAGTGATGATTACTGGATACCGTTAAATGGTAGGAGCTGAGAAGTAAAGTGACAGGTCATACAACACCAAGAAAGACTAGCAACAAATCTCCTGACATTTTTAAATATAGAATATTTATTGCCTTTATATTGCTTTTAAATGGGAGAATGTGTTATTCTGTCTTAACAATATAAACTAAACACAGCGTTGCTTTAACAAAAATAGCTCTTACATGCGCTTCTTACCACAAAAGGCATTCACGAGAGAGTCAGTAAAGCACGTGTGCAGTTTCTTTCTGTTAATCACGACCAACCTGCTGGAAAGATCACATTTCTCTGCAAAGACAATTACAAAACATAGATTTTTTTTTTTTACTCCATTAGGTACTCTATAAATTCCATATTGATCTATCTGTATATTTCTTATTGAACTGTTTTCATCGACATGCATGTACAACAACCGCATTAAACAGGATGTCAGGATGGCAACTTTCTCCCTTCCATTAACTTGTTTGTCCCGTTTCAATGATTGATGAGCTGCATAATTGTCTGCTTGTTTTCCTGTTTGTATAGAATTTCTTTCAATTATGTTATCAACCTGTTTGCTTCTGAAATATGCATAACAAATCCACTAAATGTTTTTTTCTAAGCTTCATGCTGTCGCCCTCAGAATGAGGCTTGGCCAGTTTTCATTGCAGTGACGTGCTCTTTTTCGGTGTCGGGTTTACATTTTCTGCTCGCTTTTAGCCTGGTATGACATTTAAGTCTCTTCCTCTTGATGGAGGGGAGGCCCCTCTGCAAACCGGTTTGGGATTTGCAATGTCTCTGCAAGATTTTATGTTTTATCTCTGCATTTTAGTGCGTCGTTGCACTCTTTAGCGCTACACTAAACCAAACACCCCCCATATTTGGTCTTTTAAAAAGCTAATATGGAGTATATTAAAAGAGAATTTGGGTGCAGAGAATCCCTGGAGTCGAACTACCGTGGGTACTTTTAGCCTGACATAATTTCTGCCAGACTTTTGGCCCAGTTTTGACTGACTTGTCACTTTCTCTAAGGGTGTGACAGCTAAAACAAACACAGCATGTACACAACATTTTTCATGTTTGGTAGCGAAGCTGCATTTCAAAGCGTCATACAAGGAAAAAGTGTTATCCAAACACTTGTTGGAAGAAAAACTATGGGTTTTTGAACATGGACCACAGTGACAGATAATGCTGTTATAATTATTCCCTGTTAGAAGACAGTTTCACACGTGCACAGCTCTACATATTCTGGCTTCGGCTTCACACAAAGTTTGGATGTCGAGTGTGAGCCGCAATCGCGCATTTTTTTACCGTTTGTGATGGAAGATGCTATCTTTTGCTTGCAGCCATGCTTTCATGTTTTACAAAGAAGCAGGCTACCGTGCACCCACCTTCTCTTTTTTTTCTCTGTCTATGTCTCACTGTTTCTCTCGCCTGTACACAGGCAGGCAGTTAGTGCAGAAGCAGGCACCATGTCCACCCCCACAAACCCAGAGGTGAAGGAACTGAACCCTGTAGACTTCATCCAGCTACAACAGTATATTGAATGTGAGTACAGGCAGCTTTCTGAGCGCTTAATGCACCCCCCCCCATCTCCCCCCCACACACACACCTCCACTTCCACTTCCACCCACACGCTCATTTACACTCGCTCATGTTTCTCATATGTAGAGAAGGTTGCAGTCTGCCTCATTCTCCTTTTTTTTTTTTTTTCTATATCCGGCATGCCTACATACATACTGCATATACACATACTGCGTTGTACTTTATAAAAGTCTGTATTTGTTGTGTAAAATGCATATGCATGCAAGTGATAGTTCAGAGATGTGTATTGAAAACAGTTACACACAGTAGAGTCTAACGTTCGGTGAACTGCCCTGTGTATCCCTGTTTGACCTGTTCGTCTGTACTTCCAGACTGCAGCTTGAAGGTGAAAGACGTGCTGAGGGAATTTGATGCAGATGGCCGTCTGGCTCGGCACAGACATGGAGAGGTGAGGGGACGGTGTGTTCTGCTGTTCGCAGTCCACTCCTCCGAAACTGAGTCACAGGGACGTCGCTGCAAGGCACATAACTGAACAGAGTAATTGCTCTCAGAGCAACCATTTAGCGTGAAATGAGAGTGTGATTTATGTATATTCTGCAGTTATTAATTATACTGTGCTGATTAATTAGATTCGAACACATCGATCACGTTGACTAAGCTGCCCATGAAAAAATATCTTCAGCGGGTTCGGGCAAGGCTACAAATGTAAATCACCTCCTTGGATTTGCCCACGCAGCAAGGCCTTGTTGAACAGTGATCTGGCTGCCCTCATGCAGTGTAAGCTTAAATGTGATTGAAAAGATATCTTTGCAATGATGTACGTCAACTGCTGACATTGCCAACTAATTTGTGCAGGAAGCAGTAATTCCTGATGGATTATTTGGCTTCATTCAGTTTTATTAGACAATTAGGACGAAATATTGTCTTTTATAATGGGGGAAGATGCAAACACAGCCATAAAGCACCAGTAAATGTGCAGAACAATGACATTATTTGTTGTAAATATTGGTGTGCTCTGAGAGTGATGCAATCTCCTCGGTTGCATTCATGTTTGTTTGTTTTTTTAAAATTTCTTTTTGTGATCTGGCTGCCTCGCTGTGACATTAATTATTACGGGAGCAGCTCTGCTGGTTATGAACCAAGGCAATGGAATGATATCAACAAGAAATGGGTTTGTGGTTCATCATTATGGAGGCACTCCTGCTTGTTAGCCCTGCAGCAGATTATCATGTGAGAAACATGGATACCACGCTAGGCAGATGGACTGAAATCTTCAGTCAGGGGCTTGGTTTTTATTTACATGTCAATGTCACAATAAAAACCCAAGAGTCACTCCACTTTTGGAGACATATTTGTACCTTTAAATAATGGATTAAATGTAATCGAGTAGCATCTTGGCCTTTTGAATGCATTTCATCTCCCACCAGCATGACACTAAGGCAGAAAGCAACACTTGTCAAATCTAAGGTTTTCACAGGACAGCAATAAAATGATCGTCATCTTCCTTTATTCTCAGAAGAGGTTAATTTGAAAAAATGCAGAAGTTAACAAGCACACCACATATACAGAAACTTCAGCCATTTTATTTTACATCTCAATAAGCCACCGTAAACAA
Organism: Embiotoca jacksoni; assembly: GCF_022577435.1. Lineage (NCBI taxonomy): Eukaryota > Metazoa > Chordata > Actinopteri > Embiotocidae > Embiotoca > Embiotoca jacksoni. The sequence continues at coordinate 19,365,768 of NW_027185447.1, read as the reverse complement.
AATACGTCTCTCCCATTCATGTGTTTCCCAGTGCATCAATGAAGAAGGCTTTCGTCTGTTCCTGAAGACTTATTTAGAAGTGGAGGACTTCCCTGTGGATCTCTGCCAGAGACTCTTCCGCTCCTTCCAAAACTCTGAACCCACCCAGGAAGACAGTGCCAGTGAGATTATACATACACCACGTATTCACACAACTCACTGCCTTCATGCTACTTTGCTGCGGGCCCTTATCAATTTACGCCACGGCCTATTTGGCATATATTCATTTATCACCACATGCCAGTAGGATGCTGTTTGTGCATATATGGTAACCAGAGTATTCACAGCCCCGTCTCTCTCTCTCCCTCCTCCATCCCTTCTGTAGAGGAGGTCTTCCTGAAGGATGTTTCATGTTACTTCTCTCTGCTGGAGGATGGCCAACCCAGAGACAAGCTGGAATGTGAGTCCCTTGTTTATTTTCTGCCCAAAATAAGTCTAAAGGGATGACTCGGTCTAATTGTTCCCCTCTCGTTTCCATTCTCTCTTTAGTTGCTTTCAGGCTTTATGACAGAGATGGCAATGGAGTCCTTGACAGTTCTGTAAGTTGCTCAGAAAATCTCTGAAGGTATAATTGTAACATTTTCAATGTATCATACCAGACAGAATATAAAGTCTTCTCTTGCCTTTTTCCCAGGAGGTGGATCGGATTATCGCTCAGATGATGCATGCTGCAGAATATCTCGACTGGGATGTGTCTGAGCTCAAGCCGGTGAGTCCCAGATTGCCCTACGCTGAATTGTAAATGTCCCACAAACACATGAAACCCTGTACATACTGTGCTTTTAGCTGCGACAGTATAGGAATTGAAAATATGTTTGTTTGCATAAGATATCCTTGACAATGTGACGTACATTATATGGCAGTACTCGTTACTCATTTGCTAGGGTTCATAAAGTGATCAACTTCCCTGCATATCAGATTCAGAAATTGCAACGCTTGACCAGTTTCAGAAAACATATGGCCCCTTTTTAAGTAATAGAAATGTGTGTACTGATTGTATAATAACAAGTAAATGTGATTTCGTCAGGTTCTGAAGGACATGATGACAGCGATTGATGCTGACAGCAGCGGCACGGTGTCTCTGGAAGAATGGGTAGAGGGAGGCATGAACAACGTTCCCTTGCTGGTGCTGCTGGGTCTGAAGGTGCTTTAAAAGCAATATATTTCTTTTTTATTGAGTGTTGGCTCCAAAAGCCGAGCTCAACTATATTTCATTTTTACAGCAGGTGTCTCACAAAGTGGCTGCTGCTCTTGTGAAACCGTGGTCTGGCATGCCTCGCCTCTGTCCTTTGCCTCCTCTTCCTCCTCCCTCTCTGTTAGGGCCTTTTTGCTGACTCAGTGTTACAGGGTGTGGTAATGTCATCCCATCTCATGCCAGCCCTGCACCATCAGAATGCTTTCGTGTTTTCCATTCACTTGTGACAATATAAGTGGTTCGATAAAATAGATTCGTTTTAGTTCTAATGCACAATATTTTAACCAATGAAATGAACTGTTTTAAAATAGGATAAATACATTAGAATGTTTTTTCTTAAACTAAGGACAGAGCCGCTTTTTGTTGCGGGCGTTGTTTAATCTGTTGCCAGGAATTCAAAAGCCACTTACAGCCTGCCTGCCAGCTCACTGTGGTGGTCTCAAACCATGAACTAGACTCTGTTACTGGGTTTGGCCTCTACAACAATGCCAGGGACTTCCCCTCAAGCTATTTCTAGCCACCAATGAACATTTGAAGCCTGGGGTGCATGAATTCAGCCCCCTCACAGTTGTTCTGTCCTGCTCCGAGGACTGTCCACTATGCCTCGTGCACCAAGTGATAGGCTGATCCATAGTGTCATAAAAAAAAACATTCCAGCGTGTAATCTGCATGAGAGCGCTCGAAATTGTGTACGCAGATTGAAACAATCTTGTGTTGAGAAAAGAAATACCGTGAGTGCTGATTTGAATATCCACCATGTTGCACAATATGTTATGATATGTATGTCACTCCATAACTGAACAGTCTCCTTAAGGCAGGATTAGTGGTGTTAGGGTTGAGTGGATGCAAAACAACAACTGAAATGCAGAACTTAGCCACATGATAAGAGTCCATTTATAAAAGGGTTTATGTAGATCCACTATTTTTCTTACTAACTTTTATTTTTCTATCCAAATTGCAAATTTTGCGTTATAAGAATGATCTTAAACCATTATGTTCTTCCCTGTTTTGCATTGCCAATGACTTCAACAACCCAGATGACCCAGAAGGACGGGCAGCACCTTTGGAGAATGAAACATTTTAACAAGCCTGTTTACTGCAACGTGTGTCAGAGCATGCTGCTGGGTTTGAGGAAGCAAGGGCTGTGCTGCACCTGTGAGTACCTGAACTCACCAGAAGAGGGCAGCGATGCCAAACCCTGGGGTCAAATTTGAGCATTGCAAGATCCTTTTTGGATTAATTAATTCCCTGTCTGACAGGGTATTTCATACTTGTTCAAAAATGATATGACAACTAGTTTATGCATTCTGTCGTGCAGGCTGCAAATACACAGTCCACGGACGCTGTGCTAACAGGAATCCGGCCCCTTGCACCAGGACGTATGTGAAGTCCAAGAAAGAAACCGGGGTATGCTCGTGTCTCCATGACAACCTTTACTATGACAAGCAATGTCTAAATTTGCCTTCATTCTATGTGTGAGCGCTCTTACATGGACACTTAAACATGCATCCCACTTCTCAGGTTCCAGCGCACGACTGGGTAAGTGGGAACTGTGACTCCAGGAAGTGTGACAGATGCCAGAAGAAGATCAAGAGCTTCCAAGGCTTGACAGGCAAACACTGTGTGTGGTGCCACACGATGGTAAGGAAACATTCACTGCATGTATTTTTGTCAACATACATTCTGATTTAAATTGCATAATTTTAGGCCATTCACTCAATGTTGTTTGCATTCAAATCCAGTGTAGGGAAGCCTGTTTTTTTCCATGTCTCTTGCCACTGTAAGCATCCAACGAATCAGAAATACAAAATCATCTTTGAAAAGATAAAACTGGATTCTGCCAGTCCCTGTTGTTTGGAGATTTTATGTAATGTGTCACATATTGGTGTTTTACAGCGTCACGATGAATGTGCGGACCGAGAGCCAACAGAGTGCACCTGTGGGCCGCTCAGAGACCATATCCTGCCTCCGTGGGCAATATATCCTGTGATAAAGGTACATAATTATCCTCAGGCACATCTGTACTGCCCATGTACTGTACAAAAGGTGCCTCTCACACCAACGCACAACATATCATCAGCCCAGGGCTGCTTGTTGTTGGTAAAAACCTTCTCACCTGTGAGGAATTTTAACAGGTACAGTGAGGAGATATATTTTTTTTCATGTCCTCAAAAAACAAGAAAAATATAAAACATTTTTTCTGGTTTTTTTCTGAAGGAGAGACCAAACAATGTAAAGAATGGCTGCTCAGGGTCAACAGATGACAGCGAGCTCAATACCACTCCTGATGGACAAGTGCTTCAGGTTTTACTCTATTAATGCTGAATAATCACACTTAGGATGTATGTTTACTTTTCCATATTACATCAGCATATTAACTGTGACATTTGTTTATCAATCAACAGATCAACCCTGTGCCAAACACTCATCCTCTTCTAGTGTTTGTGAACCCTAAAAGTGGTGGCAAGCAGGGAGAGAGGTGAGCCCAAAAATATCTAATGATATTGGAAAAAGGGATTTCTGATCCATGGACATGATTTAAGTTGGTTTTATGTATTTCAGAGTCCTGCGTAAATTTCAGTTTTTACTGAATCCACGGCAGGTGTACAACCTTTCAAGCGGTGGCCCTGGAGCAGGGTAAGTGCCTCGCAATTCTGTATATTTTATTGAGATACAAACACTTTAAATATCTGATTATTTGAGACCATGTTGTCCTGAATACTTTCTTGTGCTCTGCTTCACGCCTCGCTGTTATAGTTCTTCTCATCATCTTTCTTTCAGACTGAGTTTCTTCAAAAATCTGCAGGATTACAGAATCTTGGTTTGTGGTGGAGACGGAACAGTTGGCTGGATTCTTGACGCAATAGGTGAGCTTGTTGGATCAAACTCCATAAAAGACACGTGTGAATATCGTTGTGACGCACGTCCTTTTTCCTTCCCTCTTTCCACTTCTTGAAATCAGACAAAGCCAATCTGCTGGTACGACCACCTGTAGCTGTGCTTCCTTTGGGCACAGGAAATGACCTCGCACGATGTCTGCGTTGGGGAGGAGGTGAGAAATGAATGGCAGTCAGAGTGCTCTGTTATAATGAAAATAATGTTGCACCTTCCTGTTTTTAATTCACTATTTTCCAAATTACATTGTTTTATAATTGTGCACATGAAGGCACTCAGTTATTCTCAATTTCTTGCAGGATATGATGGTGAAGATTTGAGTCGTATTCTTAAGGACATCGAGGGGAGCTCTCAGGTGCTGATGGACCGCTGGAGCGTGCAGGTCATCACAGATGAGAGCCAAGAGAAGGGCGACCCAGTGCCGTATGAAATCATCAACAACTACTTCTCTATTGGAGTTGTGAGTTCCTCAGAGACACACAAGAGGAAGTGTTTTGTTTTCAGTTCGGTGGTTTTGGCTCATGGCTGTGTTGTGTTTTGTTGACAGGATGCATCCATTGCCCACCGGTTTCACACAATGAGGGAGAAACATCCCCAGAAATTCAACAGCAGGTATCTGCTTTCTTGTTGGAACATTTCTAGGGCACCTCATCAGCAAACAAAGAAAATAATATCTCAGTCATAGTAATAGAATACAACACTGTTTGAAACTCATACCTCCAGCAGATGCATTGTTAAGCAAAATAACAAAGCTCAGTGACACCGTTTCAGTTTTCTTACATCAGTTTTCCTTTTTTTTTTTTGTTGCAATTACTGCTTTTTTTTAAAACAGAAAAAAACGAAAGCAGGTGGTTCCAGCAGATGTCTGTGGCAGCAAGTGCTGCCACTTGACTCCTCCTCCTTCCAAAGAGCTGTGCATGCTGAAAGGAGAAAATATTCTGTGAAAGTGAAATATCCCTGAAACCTGAAAAACACTTTTTTTTTTTTCATATCTGCAGAATGAAGAACAAGCTGTGGTATTTTGAATTCGCCACTTCAGAAACCATCTCTGCTTCTTGCAAGAAGCTGAACGAAAGTTTAACAATTGAGGTGAGAATGCAGCAGCAGAGCTATCAGCACCGGGAGTGTTCATCATGTCTTTAAAATACAAAACCGCCATCATGACACTGTTCCCACAGACAGTGTACTGATGATTTAATCTGTCTCTGGGGGTCTTCTCTACCCTCTCTAGTGTTGTGGTACTCCGCTGGATCTTAATGGCCTGTCTCTAGAGGGAGTTGCTGTCCTAAACATTCCCAGCATGCATGGTGGCTCCAACCTATGGGGTGAGACCAAAAAAGTGGACACTAAGGGACTGGCGAGTCCGGAGGAGCCTGAGGTGATCGTCAACCCAGAGATCCTGAAAGTGACCGCCCAAGGTATTTTCACCTTATTTAACTACACTCAGTTGTGACATTAAAACAAGATGCAGATGAGGTTCTCAGAAATCTAATTTAAAGACTAATAAATACTTTTTATATTACCAGTTGATCAAGGGACTTCAGTGTGACATGAAATTTCCCCTGAGCTCCACCGAGCCCCTTAGCTGATTGTTTTTGGCAATCTCCAAATCCGGCTTTCCAACTGCAGCAGGCAGTTGTTATCAATGAAAAGCTTATAAACCGACCTCATGCTAGCTGGCCAGCACTAAAACACAGGCTGACTAAATCAGAGACTAGCTGGTAAATATAGTGGAACATTTAGTACGACAGAGACAGATTTTATTTTTAGTCATCTGTGGCCAAAACACAACAGCAGCCCTGAGAGCTCAACACACTGTAACTAAAGAAACTCCTGGAAATGAAACTAAATCAAATAAATGAAAGCAATTCGGCAGCAAGTTTTGCAGGATAACCAAATTAAATACTGAAACACCCTGAAGTTGACATCTGACTGTGTGGTGTTTAAGCCTCTCTGCTGACGACAGACGTAGTCGGAGGCGTTTCGGAGGTTGTTTACACGTCGGTACCTACATATCTGTGTTCATCTCATTCTCACATTATCTCAGGAACGCCTTGAGGGAATTTCTTCAATATTTGACTTAAACTCAAGGATGACCTAATTATATTTCGGTGGTCAAAGGTCACATGTCCCAACCGAAGAATTTGGTTTAGGTATACTATAAACCTGTAATTGCTGATTTTTCTGTTTGCCTGAGGGGAGCAGAAAAGAAGCTGTAAACAACACTGACCCTTTTAAGTTTATCTGTCAATCTAATAGTAAACAGTTGCCTATTTACATATTGTATATTGTCAGATCTCAGCGACCGTCGATTAGAGGTTGTCGGCCTGGAAGGAGCCATGGAGATGGGACAGATATACACCGGCCTCAAGAGTGCTGTACGACTCGCGAAAACTTCGCAGATCACCATCAGGTGAGAAAAACGGCCAGAGATATGCTCGGACATGACCAGATTGGGCCCTCAGCCTCGACAATAGCCCCGGTCGTCTCCAGCGGGGGGATAATCGTTTGCTGATTCTTTACACGGGAATGCACATTGCTTCGGTTACCTGATGCAGATTGATGATCCCTCTCTCATTTACACTCAGGACAAAGAAGGCATTACCCATGCAGATAGATGGAGAGCCGTGGATGCAGCCTCCCTGCACGGTAATTACTGCACTCACACAGAAAAAAAAATTGAAATGAAATCCGGCTGCTTCGGTGTGAAAGCTACTGTTTTTAAAATTCTGCATTTTATATTCTCTTTTCAGATTCACATGACACACAAGAATCAAGCCAGTATGTTGATGGCTCCTCAGGCCAAATCATCTGGGTTTTTTAATTACAAATAAACCCGACTGACTAAATGCACTTGTTTATAGAGGACTGACAGTTTTTATATAAAATCCTTTTGAATGTGTCTGTTGTAGAATAATCGCATTGTAACAGTCAAAGTAAGGATAGCTGTTTCAAAGGTTCTCTTAACACATAACTGATGCATGGCATGATATCAGACTTTACGGTAAGAAATGTTTGCATTGTGACAAAAGGATTTTGACCAAATTTCCTCAGTGTTTTGTGCCAATAATCAACAATCTCGCCGTCTCGATGCTTCACAGTTGGTAGAAATGCTGCTCTTTAGAAACTTAAACTAAGATTAAAGTGAATATCATGCTAAAAGAAGATTATTCAGCTTCATGTGCCTTTTCAATCTGTTCTCTATGGATTTGGCTTAGGTAGAAGACGTACAGAGCGCTGCGTAGGCGTGCACTGTGAGCATAGACCATGTAGTATTTGCTGTTTTGTTGTGGCTTTAAAGATGTTCTGAAAAAGCCAGTTGTATGTTCCTGTCGATTTTGTTCCAAGAGTGAAAGAGAAACAGGATTACATTTGAGATAACAGTTGAACTTGTTTCACCTTTTTTCATTAATTTCAAAAGATACTTGAAGGTGTTTTGGGGAACAGTAAAAGGGCAAAAAGGGCTGCACGTTGACCCACTGCAGCAGTCAGCCTGCTGTTTCCTTGTAAGTGTGTGTGTGTGTGTGTGTGTGCGTGCGTGCGTGCGTGCGTGCGTGTGTGTGTGTGTGTGTATTTTTTTGTTACCTCATAGGGACCTTGTCAGGACCAGTACTCCTCATGGGGATCAAACTGGGTCATTTCTGGTCCTGGTTGAGTTCAGGAGTGACGTTTTAATCGAGGTTAAGTTAAGGTTAAAGTTTGGTTTTATGCTGTCCACAATGAATGGAAGTCAATGTCCTAACAATGATAGCTGGGCAGACCTGCGTGTGAGTGTGTGTGAATGTGTGTGTGTGTGTTTGTCTGTGCCTCTCTGTGGAAATCCAAAAGATGCAGTATGTTCACCTCTGACTTATAATATATGATGAGTTGGATTTGAAATCCTTGTTTTAGGCCTGTTTAAATGTATGTAGTCTTTATTTAAATGCTTTATCAGCCATATCATTTGAATATATCTGGATGATGCCAATGTATTATGCCTGAAATAACTCTCTGTCTTAATATTCTAATAAATCATCTGGACCCTCACTTTTTGTCATACTTTTTAAAAACTTTGACACACCGTGTTTGTTGTGGTAGAAATCTTTCTGCCACGAGGGGGCATCATTGACTTTTTCGTCTGGGGCCACAGATGGCTGCAACATGACCTGATCCACTGACTACAAATAATTGTCTACTCAGCCTCCCTTAAACTTTTTTTTATTTTAGAACTTGATCCGTACTTTGTCGAAGAGTCGAAAGAATCTTTTTATGGGTTTTCTCCAGCAAAGTATTTCAGAGAACAACAACATTGAACTTTTAGCTCCTGGTTGGTCTGCAAGCAACAAATGCTCTCTTCACATGCTGTTGGACAATTTACAACTTTTTACGTGATCTTGTATAAGTGGAAACATTGCAAACAGCTGCTGGACAAAAGGATTTACACAACTCTGTGTATTTTGAGAAAATTAAGCCACCAAAGAATGTGTGTAAGAGCTTCTCCTCTTCAATTCATTCATAGAAAAATAATAATGAGTCTGAAAATAGTTTAAATATACTACCTACAAATCATTATATTACATTTTCTCCTTCTTCCTTATATGTATATGTCCAAATAAGTAAATACTGAAAGCAGCCTTTTACTGTTGTTTGTATGATTCTGCAGTGAAGGTAAGATAACAAAAAACAAAGGAGCTTTAAACTTCAGACCTGTCATTTAACTAGGATGTAAACCCATTAGCCAAATACAGTGGTGTGAAAAAGTGTTTGCCCCCTTCCTGATTTCCAATTTTTTTGCATGTCTGTCACACTTAAATGTTTCAGATCATCAAACAAATTTAAATATTAGTCAAAGATAACACAAGTAAACACAAAATGCAATTTTTAAATGAAGGTTTTTATTATTAAGGGAGAAATAAAATCCAAACCCACATGGCCTTGTGTGAAAAAGTGTTTGCCCCCTCCTGTTAAAACATAACTGGTTTATCACACCTGAGTTCAATTTCTCCAGCCACACCCAGGCCTGATTACTGCCACACCTGTTCTCAATCAAGAAATCACTTAAATAGGACCTGCCTGACAAAGTGAAGTAGACCAAAAGATCCTCAAAAGATAGACATCATGCCGAGATCCAAAGAAATTCAGGAACAAATGAGAAAGAAAGTAATTGAGATCTATCAGTCTGGGAAAGGTTATAAAGCCATTTCTAAAGCTTTGGGACTCCAGAGAACCACAGTGAGAACCATTATCCACAAATGGAGAAAACATGGAACAGTGGTGAACCTTCCCAGGAGTGGCCGGCTGACCAAAATTACCCCAAGAGTGCAGCGACGACTCACCCAGAGGTCACAAAAGACCCCACAACAACATCCAAAGAACTGCAGGCCTCACTTGCCTCAGTTAAGGTCAATGTTCATGACTCCACCATAAGAAAGAGACTCGGCAAAAATGGCTGCATGGCAGAGTTCCAAGACGAAAACCACCGCTGAGCAAAAAGAACATTAAGGCTCGTCTCATTTTTGCCAGAAAACATCTTGATGATCCCCAAGACTTTTGGGAAAATACTCTGTGGACTGACGAGACAAAAGTTGAACTTTTTGGAAGGTGTGTGTCCCGTTACAGCTGGCGTAAAAGTAACACCGCATTTCAGAATAAGAACATCATACCAACAGTAAAATATGGTGGTGGTAGTGTGATGGTCTGGGGCTGTTTTGCTGCTTCAGGACCTGGAAGACTTGCTGTGAATAAATGGAACCATGAATTCTACCGTCGACCAAAAAATCCTGAAGGAGAATGTCCGGCCATCTGTTCGTGACCTCAAGCTGAAGCCAACTTGGGTTCTGCAGCAGGACAATGATCCAAAACACACCAGCAAGTCCACCTCTGAATGGCTGAAGAAAAACAAAATGAAGACTTTGGAGTGGCCTCGTCAAAGTCCTGACCTGAATCCTATTGAGATGCTGAGGCATGATCTTAAAAAGGCGGTTCGTGCTGGGAAACCCTCCAATGTGGCTGAATTACAACAACTCTGCAAAGATGAGTCGGCCAAAATTCCTCCACAGCTGTAAAAGACTCATTGCAAGTTATCGCAAACGCTTGATTGCAGTTGTTGCTGCTAAGGGTGGCCCAACCAGTTATTAGGTTTAGGGGGCAAACACTTTTTCCACACAGGGCCATGTGGGTTTGGATTTTTTTTTCTCCCTTAATAATAAAAACCTTTATTTAAAAACTGCATTTTGTGTTTACTTGTGTTATGTTTGACTAACATTTAAATTTGTTTAATAATCTGAAACATTTAAGTGTGACGAACATGCAAAAAAAATAAGAAATCAGGAAGGGGGCAAACGCTTTTTCACACCACTGTATAGGATGGATTGTGGCCCTCGGGTTCAGATTATACCTTTTAATAATCACAGTAAATCAAAAATTTAAAGCTTTTAGATGCAGAAAAGTGATTGGGATTTGTACAATCAGGAAGGATAAGCACTTATTCACAAATGTTGAACACAAACATTAACGCATATCTGCAATTTAGAATTATTTTTCAAATCATTTGGTTTAAAAAAAAAAATTAAGAAAAAAAATTGTGAAAATGTCCTTCAAATAGTTTGTTTTATCCAACCAATTGTCCAAAAGACAAAAACTTAGTTTTCAATGATGTGAAAATTAAAAAAAGAGAAACATCTTCACATTTGAGGAGTTGACACCTGTGGAAGAAAAAAAAAAAATAGAAAAAACAACTAATCAAGATTCATCTTGTTGAATAATCGACTCATCGTCGATCACGTGTTTTTTTTTTTTTTTTCTCCTCATCATTTTGCTGTTATAGCACGAGGTAAATAAGGACCGCTTTACTTTTTCATTTAAACCGTCAATTTGTTAATAAGTAAAACACTTCCAACCTCCTTTATCTTCTGCTCTGTAAATGTGAAGCCGAGACGCCCGAGGCGCACTTGAAGGCACCGCAGGAGGATGCACGTCAACGTCGCGATTGGCACCCGGTCGCGTCCTTCACAACAAAGTCCCCGCCTCCAGCTTATTCAGGGGAAACACACACACAAGAGGAATTGGAGTTGGCTCCACGTTGAAGGTTCAAAACTCGCTCAGCATCTTCCTCGGGTGGTTTCCATCTCTGCGGGAGGACCATAGCGACGAGTCTGCTTCTTTACTTTTTTGTCTTTTACTTTCAACAACAATGACGTTCAGGCGGCTGAAGAAGATGAACTCCAGCGGGCCGGAGAGTGGACACACGGCTCCGGACAACGACATTTATTTCCCCTCGTCAAAGTCGGACGGATGCAGGACGTCGGACATACCGACCAACTCCGCGGAGGTTTACAACTACAAGACTCTGGCTTACTCTGGAGGGACGCTGCCCAGAAACTACAGAAAGGTAAGAAGTCCTTTTAAACTCCTGCGAGAGAGTTTACTTTAAAGTTTGATGAAAACTAGATAGTGTGAGTTATTTTCTATATTCTTAAAAGTTATTGTTTACTTTTTAAAGTTCAAACTTTACCAAATAATAATAAAAAAAAGGCGGAATAATTGGATTTATTTACGAATTTCTGCATTTCCAATTTTGAACTGGATTATTCATGTTATAATTTCACAAGACAATGAAGTGTTTAAAAGTATATTCAGTATGTTTATCTGGAAATGTTTGGAAAAGTTGCTCACAGTGTATCTGCAGAGGGCATCTGACTCGGGGTCAACAGTAGCCCATCCAAGGGCAAGTGTGGACCACCCAGACAATGAATCTGATGTGTGTTGTGTCAGGTAGTGCAGGTCTTTGTACCAGGATTTATTACAGAATGAAATAAGACTTCTTTTTGGGATACAAATCTTTTTGGTTGTTTTTAGGATGTTGAGAAACTTTGATGTGGTTTGGGTTTATTAACATACTGCAGCTTGCTTTTGGTGATTCACAATTAAGCGGAACCAATAGTTGTCTGAGAGTTAAAACACAAAGTAAAACACTTGTCATTTTAACACTAAAATGTATTAAGCTCAGCTGAAAACTGGCCTCAGGACTATTTCACCTGCTATGACTCTCTACTACATGTTGCCTTTATTTCAAAATAAGAGCGCGCTGAAAATAGCCTGGAACAAATCAATCGTTTTATCCCGGCGACCACATGTGTGGCGTGGATTAGTTAAGCCCCCCAGTTTGAAGAACAGTTTCCAGGAACGGCCGCCCTCCTTCCCTGATGGTCAAGAGTGACCCCGGCTGTTGCCCGTGTTGCACACTGCAGGTTACAGATTTGCTTGTCTAGTAGGTCAATAATCACATTTTACGGGCTGCTTTTCTCTCTCTCCCTCAGAAACTTCATTTAATTCTGTTCTGTAACTTAATTTCTGTCAAATGTGGACTTCCCAGTTGGAAGGCAGACATGTGTGACAGTGTACTGTAAAGTGAGGCACACACACACACACACACACACACACACACACACACACACACACACACACAGTGCGAGTGAGGGTCTACAACACTGCATTGTGCCTGCCCAGGGCCGGAGGTCCTACTCCAGCCACCCCCGTCGGTGTCTGTGGGTATTTGGGAAATAAATGCCCCCATTGAGACGAGTGTGGGACAATTCTGTAAGTGTTGGGACATAAAGAAAGCAACATTTTACTACCCAGAGAGACTGCGGACACAAAGCGGCCTTTCATAGGGCCAACTTTTGAAAATGATTGAGTTCGAACAGAGGTGGATTTGATTTAAGTGATTTAGTGGAGCCTTCTGGACAGATACCTTCCTTATTTACACAGTCAGGTAGCTGACCCGCTGCTGACTCGGCTTTCCTCTCAATGCAGTTATTGTGGCCCCGGCTTGGAGCTCACCACTGCGTCTTGTTTGTTTCTGTTAGCAGACTGGAGTTTGTGTAAACGGTGTAAATTCTCTGATCAGTCAGCAGTTTAAGAGCCTGAAGGCGCCTGATCTGGTGTGAAAATTAGGGCTAAATTTAGATTCAGGGCTTTGTTTTGATGTTGTGACGGCGTAAAGTAGACAAGCCAGACACGCATTTCTGGTTATATATTCCCATGCTTGCGTATTAGTTCAGTGGCTTAAAAAAAAACAAAAAAACAACAACCATAAACACACCGCATAGCACGTGTGCAGCTTAACGACCTGACGGACCGGTTGATGCGATGATGTGTGCTAAAGGTGTGTCCAGGAAATGGTTGGGGTTGGAGGGGGGGGGGTTCTTTATGAGTAATTTTGCAGGTGTCTGACATGCTTCACATCTTCTCGTTTTCTCTACGCAGGCTGGCGGGCTGCAGAAGTGGAAACCCCTGACACAGTCACCAGAACCACAAAGGTACGACCCCCCCCCCCCTCCACCACCACCCCTTCCCCCCAACATTTCTCCCTCTTCTTACACGAATCTGTTGGTGCCAACATGTCGCCGACGAGCAGCGTCGTCTCTGACTTGGGGCCGGTTCGGACAGTGATCTCTAGTGATTGCAGCCATTGTCATGTATGACATTCGTGAGGGTTGTCATGAATTTTCATGTCTTCTCCTGCGGGCGACGTCCAACGCTGACGTCCTTCAGTCCAACAGACTGTGTCTCTGTCTGTCTGTGACGTCCACATGCTGCCGGACACAAACTGAGTCCTGTGCCGCCAGCAGAGATGTCTTGTTATGCAATTTAGATAAGGATGTGCACATGAATCCGGACATTTAAACTCCTCTGGACGTCCACCCCTCCTCCTCTGTTCACTTTATGTACAAAGGTGCTGTTTTATAAATGAGTCTAGATAAATGTCATCATTTAGCATTTGCCTCTGTCCTCATGAACCGGCTATAAAAATCACACATTGGGTCATTTTAAAGGGAAGACAAGTTTGAAAACTAAAAACCAACCTGCGTTGTAATGTTCTGACAAAGTCGGTATAGACAGACAGGAAATGCGGCACTATCGATTATCAGGTCGCCGCTGGTAGCAATCTTTGAAAAGGAAGAAGAATAAGTTTCATAATAAAAGATAACATCTCTTCCTCTGCTGCTGCAAAGCAGTACAATAAAAAAAAAAAAAAGTTGCTCATATGAGATCTGAGGCTATAAAAGACGTCGTGATGTCTGAACTACAAACAGAAAAGTGTTCATGCGTTGAACTTTTAATAAAATATGTTGCTTTTTTTTTGTTGTTGTTTTTTTCCAGGAAGGTGGTGGTCCTGGAGAAAAAAGAAGAGGAGACGTTCGGTTTTGAGATCCAGGTAAGAAGATTAACGGGCGACGGAGGCAGATGGGAAATTTCTGATCCCCGTCGAGTGCCGTTTAACGGGATTTCCCGCGATCGGCCAAGTCTCTGCGAGCCGGTGATGAAATTTAAGTGACTGAAGCGTGCGCATCATCTCGGCCCGCGTCGCTTAATCCGAGCATTTGCCTGCGCCGGCGGGGGGGGTGAAAGGTCACGCATCGGGCAAATAACTCGATGATGTTAATCCCATGACTTGAGGGAAGGGGAGATCTTTTATTCATTTATATATTTATCCTGCTCCCAGCGTTTTGTATTTTAAGCCGTGCGCTCTGCTCACACGCTCGCTCCGATCTCCCGGGTTCCCGCCCTTCCTGCCCGCCCGCGGCCAGCAGGAAGTGAGATCATGAGGGTCGACCGGTTTGATGGTCGGGCCGAGAAAAGAGACTGCTGTGTTTTTCTGGTGGTTTTCCTCCCTCCGTATCTGTTAAGTCAACGTGGACGAGGATCCAGCATGTAAATGTAATATTTGCATTTCGACCATATTTGCATGGTTCAAAGTTTATCTTTCGGGCGGCTGAGGAGGAAACCAGCAGCAGAGACAGGCTATTTTCTACAGGACACACTCGTGTCTATTAATATGTGACACTTGACTGTAGCAGATGGAAAGCTTGATAACTTCTGTGTTATTTAACGAGACGCTTGTGGGTTTTTTGGTTGTTTTTTTTGGTGCGTTCGGCCTGTTTTTTTGTTTAAGTGAAAAGGCTCCTTCAGCAGCAGCGTGTTGGCTGACTGACAGCTCCGTGATAGTTGCGTGATAGCTGTGCAATAGGGGGAAGTCTGTCTGTCCTGCAGCACTCTGACCTGCTGCAGAGACGATGTGGTGACGGAAACCGGGAAGCGCATGTAAATACATGTGGAAGTAACGCAAACAGTTTCCAAGACAACAAAATATTAGTGGCGCCTGGTGTTTGGAGAGGCACTCGGATCATTTAGTCCAGTAAAAGTATCACGATTTTCTAGTTTGAGCAGAGAATTTGCTGCTTTCTCATTTTTATATCATTATGAATTGAATATTTTGGTGGTTTTTTTTTTTTACTGTTGGTCAATCAAAACAATACGTTTGAGGAAAAATACTAAATCGCAGTTATTATGTGCAGTAGCTGAATAAAAGTACATTGTTGTTTTCCACTATTTTCCAGCAAGTGAACTTCCATCTTTTTTTGTGAGTAAAATGCTCATTAAGTGTCTTTATTTTTACAGTCGCTTTAATGTTGTACAATTACCAAAATCCACCAGCGGTTTCCGTTTCATCAGAGAGAGGAAATAAACCTGCTGGCTCGCTTGTTTGCGTCACGTCGCTGCACGTCCACCGGTTCCGTCTTCTTGCCAGCGTTGTCCGTCACGGCTTCCCGAGCGCGTCACTCGGCGGTTTCTCAGAGTTGCATTGTGTAGTTGCATTATTTCAAGACGGATGACATCAGTCACGTTGTGTAAAACAATCCCCAGACATCAGGAATAAGTCTTTCTTTTGCTCAGTGTGATTGTCGTGTCTCTTTCAGACTTACGGCCTCCACCATCAGGACCAGAACTCGGTGGAGATGTGCACGTTTGTGTTCAAGGTGCACGACGACAGCCCGGCCCAGCAAGCCGGACTTAAAGTTGGTGAGTAAACCTTTTCTTTCTCCTTTTTCCTTTTCTTTTTCTTTTTCTTTTTTTTTTTTGGTCCTTCTGTATGTTTCGCTCTTTCTGTTCTTATCTCAGCCTGAAATAACCTTGAAAACGCCAGAAATAGACGGGATAGGAAGTGAGCGTGGCACTAGGTTTTGCTTCTTCGGTTCGTCCTCTTCCACTTGTGTGTACCGTACGTCAACAAAAGCACTTGTGAGTTTCAGCCGGCTGTTTGGGGAAGTACCTAATCGTGCGTGCCCACTCATTTTCCCAGTCAACAAACAACTTAATGGGCTGCTATTTCAGCCGGCACGTTATTTGCCAGCTCCTCTCACCACCGTGCCAGATAGAGACAGGCAAGCCAGTTTTTAAGGAAGGGATATTTTTATTTGAGAAACATGTCTGGCTTCCTGTTTGGTCCATTTAAAAAAAAAAAAATAAAAAAAAAAAAAATCCTCAAAAATAGAAGCAACTAAACCAACATGTACATTTGTTCTTTTCACAGGAGAGGATCAGTGAATGAGTAATTTAGTCAAATGAGCAGTTTTCTGCTCTATTTCATGCTCGGGAGCGCTGCAGCTGTGCTTCGCTCCTATAAATTATCTCTGGTTTACAAACCCGTGACGGTTTAGTCACAACCTACGTGTGTCACTTCAGTTTCACTTCCTACATTCCTCGCATGCTTGCTCTATTGTCCTCGTGTGTCTTGCTGCGAACGCTGGTGACTTCACCGCGGTGCTTTCTGAAAGAGGCAAGTAGGCTTTGTCTTGAAAGCCTCACAAAGGCCTCTGTCACGTCTGAGTCCACATCGAATGACTCCACCGAGCCTCAAATGGAACCGTGTGACTCTCTCGCACATAAATAGACATTCATACTGCTGATGGCTTCAACGCTACACACCAAATAGATTTCGTACTGAAACAAACTGCTTCCCGTCACGTGAGGCGACAGCGGCCCGGTGACGGCCCTCCCAACATTTGTGTGGCACATGTGTCGATGGTTTCATTTAAAACTCAATTCCAATTCGCCTCAGTTGGCTGCCTCTTGCAGTAATTGAAGCCACAGTGGATTGAAGTGCATCCTTTAACTGGGCTGCGGGTTAACACATGCTTTTTGTGTGTGTGTGTGTGTGTGTGCAGGTGACACCATCTCGAGTGTGAACGAGACCACCGTGGATGGATTTCGACACAAAGAGATCGTTCAGCTCATCAGGGCCTGCGGCAACACAATCAGGTACACAGAAAAAAACACTGCCCCAACACTTCTACTTCTCAGATTCTGATTCATTAATAAATATGTTCAGTTTGTTCCGCTGATGAAACAGTAAATCGATTAGACAGGATGTTAATTAATTGTTCAACTCCCTGCCAGAGATGGAAAATGGGAAGTTCTTCTAAAGTTCAAATAAATCTGGGAACAAAAACTAAACCTGCGGTCTCTGTTGCTGCCGAGGTCGGCATAACTCAAGCAAAGATTTAATCAGAGGACACCGTGACGTGTAAATCAGCTGAGGGATGTAACAGGAAGAGAATAACAGTGAAATACAGAATATGATTTATATATATATATATATGACTTAATCAGTCTTTTATATTATCATCCTCTGCGTATATTTAGGTTTCTTGGGCTTATGGTCGGGCCAAGAAAACATCAGGGCAAGTAGAAAAGGATTTCCTTCGGGCTGTTTGTCATACTTGTTATCAGTAGTCATATGATCGATATGGACCAATAGGCAGTCAGAGCGAGCAGGTAAATTCACACCGAAATCTTACATAATCTCAGGGCGAGAAAGCAAAATCCCCAAACTGAAGAGCATCGGAGCAACACCTGTTATGTCACTTCAGGGGAAACTCAGATTCTCAATCTAACAATTTATAGACTGAAAGATCAGAGATAATTGAAAAAAACAGCCCTATTTTACTCATTTTATTCAGTCTGAATAATATCTTTAAGATCTGATATCCGTCAGTTTGCTGAGTGGGTGTTTTAATTTGAATCACGCTCTCTTCCTCAACCCTCTGTCTCTGCTTGTAAAAGATTAAAAGGACAATTAGCGCAGCCCCCCACCCCCATCCCCATCCCCCGCACCCCCATCCCCCGTGCCCCGTCTGTAAACCGTCCGAGCTGCTGCAGAAGAAGTGAGGTGAACCGCATCAGAGACTTTATAGACTGACATCAGCAAATCATATAAACAACTCGAGTCTGTACAAACGAGCTTATATATTAGTTGTTCTTCCTCATGTGATTCAAAAGGATTTACGGCACTCGGGTGTCTGAGTGGAAACCGTATATGTTTTGTGTCCCCCCCCCCACCCCCTCCCACCACCACCACCACCCACCCGACTGCTTGTAAACTGTCGCTCGACACCAGACCTCTGACTTATGAAAAGAGCCTTTCATATGGTCAAATTATCTGTCCTTGTAGTTTTGATAAGTGCTTCCTGCTACGCCTATTAACGTTGTTGCCTTCTGGTTTTGACATTTGAAGGCTGGAGACGGTTTACAGTGACTCAATCCGAAAAGCTGAACTGGAAGCGCGGCTGCAGTATCTGAAGGTGAGTTGTTGTTGGGAGTTTTTTTATTTTTTTTGTTGTGTTGCCGTAGCAGTTTTTCACTGTTTATCAGCAGTGAGTCAGCCTGATTGTGTATCCAGCAGTCTTACAATCGCACACATTATGTTACATTACGCTACATATAGCCACCACCTCCCCCTCCCTCCACACCTGTCTCCCCCCGGCGGCAGCACCTGTTGCATCAGCAGTTTGTGCAGCCGGCTCACGGAGCGCTGCAGACATTCCTGACTCTGAGCGAGCGAGCTTTTTTCCCCAAAGATTACAGCAGCTGTCCGGCCGTAATCCGCTGCAACACAGCCGCCTTCTGAGAGACTAATCCAGCATTTTAAAGATTAACCTGCTGCTGAACGCATTTCAGATGTACTGAGATTTCTTAGAAAAAGTGATCATATTGTGGACTCGGATAGAAAAACAAACAAAAACTCAACCTGACAGAAGACTAAATCAGTACAAAAAAAAACTTGAATACAGCCATGTTCATCCTAAATCGATTTTCAATGACATTCAGGAACACCATCTATGGTTATCTTTAGCCTTTAGCTCCTGCTACTTGTAAACACACTTTTTGTGTCACTTTCTGCGGTGTGGACACACACACACACCATTTGGCTTTACAGTCTTTTGTTGCTTTGAAAAGTTACGTATGAAAATGCAGAATCTCCAGTTGTTGTGTTGAATGTTGTTTCTCGTCACTGTCGGTTCAAATGTCTCTTCTTTTTTTTCTTTTTTTCCTTTGTAGCAAACTCTCCATGAGAAGTGGGATGAATATCGCTCGCTGATGGTGCAGGAGCAGAGGCTTGTTCACGGTACGTCGCTTAATGGGTCTTGACCGCTCAACTAATTCTGGATGCAGAGTTTTAAATGTCTCATAAGAATATATTGGCTGACAAAACAATCTCGATATGGCCAAGTATTATTATGTATTAGTACATCAACTTCCCAGTTCTACTATGTTTCTGAATGACCTTTAAACTTTGTTAATTCGACTAATATGTCTGATATAATCTGTCAGTTTGTTTGTTCTGGGTTCATACTTTGAAAAATGAGTAAAAAGATTAAAACATATGAAACCAAGTGAAAAAAAAAAAAAATCCAGATTACAAAACATCCATTTTGAATATTTTATTGTGTATTTTATTCCCCCTCTGTGGCCGAAGACCCAGTTTACACGTTCGTGCTTCCTCTCTGATCCCTTGTCTTCGCTGTGCTCTTCTTCACTGCAGGCATAGTGATGAGCGATGCTGCCGTGTACGAGTCCCTGGAGTCGGCCGGTGTGTACGGCAGCCTCGGCGCTCCGAGCCCCGCGGCTCAGCGAGCCCTCCGCGGCACCGGCAGCACCAGCAGCAGCGCCAGCTTCCTCAGCACGGCCACCGAGGACGACCCGCTCTACCAGACCTGCCTGTACCAGACGGACGGCAGCGTGGACTCGGACGGCTCGGACAGAAAGAGAGAGCAGCCGCCGCCGCAGAGGCAGCAGCGCCTCCGACCGGCCAGCGAGCTCTTCACCGCGGCCAAGACGCACCTGACCCGCAGCGCCAGCACTCGCAGCTACGTCAGGGGGTCGTCCGCCCCGGGGGAGAAGCAGGGAGGCTTCAACTCTCTGCAGAGGAAGCCCAAACCGAAGAGCTTCCGCCGGCGCCTCCTCAAGTTCATCCCGGGTTTGAATCGACCGCTGGAGGAGGAGGAGAGCAAACTGTGAGCAGAAAACTGTGAGCTGCTCACCTAAACTTCACAGAGATAAAGACTGAAAGACTTGTCAAAGTGAAACTGCCAAGAAAACGGCGAGCAGCCCAAAGAGTTCGAGACCAAAGTGTGACAGCTCTACAGCTGCACCTCTCCATGTTTAAATGGGAAGACCAACATTCGGCTACGTTCAGTACCTCTCAGTGTTTCACGTCTGTACATAACTTTTGTTTCAGTTTCTTTTAAGTTATTTATTTATTTTAATATGTTCGGTTTCTTTACAGAATGAAGCATTTTTTTTTTCTGTTTTTACTGCATGCAGGACTTTTATCTTGACAGCTGAATAAACTGCCAATAACAATTGTAATTGTGCACCATATTTTCTAAGAATTTGATATACATCGATCCTGTTTTATTTTTTTTTCCAACCTAAGTTCACAATTCCTAAAAATAAAATATGTAGCATTTTTGGATTAAACGCTCATTATTTTGTGCAGAACTTGCATGAAAAGCTTTTTTATTCCACGGGCCACAACTGGTTGTTGGAATTGTAACTGCCACAAACTTAAATTAGCGCTGCGACCTCGAGTACACACACAATCTGTTTGTAATTTCCCCCGGTGGAGATGCGTCCCGCTCCATGTGACACTCGTAGATATAGTGAGCCTTTATAGTGCCACAAATCTTCCACCGTTTGAAGAATGTCATCAACCGAGTCTCAGAGTTTAGTTTGTGGCTTTGGATGCTTTGAGGCTTATTTTACGGTGCGAGGTATCCAGAAAGGAGCCCGTTGTATCGGCTCTGACACAGTTTATTGTTGGGAGAAGAGTGAGGAATGTGCGGAGAAAGGCATGACCCGAAATACCAAACACAACCGCTTTCTTTCAGCTCGTGCAGACGAACGCTGATTCCTCCTCTTCCACGCTCCCATATTCCCATGGCGGCCTCAGTTGTCTGAGGGCTCGCTGGGTGTGTGTGTGTGTGTGCGTGCGTGTGTGTGCGTGTGTGTGCGTGTGTGTGTGTGTGTGTGTGTGTTGGGCGGGGGTTGCTCTGAGTCTTTTCATTCCTGGCTCCCAGCTGACCCATGAGGTCATGGTGGTCACTCTCTCCGTTGGCTCTGCAGCGTTGATCCCTTTTGTCCCTCTGCTGCTCATTCACAGATGCAGCAGGAGTGTGGATGATGGTGAGCGATGGTATGTGGCCATGTGTTCGAGCCGGGCCCTCTTCATGCTCTCCTCTCACTGCTGTGAGAGGGTGGGGGTGGGAGTGGTGGTGGTGGTGGGGGGGGTGGGGGTTGGGGTTGGTAAGGACACTGATATAAAGGCTTGTTATGCATGCTTGCCGGTGCTTGAAACATGGGTTTAGAGCGAATGGGCTGAATGAGTAACGGGGGGGGGGGGTGTAATTAGTCAGGATGATGGTACACTAAAAACAAAGTGGCGAAGGGGTCATTTAACAGAGACAGAAGGGACCAAACAAGGCGGCCCGGTGATTAACACAAGTGGCAGATTAGGATCAGCGTGCGGTTACTGTTGCAAATATTTGGACGTCGCCGGCCTGCTAAAAGATTACTGTTGCTCCAAAGACTGAGGCGTGAGTTTGTTTTAGTCTTTGCACCAGAGGGGCGGACTGGGGTTTCTGATTCTGGTGCTGTTTGTCCTCTATTACAGAGCTTCTGCGTGTTTTAGATGTCTTTCTGCTCCAACACACCTGATTGAAATGAACTGCTCGTTAACAGGCTGCACAGCTTGATGACGGCCCATTTATCCCAAACAGTTGTGTTGAAGGAGGGAAACGTGGAAAACATGCAGGGCAGCGAGTTCACAGGACAAAGGTGGAGAAACACTGCACCAATTAATGTAGAATTACTTTTCAACTTCTTAAATTTGACTTCGTTTTCATGTCTGCACTGCCACAATCATTTAGGAAAATGCTTGTTATGTTGGGGAAAGATGGATTATAGTTTTTCCGACATCAACTCGTGTTCCTTTCTCTCTCTGTGTTCAGGTGTTTCTGATCTGTGATGAGTGGATGACCCTGTTCACTTAACCTTTTTCAAGGAGGTCGGATAAGAAGAAGCTTGTTTTCTTTGTCGACCAAGCTGCCCTGTTTTCATTTGTGTTGGTTCTTTTGAGGATGGAGGCCCGGTCGGCTTGTTTTTGGGGTCGTTTATATCTCTTGGGTATTTTATGGGGGAAGTTCTGGGTTCGATGGCCCATTGTGTGGCCGGCCTGAACTCTCCCTACACTTAAGTGGTTTTCGGCTAGACTCGTATTTGTTGCCAGATATTTTGTACCTCAATGAACAACAGACACGGATTCCCCTCCGTCAGGAACAAGATTTCAAATACCTCATTTTAATTCTGCTCTCAGCGTCTACACTTGTGTTCTCCAAACCACAGGCTATGTTGCGTGACAAGTAAAAACCAGACATTATTCGAAATTATGCGCCTGCATCGGAGCTTGTGATAGCTCAAAGCCCTATTGGCAAACAAAGTGCATCTACAGGACCGGCTTCGTTAGCGCCTGTCAGCGATGAAAACGCGGCTTTGAGAAGAGGAAGCAGGAGAACAGAGCCAAGACTCTGCGGTGAAACAGCTCACACCGGAGAGCTATTTCTCAAGCATGGTGTGCATCACAGTTTCTGAAGGGCCGTGAGCGCCTCTGGTTAAATGAATGTATCAGTGTGTCATTGTCAGGTTAAAATAAGGAAGCAGTTGGACGTTTGGCACGACACTCACTCACACAGCTTGTGTGCCCAAAAAAAGAAACCAGACATCAAACCAAAAATGTTATTCTCACGTAAGAATTGAGGCGGTCTGGAACAGGAATATCACGAGAGAGGGAAGTGTTTGCCGTCATAAAGCGTGGGTGGCCGGTGTGGTGGGTTTGAGCTGTGCGTGTTGTGTCTGATACAGGGAAGAGAGGAGCTTGTGTGGGCAGTCGAGGCACAGGATGTGGGCCACAAATGTGCAGGAAATCCAGCATAAAGATAAGAGAGAATACAACTGGCTGCAAGATAAAAAAAAACAAAAAAACAAAGAGAAGACAGCATTTAAGGTATGCATGTGCATATCTCCATATTTTATTAGTCAGACAGCGTGTGTTTAACAGGAAGAGCAAAATGGTATTGAGCAATAAAATAAGTAAGCATCAGTGTATACCGGACATCTGCCCAAAGGTGTGAAATCGGGAAGTCTTCAAGGTCAAAATTTGCAGATGGAAAGTATCATTTACTTCTCAAATGAAGAACAAAATATTGAAGTTTTATTTTTGTCGGTCAAAAAGAGGAATCTGTCCAGCGTGACTCGGATGAATCAGCTTTACTGCAAAACCAAACAGACGCTGCCG